>NC_089846.1:102763165-103115665 GCF_035609145.1 Eleutherodactylus coqui
GCTGCAGTTGTAATAGTGACCCTCAAAGTGGCCGCAGTAGTAATAGTGCTCCCATAGTGACCGCAGTAGTAATAGTGCTCCCATAGTGGCCGCAGTAGTAATAGTGTGCTCATAGTGGCCGCAGTAGTAATAGTGTGCCCATAGTGGCCGCAGTAGTAATAGTGTGCCCACAGTGGCCGCAGTAGTGATAGTGTGCTCATAGTGGCCGCAGTAGTGATAGTGTGCTCATAGTGGCCGCAGTAGTAAAAGGGGTCCCATAGTGGCCCCAGTAGTAATAGTGTGCCCATAGTGGCCCCAGTAGTAATAGTGTGCCCATAGTGACCGCAGTAGTGATAGTGTGCTCATAGTGGCCGCAGTAGTAATAGTGCTCCCATAGTGGCCGCAGTAGTAATAGTGTGCCCATAGTGACCGCAGTAGTGATAGTGTGCTCATAGTGGCCGCAGTAGTAATAGTGTGCTCATAGTGGCCGCAGTAGTAATAGTGTGCTCATAGTGGCCGCAGTAGTAATCGTTCTCCCATAGTGGCCGCAGTAGTGATAGTGTGCTCATAGTTGCCGTAGTAGTAATAGTGCTCCCATAGTGGCCGCAGTAGTGATAGTGTGCTCATAGTTGCCGTAGTAGTAATAGTGACCCTCATGGTGGCCCCAGTAGTAATAGTGCTCCCATAGTGGCCGCAGTAGTGATAGTGTGCTCATAGTTGCCGTAGTAGTAATAGTGACCCTCATGGTGGCCCCAGTAGTAATAGTGCTCCCATAGTGGCCGCAGTAGTAATAGTGCTCCCATAGTGGCCGCAGTAGTAATAGTGCTCCCATAGTGGCCACAGTAGTAATAGTATTCCCCCCTATTGGCCTCGGGCCAGGCAGCATCCCTACAGGCATTCAACTCACCCAGCCTAAAGCTCCGGTCGGGCGGCAGCCGCTGCAGAGTCTGTGACTGCTGACCTCTCCCCTCAGTGTCTGCGCTGCGCACAAGACGGTGCACACAGGCATCACGAAAAAGAGATCAGCAGTCACAAACTCTGCACTGCTGCCGCTGTACCAGAGCTGCAGGTTGGGTGAATGCCCGTTAGGTTGCTGCACGGCCGACGGGCCACATAAAAGGAGGTGGCGGGCCGGATTCAGGCCGCGGGACAAGTCCTTTAGGTAATAAGTCATCCAGCAGCAGCTTTGTTGAAGGACTCTGTGCAGCGTGAGATAATATCAGTCTGCTTTTCTTCTCATTGTGTTCCCAGGCTCATTTTCTCATGTACGTCAGCCTGGACTGGATATACAGTCTGTAGGACCATTAAACATGTGGAGCCTGCAGTCTAGCACTATGGAAGTCATCATGATGTCTGAGTGCCCAGGCTTCTATACATGCCGTGCCATTGCACAACCATCCCAGGTACCATTTTTCCTATTGGGTTGCCATTGTACCTCTTGATCCTTGCCGTTCTACACCATAGAGCGCTGTTTTCTTCATATTTGCAGCTCTTTTGTAGTACATCAGCCTATTTTATTGCCTCTATGGAAGCACATCCAGGGGATTACACTGCTGAGAGCAAAACTAAAGTGGTACCCCTCTAGGTACCCACCTACTACTGTGCCTAAGACAATCTCCCATTTTTGTCCAGCAAATCAGAGCCATAGTTAAAATGCCAAGCCCTGCATATAAACTACCCTGGTAGAGGCCAAGTGGCTTATTGCCAGGCCCCCGTGTGGTAGTCCGCACCCAGAGCACATGCCCCGACAGCCAACCCTATGTTACATAGTAACATTGTCTTCATTCAGCCTTACATACTATGTCCATCTAGTCCAGCCTGTCTATCCTCCTGTGTTGATCCAGAGGAAGGCAAAAAACCCCAAGGGCAGAAACCAATTTAGCCCTTTTGGGGAAAAAAATTCCTTCCCGACTCCCTAATGGCAATCAGACTGTTCCCTGGATCAACCCCTAATAGTTCCTACCTGTCTGTATACCCGGATTGACAATTAACCTATCCTATAATGTCCTTCCTCTCCAGAAAGACATCAAGTCCCCTTTTAAACTCCTCTATGGATTTTGCCATCACCACTTCCTCCGGCAGAGAGTTCCACAGTCTAACTGCTCTTACAGTAAAGAACCCCCTTCTGTGTTGGTGATGAAACCTGCTTTCCTCTAATCGTAGCGGATGTCCTCTTGTTACCGTCGTGGTCCTGGGTGTAAACAGATCTTGGGAGAGATCCTTGTATTGTCCCCTCATGTACTTATACATGGTTATTTGATCACCTCTTAGCCGTCTTTTTTCCAGGGTGAATAATCCCAATTTGGATAGCCTCTCTGGGTATTCCAGTCCCGTCATTCCATGTATTAGTTTAGTTGCCCTTCTTTGAATCCCCTCAAGCACTGTGACATCTTTCCTGAGCACTGGTGACCAGAACTGTACGCAGTATTCCATGTGAGGCCTGACAAGTGCCTTATATAGTGGGAGTATAATGTTCTCGTCCTTCGCCCCTATACCTCTTTTAATGCACCCTAAGACTTTATTTGCCTTTGCAGCAGCTGACTGGCATTGGTTACTCCAGTTCAGTCTATTATCCACTAATACACCCAGATCCTTTTCCATATCCCTTTTCCCTAGTGGTACCCCATTAAGTGAATATTGGTGACATCCGTTTCTCCTGCCCATGTGCATAGTCTTACATTTTTCAACATTGAACTTCATTTGCCATTTTTCTGCCCAAGCCCCCAGCTTATCTAGGTCCGTTTGTAGTCGCACATTGTCCTCCGTTGCATTAATTATATTGTATAATTTTGTGTCATCTGCAAATATTGATATTTTGCTGTGCAGCCCCTCTATCAGGTCGTTGATAAATATGTTGAACAGAGTGGGGCCTAATACTGAACCCTGTGGCACCCCACTAGCGACTGTGGTCCAATCAGAGTACGAACCATTTATTACCACCCTCTGCTTTCTATCTCTGAGCCAATTTTTTACCCATTTACACACGTTTTCGCCCAGTCCGAGCTGCCTCATTTTGTATATTAGCCTATTATGTGGCACGGTGTCAAAGGCTTTAGAGAAGTCCAGATATACGAGATCAATAGATTCTCCCAGGTCCAGCGTAGAGCTTACTTCATCGTAGAAACTGATCAGATTTGTCTGACATGAGCGACCCTTCATGAATCCATGCTGGTGAGGATTTATTCCCTTGTTCTCCTTGAGGTACTCATCGATGGCGTCTCTCAGAATCCCCTTGAAAATTGTTCCCGTTACTGAAGTGAGACTTACTGGCCTGTAGTTACCAGGCTCACTTTTGCTCCCTTTTTTGTAAATTGGAACCACGTTGGCAATGCACCAATCCAATGGTACTACACCAGTCTTGATAGTGTCTAGAAATATTAGATATAGCGGCCTAGCTATCTCGTCACTTAGTTCCCTTAGTATCCTTGGGTGTAATCCATCTGGGCCTGGCGATTTATCAATTTTAGTCTTCTTTAGTCGCTTCCGCACCTCCTCCTGCGTTAGGTATGAGATATTTTGTGATGGGTTCATTTTATTCCCCTGCATCTCGTGTGGCATTTCCTTTTCGTTTGTGAATACACTTGAGAAGAAACTGTTTAGTAGATTTGTCTTCCCTCCGTCATCATCAATGATCTCTCCTGCATTATTTTTTAAAGGGCCAGTGCTCTCCCTGCAAATCCTTTTGCTGTTAATATAGTTGAAAAATAGCTTCGGGTTGTTTTTGCTCTCTTTGGCGATCAGTCTTTCTGCTTCCTCCTTGGCAGTTTTGATCTTATCCTTGCATATTTTGTTTTTCTCCCTGTATGATTTTAGCGCTTCTTCGCTGCCTTGTTGCTTTAGTAGTTTGAACGCTTTCTTTTTTTCGTTTATTGCCCCTCTTACCGTCTTGTCGAGCCACATTGGTTTCCTTTTAATTGAGTTTCTTTTATTTTTAAAGGGAATGAACTGCTCACATGAGGTGATTAGGATCCTTATAAACTTTTCCCATTTGTCCTCTGTACCGTCATTTTTGAGGATGTTGTCCCAATTAATGTTACCGATAGTAATTCTGAGCTGATCAAATTTTGCTTTACTAAAGTAAACTTGTTAACTTGCCTTACTATCCCTCCAGCAGTAATATGTAGATTATCATAGCCCTGTGACAGAGTTAAAGTGCTTCCTACCAACTGGTACAAACGGTACATCTGCATTGAGCCCCATTGCAGCGGCACCACTTTCAATTGTATCTGTGTATTCAGGATGTGGATACCAGTGAAAAGTATTGCATAACAGGAATACATATGCAGTGACTGAGGCACAAGGCACACCACTGAGGAGATGGGGGGGGGTAGCTATTAGGGATGTCACGGTGGCACTAGCAACTCCTTCACTGAGGCACGCATGTGACCCTTTGCCAAGGCCCTGACAGGCCTCTCCAGGCAACGCTGGTGTAGCGGTTACCAGAATAAACTTGAGTAGCTGAACTTCAGATTTTGTCACGAGTGACGCCACCGTTCCGTACTCCACGGTGAATCCAAATGGGAAGATAAGGTCCAGACACACATGGGTCAATTGTAGAACACACGGTTGTCGGGAGTGGGCAGCAAGCGGAACTTTTCCTTGACACTTTCCAGTAGGTGAATTTACAGAAAGATGATTGGTAATTACATGCCAGTGCAGGAGACAATTGAGAATGTCAGGGAGGATAACACAGGATGACATCGGGCCTACATTCCAAGTTTTCTGTATGACTCCGTTCCGGGATACACACATTCCAGGGGAGGACAAGAACACTACACTGAACAATCACTTGTTACTGAAGACTTTGAACACGGCACGGCGGACTCTCTCTCTCTACTTCTCTCCACTCTCTTTAGGGTAGGGGTCCTTGGCTTCTAGGGTAAGGCCTCATGTCCACGGGGAAAATCAGATCCGCTGCAGATTCTACATGTAGAATCTGCAGCGGGTCCCTCCTGCCCCGCGGACATGAGCGCTGAAAATAGCAATTTAAAAGCATTTACCTATCCGTAGCGGGCGACGAAGCTCTGCTCTTCCTCACGGCCGGATCTTCATTTTCGGCCGGCGGATGAATTCCTGACGCCGGCGGCACGTCGCCGACACGTCGTCGACGTGCCGCGCGCATGCGCCGGGCACATCCGCCGAGCCGAAGCAAGGGAGATGCGGCCGTGAGGAAGAGCAGAGCTTCGCGGCCCGCTGCGGGTGAGTAAATGCTTTAAATTCCTATTTTAGGTCCCCGCGGGAGACCCGCATGAAAATGGAGCATGGTCCAGATTTTCTCATGCTCCATTTTTTTTAAAATCACTTTTATTGACGATCCGCGGGTATTTATCTACCCGCGGGTGGTCAATGCATCCCTATGGGGTGCGGATCCGCGCGCGGGAGATCCGCTGCGGATTTTAAATCTCATTTTGCCCGTGGACATGAGCCCTTACTCTCTTCAGCCCTTCACAGTTTAGACAAAAGTAATATAAAATCAATAAACTTTATTAGATATATTTAAAACCATATAACACAAATAGGGCACTACACAAACAAACCTCTATATATCAAGAGGTATACAGGTCTCTATCAAAAGAGACTATCACCACTTCTTTTTAGTACCAGGGGTCCCTAGTGTGTGTACAGGTACTAGTAGAGTGGTGAAGAGAAAAAACGCAGGAACTAGTAGATAAAGAATTCCTTTCTTGTTTAACTTTCCCCGTCCTTATATCTTTCTTTTGAACATATTCATATAGTGTGGAAGTATTTTATTTGGATGAATTGGATGTCATCATCACTCCAATATTTCTTCTAGTACGTGTTCTAGAGAGACATAGTATGGGAATACATTTATCTTCCCTTTGTTTTGGGATTATAGAGTTACACAGGTGATAGCATGATATGGACCATTGGTATGCAATATTGATATTGAACAATACCCAATTGTCTCAGTACTGCCACCTTATGTTCTCATAAAAAAGAGAAAGGTACAGATGGTAGCCCTCTTTTAGAGAAATTCGTCTTGGGGCGACCACTTTGTGTTTTCTGATAGTGATTCCACTTTATAAGATTCAGTATCAGCTAATAGTACTATGTATACTCTCAGTCTCAGTCTCGGGTGACCACTTTGTGTTTTCTGATAGTGATTCCACTTTATAAGACTCAGTATCAGCTAATAGTACTATGTATAATCTCAGTCTCAGTCTCGACGCGTTTCCCCGTTCATAGAACGGATCATCAGGAGAACTTGTCAATTAGTACCATCTGTGTATAGTTATAACTGATCCGGCGTTTTTTAAAACAGTAGCACATATATTATGTCTCACTCCTATATCCTTTTAATTTGAAAGGGCAGAAAGACTAGCATGTATTTTCCATGTAATGTTTGACTATAAGGTAACTGAGCACCTAGTGCATGAGTGATATCTTAGTTTGTCAGAATATCCTCAGTGAGCTTAAAGAACATTTTATAGTGCACTTTAAAGAAGATATATACTTTCGTGCACGTAATAATCTTTTAGTTTTCTTTGTTATAGCTCACAGGTATGCTCTATTACCCAACAATAGAGTATTCATATGCTATGATGATGTT
Organism: Eleutherodactylus coqui; assembly: GCF_035609145.1. Lineage (NCBI taxonomy): Eukaryota > Metazoa > Chordata > Amphibia > Anura > Eleutherodactylidae > Eleutherodactylus > Eleutherodactylus coqui. The sequence continues at coordinate 102,769,716 of NC_089846.1, forward strand.
AAAGGAGATGTCCCGCGCCGAAACGGGTTTTTTTTTTTTTAAACCCCCCCCCCGTTCGGCGCGAGACAACCCCGATGCAGGGGTTAAAAAAACCACCCGCACAGCGCTTACCTGAATCCCGGCGGTCCGGTGACTTCAATACTTACCGCTGAAGATGGCCGCCGGGATCTTCTACCTTCGTGGACCGCAGCTCTTCTGTGCGGTCCACTGCCGATTCCAGCCTCCTGATTGGCTGGAATCGGCACGTGACGGGGCGGAGCTACACGGAGCCGCTCTCTGGCACGAGCGGCTCCATAGAAGAAAGCAGAAGACCCGGACTGCGCAAGCGCGGCTAATTTGGCCATCGGAGGGCGAAAATTAGTCGGCTCCATGGAGACGAGGACGCTAGCAACGGAGCAGGTAAGTATAAAACTTTTTATAACTTCTGTATGGCTCATAATTAATGCACAATGTACATTACAAAGTGCATTAATATGGCCATACAGAAGTGTATAGACCCACTTGCTGCCTCGGGACATCTCCTTTAAGCATATGTATCTCTTTTATTTTTTGCACCTAGCTGGCACAGGTGCAAAGGCCTAGCAATGAATGCAATAGATGCAACTGATAGTAAGAGTATGTCCCGTATCCCAATGGCATCTCCTTATTGCATCAGTAGCATTCAGTTAACTGTGGGACTGCAAGGTAGATGCAGAGCTCACAGTATGCTAGAAAAACAAACCGAATGCAGAGCTAACATAGATGAATTGGCATTCTAAATAGAGATGCACTTGTGTAGGTGATGTTAATCTAGCTTTCTTTTTTCAAAGATTGCTCTATTACCCAGCAAAGGAGTATTCATATGCTATCATAGTATTGAGCATATGTATCTTTGTTTTCACCTAGCTAGCAAAGGTACAAAAGCCTTGCAATAGATGCGGTTGATATACTATAAAAGGAGTATGACCCATATCTTATTAGCATCTCCTTAGTATATCAGCATCCATTGTACTGTGAGATTGCAAAGTGTATGCAGAGATCACAGTGTGCTAGGGGGAAATAGAGTCAAGAGCTAATATGAGTAAGTTAGCATTCTAGATAGAAGTGCGGTTTTCTTTGCTAGGATTTAGTTAGTCTTCCATTCTTCACCACATGAGGGTTGAAGGTATCCCCATGTGGCCAGCACTCACACTCCAACTGCCACGCTACCAGACTCACATTTGCACCTTGCAATCACATATATCATTCATACTCACGTGACGACATTGGATACACAAAAACAGTTACATTTCCAGACATATTTCAGGCATTCATAGATATTAACCTCTTCCATGCTGCAGCTGTGCAATACACATGACTAGTGACAAGACAATTTGCATAGAGCATCCACACTGAAGACATGACACTTAAAGGAGATGTCCCGCGCCGAAACGGGTTTTTTTTTTTTTAAACCCCCCCCCCGTTCGGCGCGAGACAACCCCGATGCAGGGGTTAAAAAAACCACCCGCACAGCGCTTACCTGAATCCCGGCGGTCCGGCGTCTTCATACTCACCTGCTGAAGATGGCCGCCGGGATCCTCTGTCTTCATGGACCGCAGGGCTTCTGTGCGGTCCATTGCCGATTCCAGCCTCCTGATTGGCTGGAATCGGCACGTGACGGGGCGGAGCTACACGGAGCCCCATAGAGAAGAGGAGAAGACCCGGACTGCGCAAGCGCGGCTAATTTGGCCATCGGAGGGCGAAAATTAGTCGGCACCATGGAGACGAGGACGCCAGCAACGGAGCAGGTAAGTATAAAACTTTTTATAACTTCTGTATGGCTCATAATTAATGCACAATGTACATTACAAAGTGCATTATTATGGCCATGCAGAAGTGTATAGACCCACTTGCTGCCTCGGGACATCTCCTTTAAGAAAATTATGGAGGGGCCACATATATGCATTTCGGGCCACTACACATACTCACCTCTTATATATCCTTAAAGCTCTGGTCCTCTCTCACTTTCAGGTTGAACGGTCATGTGTCCATCTAAGAGTATGATCTGTTCTTATTTTCGGATTGTAGAATTTTTTATTTTGTTGTCCATACATGACCATGGGGGGTAGGGGACCATCTTGCTGGAGATGCATTTAACAGCATTTAGAAGATATGCTTTACAGCAGCTTTATGGGCCTTTCATACAATGAGCAGGGACCTATTGACTTGTATGGAGACTGTTCTAGGCATGACCTGTGCAGGGGTCATTGTGCATGGAGGGGAGCAGCTTCAACCTCTTGTGAATGGTGGATTCTGTGTTATCTACATATAGGCGTCACCTCTCATCCTGCCTGTGATGTTAGTGAGATGACTGCAGCAAAGCTTTCTCTACAGATCAGGAAGTGATAGACTTGTATTAGGCTCTGTGGTCAGTGTAAAAAAAGGCAAAAATTTAAGATTTCTTATTTAAATATAGACTGCTACCAAAAATTAAAGGAAAAAAAGAAAATTTAAAAAAAATTAAAAATCGCCAAAATTCTTTAAAAATATAAACACAAAAATGTGACATACAATAGGCCATTTTCTGATGACACATTCCCTTTAACTTTAAATAGGAGGATATTTTTGGACCACTTTGCTGCCTGGCTCCCCCACTTCCTATCCTGCGAAATCCCAACCCTCATCTTAGGCGATTTTAACATCCCCACTAATGACCCCATCTCCCCATCTGCCTCTCAGCTTCTTTCGCTCACCTCCTCCCTTGGTCTCTCTCAACTTACAGCCTCTCCCACTCACAGGGATGGCAATACTCTGGATCTGGTCTTCCTCCGGATCTGCTCTGCTTCCAACTTCACTAACTCCCCTCTCCCACTCTCAGATCATAACATCCTCTCTTTCTCTGTCACACTCCCTAACATCTCTCCACACCCACCTACCTATCGTACCTACAGGAACTTAGAGGCCATCCACACACAAGACTTTGCTGAATCCCTACAGTCCTCTCTGTCCCCCATCTCTCTCCTCTCCTGCCCCAACCTGGCTGCCGCTCACTACAACACCGCTCTCAAACATGCCCTGGAAGAAGCGGCGCCCCCCAGGACCCGAGCCATCCGATGTAGACCACGGCAACCCTGGCTCACACCTCAAACGCGCTTCATCCGGCGGTGCTCTAGAAGTGCCGAACGGCTGTGGAGGAAGTCGCAAACGTCTGCAGACTTTCTCCACTACAAATTCATGCTCAAAACCTACAACTTCGCCCTCCACCACGCCAAACAAGTCTACTTTACCTCTCTCGTCTCCTCACTATCGCACAACCCTAAACAGCTCTTTGATACTTTTCACTCCCTTCTCAGCCCTAAACCGCAGCCCCCGGTGACGGATCTCAGTGCTGTTGAACTGGCTGCCTATTTCAAAAAGAAAATTGATGACATCCGTCAGGAAATAACCTCCCAATCCCAGACTAGCCCTGACCTTAGTCTTGTCAGCACTGCAGCTAGCTCCTGCTCACTGTCTGTACTCAGACCAGCAACAGAGGAAGAAGTCTCCAAACTGCTCTTCTCTGCTCGCCCCACCACCTGCGCTAGCGACCCTCTCCCCTCACACCTCCTCCGATCCCTCTCCCCAGTGGTCATCTCGCATCTCACCACTATATTCAACCTCTCTCTGGCCTCTGGCATCTTTCCCTCTTCTTTCAAACATGCCATCATATCCCCATTGCTAAAGAAGCCGACTCTTGACGCAACTGACGTTGCCAATTACCGACCCATCTCAAACCTCCCCTTCATCTCCAAATTACTAGAACGGCTGGTTTACTCCCGCCTTGTAAGCTATCTATCAGAGAACTCTCTCCTCGACCCCCTACAGTCTGGCTTCCGACCCCAACACTCCACAGAAACTGCCCTTACAAGGGTATCAAACGACCTACTGTCAGCCAAATCGAGGGGTGACTACTCCCTACTGATCCTCCTCGATCTCTCTGCAGCATTTGACACAGTTGACCACAAACTCCTCCTCAGTATGCTTCGCTCCATCGGCCTAAAGGACACTGCTCTCTCCTGGTTCTCCTCCTACCTATCTGACCGCTTTTTCAGTGTCTCCTTTGCTGGCTCTACCTCTCCTTCTCTTCCCCTTGCTGTTGGGGTCCCCCAAGGCTCGGTCCTTGGCCCCCTCCTTTTCTCTATCTACACAGCCCCTGTTGGACAAACCATCAGGAGCTTTGGCCTCCATTACCACCTCTATGCTGATGACACCCAGTTATACACCTCTTCCCGTGACATCTCTGCACCTTTCCTCCAAAACATCACCAACTGTCTGTCTGCTGTCTCTAACACCATGTCCTCTCTCTACCTAAAACTAAACCTCTCTAAAACTGACTTACTGGTGTTTCCTCCTTCCACCAACCGACCTCCTCCTGACATCTCCATCTCAGTGTGTGGCGTCACCATAACTCCTAGACAACATGCCCGCTGCCTTGGGGTCATATTCGACTCAGATCTCTCATTTACTCCCTACATCCAGTCAGTGGCCCGAACATGTCGGCTGCACCTAAAGAACATCTCAAGAATCCGCTCCTTTCTCACCATAGACACGCTGAAAACGCTTGTTGTTGCCCTCATCCACTCACGGCTCGACTATTGCAACTCCTTGCTGGTCGGCCTCCCCTGCACCAGACTCTACCCTCTACAATCCATCCTGAATGCGGCAGCCAGGCTCATATTACTGTCCAGCCGCTACTCAGATGCCTCTGCCCTGTGCCAGTCACTGCACTGGCTGCCAGTTAAATACAGAATTCAATTTAAACTTATTACCTTCATCCACAAAGCCCTCCACAGTGCAGCGCCCCCCTATATCGCCTCCCTCATCTCAATCCATCACCCAGCCCGGGCTCTCCGCTCGGCAAACGAAACTAGACTGCACACCCCTCTAATTCGAACTTCTCACTCCCGCCTCCAAGACTTCTCCAGAGCAGCACCGGTCCTCTGGAACGCACTACCAAAGAACATCCGGGCAATCCAGGACTCGAAAAACTTCAGGCGTGCTCTAAAGACGCACCTCTTCAGGGAGGCATACCGCACTCCCTAAACAAACCCTTCTGTACACCGCCTGATAACATGTTCCCTGACCTACTGACTGCAATCCCTGCTAGCCATCATAAACCGCTCCTGTAGTCATATTGATCCTGCCGTCGCATAGCTAAATGTCTGACTGTTGTCTGTATATAGCATCCCTCACTCTCCAGCACGCGATACTGTGCACATCTCCAGCCATTTTACCTTCTGTATCACCCCATTACTTGTAGTATGTAAGCTCGTTGGAGCAGGACCCTCACCCCTATTGTTTCCATCAGCTGATTACGATTGTAACCGTGGTTCTGTAATTTTTTGTACTTTTGTCTTTCTGTATTTCCCCTGTCTATGTAAGCGCTGCGGAATATGTTGGCGCTATACAAATAAAGATTATTATTATTATTATTATTATTTAATGGATTACAATATCCATGATATGTCAAAGATAATTGTTATCAACCGGCTAACAGAAATATCCTCCTGTAGTGAAATCATCAGGCAGGGGACCTGTAAGCGTGCCAATAAATATACTTCTTTCTTTAAAGAAGCCTCATTATTTACAAGCTAAGGATGTCCTGGTAAAGCTTCTGAATATCCGTTTTTTCTTCCAAGGCAGGAAGAAAATGTCAGGAAGTGAGAGAATAAGGAAAACGCACAAGAGACTAAAAGAAGGTCCACTTAACCCTCTATGCATCTGCTCACCCCATAATGAGTTAGCATTTAACATACTAATGGCAGTGAAAGGGTCATGTCATGATGATGTCATTCTGTCCGCCTGTGTTTTACTCTGCGGAGGTGGAAAAAACAGGCAACTTCCGTCCTTACAAACTTAAGAAGCTTGTTTCCCATGGCAGACAGGAAACCAGCACTAATGGACTGGCTCCTCCACTTTTTTGGCATCCGTGCCAGCGCATGTTATTGATTTCATTTGCAAAGAAACATAATTTCCCTTTATTCAAATATTCTGACATAAGATTGTTAGAAGCCAAGTTCTTGATGCATAACTACTAAAAATTTGAAAAAAAATAATGTTGGGAAAAACTGCACTAAAAGTAAGGATTCTCACGGCATTCTAAAGGAAAGTCCATGAAACTACAGGATTTTGTCTTGGGTGTTTTGTTCAGGCAGACCACATAAATTAGCATCACATAGAAGGAAAAAGATTTTCTCAGTAAGAGAAACCAAGTGATCTTGTAGATATGATACCTTTTAAGGGCTAACAAAAAGACATGAGGTTACAGCAAGCTTTCCAACCTACTTAGAGTTCCGTCTGAGGAAGAACCCTAAGTAGGTTTGAAGGTGCAGAGTCGGCAGAGACTGCGTATAGGCTGAGTATGGCACTGCGTATGCCCACAAATCTGATGTCACGAGCATGAGGAATGTGATTTTTTTTTTGAAACGCTGCCCGTACGCCATGCATTGCATATGGGCAGTGTATCTTACACAGCCAACAGAAGGGCTGCGTATTGTATGTAGAGAAATAGAGCATGCTGTGGTTTCTCCTGCGTATTGATATGCAGTGCCCACATGCAGGTGTGAATGGAAGAATGAAAGTCCATTGACTCTCATTGCCTTCATTTACCGCGTATCATACGTCCGTGCCATGCATGAGTGATACGCGGCGAAAACACAGTCGTGAACATGAGCCCTAAGACGTATTTCAACGCTCTCATGCCTTCCTTCCCATACCTTCCATAAAGTTGTATAGTGAAATAGCGCCACTCAATGTGGACCTTGAGCTGTTAGTAACAACTCATTCTCAGGGCAGAAGAACCCGTTTACGACAGCAACACCAAAAGATTCTCATCGCAGACTACAGACCTGCACACCCAACTTCAAACATGGTGAGAGGTCCCCAAGTAGTTACGTTTTTTCCACTGCTTAACTTCTGAATGCTCCATTTATGTTATGGAGCTTCAGAGTTTCTATGGAGGAGGTTGATCCCGTTCCATAAAATGCGGGTGTCGGCTGTTTCTTACAGCCGACAACCGCCTACAACAGCAGTGAGCAGCACTCCCACTGATCACGGCTGTTAACTCTTTAAATGCTGCAGTCAATTCTGACAGAGGCATTTAAATGCCACAATCAGAATTCAGGGGTCCTGAAGAGCCTCCATGATGAGAATGCAGGGTGCCGTTCGGTTCCCTTTTGAAAGCCCCCAAGGCTGCCATTGCAACTTTTCTATCAAGTTATGCCTGTGACATAGCTTTAAAGACTGCCTGTCAGATTGTGGTATAATGTAATACTATGGCATTGCATCATACTGTAGGAGCGATAAAACCATCACAAGTTCTTGTTCCCTACAGGGACTAAAAAAAAAATTTTAAATCAGTTTTAATCATGTATTCCAAAATGGTACCAATAAAAAAAGCCTTCACACAAAAATGTCAACAAAAAAATTTAACAAGCTATGACGGTCAGGAGCTGGCGGCAGAAAAGACTTATCTTTTTCCCAAAGATCTTTTACTTTTTAAAAGTAGTACAGGAAAAAAAACTATATAAAATTAGTATCGTTGTAATCGTACTGACCCTCAGAATAAAGTTATCATGTCATTTCTGCTGCAGTGTGTATAGTAGCAACAGGACCCCCCCCCCCCCTAAAAAAAATTATAATTTGGTGGAATTGTGCTTTTTTTTCCAATTTAACCCCACTTAGAATTTTGTTAAAAGTTTATCAGTACATTATATCATACATTAAATAGTACCATTGGAAAATACAAACCGTCCTGCAAAAAAAACAACAAACCCTCAAACATCTGCGTTGATGGATAAATAAAAGTTATAATTTTTTTTAAAGTGGGGAGAAAAAAACTAAAATGAAAAAAAACATAAAAGGTCACGTCACTCAGTAGGAAACAATAAAGCCTCATGCTACCATAGGTGGTAATGCTCATGTGATATCTCACATAGCACAGATAAGACTGCTGGCCTGGTCAAACCCTTCCTTCCCGAACAGTAATTTAGGGACTATAAAACTTTCACTCCCTTATCAGTGTCTAGTTAAATATCTCTGTGTTCCTATTTCAGTACTCCTGGCCTGGCGACCCCCCTCCCTCATCCCCAAGCATATTTGGTATTTCAGCCGCACTTCAGTAGCGTTGAGCGATTCCAGCGACTTGATTGGTTGTTGGGTACACCCCCACCTTTGGAGATGTGCACGAGTGGTACTTCACGAGACCATCAGGGGGTTAGGGTTAGGGTTAGGTCTAGGGTTTGAGTTTAGGGTTAGGTTTAGGGTTAGGGGTTTAGGTTTGGGGTTAGTTGCCGACCCTCCTACGGCCCTGCTGCTGCTTATTTAACGGGCCGGCCACTCGTGCACATCTCCAAAGGTGGGTGTGTACCCAACAACCAATCAGGTCGCTGGAATCGCTCACCGCTACTGAAGTGTGGCTGAAATACCAAATATGCCCCCCCAACAGTAATGTAGAGACCATAAAACTTTCACTCCCTCATCAGTGTCTAGTTAAAAAACTTATGTCTCTGTTGCAGTACTCCTTTAAATACAAACCAATCACATCCATGTCTGTGCCTTGTCATAAGTATGTATGTCATAAGTGTGTATAACTATGCATACCTCTTCGGATCTATTCCAATTTAGCCTGAAGAAGAACCCGAGAGGTTCACAAGCTCGCTCTAACATCATGGATTTTTGTTAGCCATTAAAAGGTATCATATCTACAAGATTACATGGTTTCTCTTGCTGAGAACAATCACCATCTCACATGGCACACCATCATGTTTTTATTGGGCCTCTTGGAGCTACAGGCTGCATTTCCCAACAACCATCTCAGGTTGCATCAACCATGAATTCACCCCTCTGCACATGACGATGCCAGGCAACAATGCCAGTGTCCCAGCAACAAAGTTGGTTGTGTAGGTGACTGGCTGTGGAAGAAGACTATGAGTTCACCTTCGGAGAAGGCTTTGGATATAGAACTCCTGATTGTCTATAGATATTTCTGTAATAAAACATCTGGAGGAATGCTCAGAATACAAAAACACGATTAACATTCTGTGGAGAGAACTATTAATAGTCACCTATTCGGGTCTATTGTTCTCCTAGGTTAGAAGAATACCCTGGAGTTTTCCTTTTGTTGTACAATGCAGAGCCTGCAGTCTGCCCAACCTTTTAACCTTTATTTTTCAAAGCTCTCCTCTTCTCTCGGCCTATTGTTCTTAACCCTTTGACATAGAGAACCAAAATTAGCTTGTTTGTTTTAATTCATATCTATAGAAAATAGCTTTTCCATCTATTAGTCACCACTTCCTACAGTATAGTACTCTTCACTAGGAATATAGATATTTGCTCTTCAACATTACAGTTCTGCACAATGACGGAGGACAGTTGGCTTACTATCGAAATTAATTCTATTAAAACCTTTGATAAGCAAGCAACGGTCTGGGGCATTCATGTCTTTTGCCATTATACAGTCATAGGAAGAGAAGACAATATTGGTCGAACTGGTGTTGACCATGAGGCCTCATGTGTACAGCCATATTCTAGCTCCATTTTGTACACAGCAGTTAGGGCTTAGTCACACGGGCGTTTTGCCACGCAAATTTTTGTGCGCATAACTGATGCGTTCAAAAATTCGTGTGACCGTAGTGGGCAGTCGGCAGTAAAAAACGCACCTAGCAGCGTTTATCCGCTCAAAAAAAGCGCTGCCTGCTACCCCCTGCTGTGGCTGTGACAGCTGCAGCAGGGGATTCCTTCGATGTGAAACCCCTGGATGCTGCCACATCCAGGGGTTTCACCTTGTTGTCAATGAGGCCGATGGCAGCTGCGGCAGCCCCATTGACATACAGAGATCATAGCTATCCTCTGCCACAGCTGTTGCAAAGGATTTCTTCATCTCTGTGGGGAGTTCCTTTGTCACTGAACACTGTGACAGCATTGCCACAGTGTCCAGTGACAATGGGACTCCCCACAGAGATGAAGAAATCCTCTGCAACAGCTGTTACAACTGTAGCAGAGGATCGCGATGTTCTCCCATTGAATTCAATGGAGCAGGTATTACAGCTGGCTCCATTGAAAGCAATCGGCTGCTAGCAAGCCCTGCAGTGATTTTCGGGGAAGGGCTTAAAATAAAATATATATAAGCCCTTTCCTGAAAAACATCCCTAAAATGTGTAAAAAAAAAAAAAATCTATACTCAGCTCTATGCCGCTGCCGGAGCTCACCCGCGTCCAGCCGGCTCTTCTCCTGCACTGCTATGAAGAGCTTTCAGCAGGCGGGGATTTAAAATCCCCGCCTGCTGAAAGGGCTGCCTCTGATTGGCTGAGCACTATGACCAATCAGAGGCAGCACTCAGCTATTGAATGACAGCTGAGAGCTGCCTATGATTGGTCCCTGCGCTCAGCCAATCGGAGGCAACACTCACCCATTCATGAACTCATGAATCTTCAGTATATGTTCTCAATGGGGTCAGCGCTACTGCTGCCTGCCCCACTGAGCGCAAGCTGAAACCCCTGGATGCAACAGCATCCAGTGGTTTCACAGACAAAAAAACCCCGGCTGCCGCAGTTACCTGTGTTTTGCAAACTGATGTCCTATAATTTTCGCCGCAGGCGTTTTTCATCATGTAAAATTCGCACAGGTGACCGCTGCCACTGAAAAGCATTGGTTCTATCTGTTTGTTTTACACACAGAAAAACGCACGTTAATACGCCCGTGTGACTGAGCCCTTAATAGGAAGTAGCTTTGTACCCAGCACACTTACATGGAAGTGGTTTAAGAATAATGGTATACAAGCACAATTTATAATGAATTCTTATTTAACGAATGTCTTTGTATTCATAAAACTTCTAGATATTTTGGCATTATTCTTTGCTTCTTTGCTCTAAATGGCTATGAAATGTTTGTTGCATTTTGATCGGATGTTGATGGGTTGATGAAGCTCGTGATCAACCCCTGACAAGTGCTAGAAATTTAGCTCTATAAACTAGGCAATAATAAAACGCTTCAGAAGAGCTTGCAAACATCACCTGGGTGTTTCTCACTGCTTTCTTCTCCGGTGCATTGAATAATAATTAGGCATCCCTGATTGATAAGGCTACGATACCCCTTGAGTATCACCTAAATTAAGTGACTAATCCAGCACTCAGAAGACAACTTATGGCACGCTCCATAGGATGCCATACAGAGCTTTTGTCTCCTGTATGGAGTTGTATGGATATATGTGACTCCATGCACCCCTGTAAAGCCTCTGTGCTGGGTACATTAAGTCTAAGGGTACTTTTACACGGGCAATAGTGGCTCAAGTAATTGCTCAAAAGCGAGATTATGGGTAACTGTTGCCTTGTATAAACAGGGAACCCAAGAGGCCAAGTAAGTGATACGCTTTCAGTTGCTGGAGTTGCTTGGTTTTTAATGTGAGTTAAAAACCAACAGCTGTTGGCCCATTTATGGCCCTTTCATATGAGTGTATGCGCAAAAATGTTCACCTAAGCACGACGTATATGTGTGGTAAACGAGGCTCTTTTGTGTGTGTATTGGCGCATATTACTGTATTTTTTGCACTCATAGGGCCAGTTCACATAGGTGCTGGACACAGCCTACCCCCCCCCCCCCCCCTTTGTGATTTAAAAGGCTATTTAGCCTAATGAGGGAGAGGTGTATTCTCTTTTTGCGCATACGCACATGTATTGAGTGCACTATGGGGACTTCTATGGGAAAAATGAGTGCCAACCCATTGAAATCAGTGGGTTCTATTCTCTGTGTTTTGTACATGGAAATACGCACACAAATATGTCCGTCTGAAGGGGTCCTTAAACAGGCAGTTATTTCTCTATGAATGACTGCCTGTGCAATCTGAATAGAAGCAGACGGCCAGAAAAGATGTTTGGAGTGCTCTACCTCCATTCAGAGAGCGATCTCTGGGACTGCTGCTAAGCGCTTAATTGCCCAACAGTCGTCTAATGTAAAAGTACCGTTAGTCAGAACTACTAGGTCTAATTAGTCAGTTGAGCTATAGTTATAGCTCCAGAATATGGAACCGTTTGATGATGTATGTACATAGCTATGCGAAATCTAAATCAGATGGTGTATGCCACAATGTTTTTGTCAGATTCAAATAAAATTGGTGAACATGGGGGATAGAGTACATACAGTAAGACACTATGCACACATTTTTTATGATAATATCCACAAAATTGTAGTTAAGGTGATCCCCATAGATGGGAGACCCGATGACCATTCTCAAGCCTCCAAGTGCCAAAGCAACTTATCGGCATTCCGTGATCACTCGCGTGGGTTTGATGGGTGACAAACCCTCTGTCAGGCTTTTACATGACATGATTGTATTGACTGCAGCGAGTATAGAGTTAAACAGCTAGGATCAGAAGTTTCTCCAGATTCGTCAGCAGACAGTTGAGCCCCAACTCCTGCCATCATCAGACAGCTGAGCCCCACTCCTGCCATCATCAGACTGCTGAGCCCCAACTCCTGCCGTCATGAGACAGCTCAGCCCCAACTCCTGCCGTCATCAGACTGCTGAGCCCCAACTCCTGCCGTCACCAGACTGCTGAGCCCCCACTCCTGCCGTCACCAGACTGCTGAGCCCCCACTCCTGCCGTCACCAGACTGCTGAGCCCCCACTCCTGCCGTCACCAGACTGCTGAGCCCCCGCTCCTGCCGTCACCAGACTGCTGAGCCCCCGCTCCTGCCGTCACCAGACTGCTGAGCCCCCGCTCCTGCCGTCACCAGACTGCTGAGCCCCCGCTCCTGCCGTCACCAGACTGCTGAGCCCCCGCTCCTGCCGTCACTAGACTGCTGAGCCCCCGCTCCTGCCGTCACCAGACTGCTGAGCCCCCGCTCCTGCCGTCACCAGACTGCTGAGCCCCCGCTCCTGCCGTCACCAGACTGCTGAGCCCCCGCTCCTGCCGTCACCAGACTGCTGAGCCCCCGCTCCTGCCGTCACCAGACTGCTGAGCCCCCGCTCCTGCCGTCACCAGACTGCTGAGCCCCCGCTCCTGCCGTCACCAGACTGCTGAGCCCCCGCTCCTGCCGTCACCAGACTGCTGAGCCCCCCCTCCTGCCGTCACCAGACTGCTGAGCCCCCACTCCTGCCGTCACCAGACAGTTGAGCCCTCACTCCTGCCATCATCAGACTGCTGAGCCCCAACTCCTTCCGTCATCAGACTGCTGAGCCCCATTCCTGCTATCATCAGATAATTGAGCTCCCGCTCCTGCCATCATCAGACTACTGAGCCCCAACTCCTGCCATCATGAGACAGCTGAGCCCCAACTCCTGCCGTCATCAGACTGCTGAGCCCCAACTCCTGCCGTCATCAGACAGCTGAGCCCCAACTCCTGCCGTCATCAGACTGCTGAGCCCCAACTCCTGCCGTCATCAGACTGCTGAGCCCCAACTCCTTCCGTCATCAGACTGCTGAGCCCCATTCCTGCTATCATCAGATAATTGAGCTCCCGCTCCTGCCATCATCAGACTACTGAGCCCCAACTCCTGCCATCATGAGACAGCTGAGCCCCAACTCCTGCCGTCATCAGACTGCTGAGCCCCAACTCCTGCCGTCATCAGACTGCTGAGCCCCAACTCCTGCCGTCATCAGACTGCTGAGCCCCAACTCCTGCCGTCATCAGACTGCTGAGCCCCAACTCCTGCCGTCATCAGACTGCTGAGCCCTAACTCCTGCCGTCATCAGACTGCTGAGCCCCAACTCCTGCCGTCATCAGACTGCTGAGCCCCAACTCCTGCCGTCATCAGACTGCTGAGCCCCAACTCCTGCCGTCATCAGACTGCTGAGCCCCAACTCCTGCCGTCATCAGACTGCTGAGCCCCAACTCCTGCCGTCATCAGACTGCTGAGCCCCAACTCCTGCCGTCATCAGACTGCTGAGCCCCAACTCCTGCCGTCATCAGACTGCTGAGCCCCAACTCCTGCCGTCATCAGACTGCTGAGCCCCCACTCCTGCCGTCATCAGACTGCTGAGCCCCTACTCCTGCCGTCATCAGACAGCTGAGCCCCTACTCCTGCCGTCATCAGACTGCTGAGCCCCCACTCCTGCTATTACCAGACAATTGAGCTCCCACTCTTGCCATCATCAGACTGTTGAGCCCCAACTCCTGCCAACATTCTTGCAGGCCTTATTTGCCATAAAAGGACTAATGCATCAGAAAAAAGCCCCCTTAGTGACCACCATGAAGACCTTTCCGACAGTGTGATTGCTCAGGTGGGCAAACACTGTCTGCAATATCATAAAGGTGATCTTTCAGTTTTCATAGATGTGGAGAAGGTGAAATTAGCCGGCAGAGGTGGGAATCACGGAAGATATTACTAAACTGAGAAGCCGTTTGGATTTTCTCTTTTTCTCCTTAGATATGAGAGTTAAATTGTAAACAGGACTGAAACTTTGATATTGTTTTTGATATTTATTATCAGATTTATTATTATAGATATTTTGCTCTGTGCTTGTTTCTTCAGGATTTCTTTGATGCCTTTTCATGTGTTTTTTCTCCATTTTCTCTTATGTCTTTTCGGCTGCCTTTTATGCTGTGATCAAAATGCATAAGTGATTCTCAGCTTGATGGATGTTGACCCTCCTGCGCTACCAGTTTCAGAGTGAAGTCCCTTGACTTATTAAAGTTTCATTTTCTTACACAGTGAATTTTTTTGCGCAGTGAACAAAATAATTTAGTGCTCATGCCTGCACAAATACGCTCAGTATTAGCGCAGGCACCGCTTGTTCACATGGGGTGAGGGGGGGGATTACCCCACCCCGATTTAAAAGGCTAAATAACTTAACTCGCAGTGCTGGTAACGCTCAGCCTTTAGTGCATGCCCACGTTGATAGATGTGTGTGATTGCGCACCTCCAATAGACCTCTATGGGACTTTTTGCTGCACAAGATAGAGCAGGTTCTACTTTTTTGACCCTTGGTGCAAAAAAAAGAGAAGTAAGATTGAACCCATTGAAGTCAATTGGTTCTATTCTCTGCGTGTTGAATTTTCCAAAGTATGGTCTGCTGTTTAAGCCCTTAACCCTTTCCAATCCACTGTCTGACATCTAAAGACATTCTGATTAAAGGCTGTACAGCTCCGATGTCGGAAAACGTCCAGCAAGGTATTCTTACTGTAGATTACAGGCCGCTCTGTTATCAGGGGCCTCTCCAGCATGTCACATACCGCAGTACTGACTCTAGCCAGCAGATGGCGCCATTGTATAATGGCACAAAGAAAAAAATCCCCTAGGAAACCCTGAATCCAAAATTGGATTGCAAAGGGTTAATCCTTTAACGCTGCAGGACGTACAGCCACATCCTGTACGTTCGGGGTGTGTATGGAGGGAGATCACGGGTTTCTTACAGCCAGCAGCCACCGGCAACAGCTCTGATAAGCCTTTAAATGCCTCTGTCAGTTCTGATGTTCAGGGGTGCAGTACAACCGCCCCGCGATAGGATTGCGGGTTGCCATGTGGGTGTCATGGCTGCTGCTAATAGCCTATCAGTAGAAAGGACCAAGTAGAGGGGAGTAACTATAGGGGATGCAGAGGATGAAATCCAACTGCATGTTGAAATCCAACTTGCCAACTGTGTCTATTCCATAGCATCTGCTGCCAGGTAAGAGGCGCGTCATGCCTATACACATTAGATGGCTGAAATGGGTGGGCTCAGCCAATGTTTATCTACTGTGTATGGGCACCTTAACATTTCATGGTCAGATCGGGGTCCAGATGTTCTTCAAGTAATAACAGAATCTAATGCTATATGGGTTTAGTTCAGTTTCTTGTATCCCTTAAGTAAATACGATAAACCCAGTGATAGTTGGTAGATAAACTTTATTGTGGCCAAGTAGTCTGGTGGGATATCTGGAGGTTATATAACCCCGGCTCTGCTCACTTCATCTGACAGGGGACATGAGGTCAAGCAGATGAATTCACTTTTGGTTGATTTATCCTTTTGTTGTTCCTGTCTGAGTGCGATGAACTTGGAGTGCCGCACAGTCACACAAACAGACAGCACAAGAGATAAATTGCGGGATTCCTTTCACATTCCATTCCCTTAGGTATGTCCAACTAAGTCTAAAAAGAAAGCTCACTGTAGACACTTAAGATAATTATAAAACTAAAATGGAAAAGGACTTGGGGATTTTTGTTAACTTTAAGCTTAACTGGAGCAACCAGTGTCAGGCAGCTGCTGCCAAGGCAAATAGGATCATAGGGGGAATCAAAAGAGGTCTAGGCACACATGATGAGAACATTGTTCTTCCTCTTTACGAGTCACTGGTCAGACCACACATGGAATATTGTGGACAGTTTTGGCCACCGGTACTCAAGAAGGGCATATCAGAGCTTGAGGGGGTACAAAGGCGGGCAACTAAAGTACCCAGAGAGGTTATCAAAATTGGGATTGTTGAGTTTTTAAAAAAAAAAAGCTGTCTGAGGGGCGACCTAATAACTATGTATAAATATATGAGGGGACAATACAGAGGTCTCTCCCATCATCAAAATACTAATGACCACCTTTCTATGAGTGACTGTATGAGTTACATGTGATGATGTCATGAGCTCCGCCCCTGATCACATGACTGTGACATATCATTGGTCCTAAAACATGCAGAGCCTGACAGCAGCCGTATGGTTACAGGACCTGTGATGATATCACCATCATGTGATCAGGGGCAGAGTTCAGAGCCCCGGGGATTGATCACATGATTATGACATCATCACAGGTCCTGTAAGCACATGCCTGCTGTCTGGCTCTGCTGGTTTTGGACCTGTGACCAATTCCAATCCCTTTCACTATATTATATTAGTAGAAACACTGGTACTAGTCTATTTATACTCAGGACTGTGACTGTAACAAGGGGGCACCGTCTATGTCTAGATGAAAGAAGGGTTCTACACGGACATAGAAGGGGGTTCTTTACTGTAAGAGTAGTGAGACTATGGAACTCTCTGCCTGAGGATGTGGTGATGGCGAACTCGATAATAGAGTACAAGGGGGGTCTGGATGTCTTTCTTGAGTGTTATAATATTACATGTTATATCACTGATTACTCAGAAGGGTCGGTGATCCGGGGATTATTCCGAATGCCAGATTGGAGTCAGGAAGGAATTTTTCCCCCTAAAATTAGAAAAATTGGCTTCTACCTCATTGGTTTTTTTTCCCCCTTTAGATCAACATTAGAGGATAATAGGCTGAACTAGATAGACATATGTCTTTTTGCAGCCTAACATACTATGTTCCTATGTTATATATTTTTATTATGATGATCAATGTTATTATTACTGTTGAGCATACTTTTCGAAAGTTAATATCACAGACAGGGGTGTAACTAAAGGCTCAGGGGCCCTGATGCAAAACGTGAGCTGGGGCCCCCCCGTCTATCTGTATCTGTACTCATACCCATACCTAAACCATGCTGCAGGGAGACATAACTTGAAGCTTCTGGGCCCCAATGCAAAACCTGTAACAGGACCCCCAACTATAATGCTTTATTCATAGTACTGGGCTCCCTATATGGAGAAGAGAGGCCTTATGGGCCCCCTAGGGCTCCTGGGCCCGGGTGCAACCGCATCCCCTGCACCCTCTATAGTTACGCCCCTGATCACAGATACACAGGTGTAATTGGCTCCCACATTTGGCAGTTTGGCTGCCTGCCTGTTGAGGTTGTGCACATATTTGCCCTCCTGTATCAGTAAGTATATGGCTGTTTTCAATGATTATTTGTTTATATATTTCCCTTTCTGTGATACATTTGTATTAGTGTAGGGACTCACAAAACACGAGGAGCCTTGACGATTGGTTTGTGAGCTCAAGTATTTTGGCCAAAATCCAACTAATACTTTGCATTTATTATATATTATTCACATGCAGTGCAGCTTTTAAACGCCGGGGGAGCCCAGGGTGACAGTATCAATGTGGTTCCCTTTTTGAGGTGCAGGGCAGTCCGCAGAACTATTAAGGCATCATTATTAGGTTGCCAGTCTGCATGGTGCACTACATGTATCAGAATGGTCTGGCACTTTGTATCTACTCTGTGAAGGAGTGTACACCAAGCAACCACCCCCCTCTATATTAGGAGGTTGTGGGAGTGGCTGTCTCATTGGTGTCCTTCACAGGTGTAACTAGTTCCCTCATTTGGCATTTGGCTGAGTGCATGCTGAGGTTGGTGCACATATTTGCCCTCCTGTATCAGTAAGTATATGGCCGTTTTCAGTAGTTACTTTTCAAAAGTTTGGTTCAGCTGGTTTACCAAATTTGGGCCAAAAGTTTGGTTCTGTCCGAATTAGTTGGAACCAAACACAATAGCCCTAAAATTTTTGTATAATGGAGGAGGAGGAGTAGAAGGAGAAGAAGAATAAGGAACACCAATGGGTTTGGCCAAGATGGACCACCCAAGGTTTGGGTTTGCACAAACATTTAGCAAAGTTAGACTCAAAACAGGATTCAACTGTTCTGGTTTACTCAACACTTATAATTATTATAGGTTAAATGATCATGTATCTGCTGTTGCTTATATAACGCCATTATATTCCACAACACTGTACGCAGATACACACATACAGCACACAAGGCATTAATAGTGATTTCGGAAATAAACCTCAATTCACCAAATACTAACATGAATGCCACTTTTGGAACATATGTACTGAAAATCGAGTCCCAGAACTGAAATAGCAGAGACCATGGAGGTGCATACATAGAGATCATGCACACAGATGCTGATGTAGATATGTGTGTAAGCAAATATAGTAGGATCTGACAGTTGCAGGGACTGGACTAAACATTCCCTACCAGTATATTACAAAGTCTCATAACTTTTAGAGCATATTTAGCCAGGGTTGCTGCAGTCTGCATCGAGAGGGTCGAATCATGAAGGGGTTTTGGGTGGGGGGGGTTGTAGTAGACAGCAGCCAGATCAGAACAAGAGAAGGGAGAGATCTGGGACAGCGTTTATAGTAATAAGTCTGACAAATTGCTGGGTGTAAACGGCCTGTAGATTTCTGCGTGTGTGGTAGATAGGAGTGGCCTTAGAACACCAGGATACTTGACAGTAGAGGAGAAGCACTTGTGATCAAAGAATAGGAGAAAGGAGCCTGCAAAATCCAGAAAAGAACAAGGACGGAAGAAAGCCAAAATACGTATGTTGCTATTTTTGTGTGTGGGGGAAGCTGTAAGCCTAGAGAAGAAGTTAGCGAGAAACGTTGAGAGGTAGATGGGGAGATCGGGTAGTCAATAGGGATGTTGAAGTTGCCCAAGATGAGAGTTGGTATTTCACAGGATAAAAAGTGATGGAGTCAGGTGGCGAAATGGTCCATAAACAGACTGGGAGGGTCTTTGGGGACGGTAGACGGCCACTTGCATGAACAGTGGATGGAAGAGTCTAAGGGTGTGGAGGCACGTATCTTTTTGCGCATTGTGCACACCCCCATTGACTTCTATGGTGCGAAATGCGAGCACAAAATAAGGAAATGTGAACTAAGCTTTATTCTCTGGGTATTGCGCACACAAGTATGCCCGTGTTTGCCTTAAGATGTCTTTAGGTAAAGGTCTATCATTTACCATGAAGAATGGCACTTAAAAAATATTTCAAGCTGTTCAGGAGCTCAACATCACCTGAAGTTTAGTACAACAATGTTCTGAACGTGAAAGTATCACCTGACCGTCTCCGTGAAGTGACGTGCTAAGGGCTTTGTGACAGGCACAGCATGGCATCACTGACAGCAGTCGCGCACAACACTTTCTAGACATGTGCTTTACTAATAACCACTTCTATCTACCTTTACGCTGTCACTCACCCAACTACTCTACAAGATACTGCAAGATCCCTGCACAAAGCAAGACGCGCTCTCCGGTTAAAGAAGACTGCAGCGTCTACACATGAGCAGCGCTCCTCCCAATCCGTTAATTCAACATTTAGACCCAAGAATAAGGATTATGTACCGCGCAACATACATGAGCCATTAATAGCCAGGCCTAAGATAAAATATCTACTTAAAAGGTTTGTCCAGTAGTAAACTATTAATGGTCTGTCCTCAGGTCAAGTCATCAATAGTAGATGAGCAAGGGTCTGTCATCCAGGATTCCGGCTGATCAGCTTTTAACTGTGACGGTGAACACGTGCATTGAGCTGATTTTGGCAGGAAGCAGACAGCTCCGTTCCTACTACAGTGGCCAGGCCTGGTATTGCAGGCCAAGTTCTCATTGAAGTGAATGGGAACTTGGCTTGCAATACCAAGCCAGGCCACTGCTGTAAGAACAGAGCTGTCAGCTTCCTGCAGAGATCAGCTCAATGCATAAGTGTTCTGGCTTCGTCAAACAGTTGTTTGGTGGGAGGTCCTGGGCAATGACCCCTGCTAATTTAATATGGATGACCTGTCCTAAGAATAGGACATAGAAAGCTTACAACTGAACAACCCTTTTAACGATCTAAGACGAGCAGACAATTATATAATATCAATGGAATATATCAGCAGCACCTGCTTTTTGAGGAATTTAGACCAACAGGACAAAATATCTCTGAAAATATTACTGTTAGGCAAGATTCACAAAAGCGTATGTGTATTTAGGCGCACATTCGCGCTGCATTTTAGCGGTATATGTGTTGCGTATTTGTGCACAAGGACGTTTTTACTGTACTTTTTGCGTACGCATTTCAACAAATGGCCAATTAGTGCGATGTGTGCGCTTTCCCTGCTCCGTTTTTGTTTGCTAGACTGAAATGTGCATGTAAAATACGCAGATGGGAGAAAACCAATTGAAGTCAATGGGTTCTATTCTTTGCATATTGCGCGCACAAATACGCTTAGGTGAATGCGCCCTTATTGTCATACATCAGTTCCGGGTGCTTGGTTATTATCTGTTACATTGTGTTGTGATGATGGTCTGGGACACCCAACTTATTCCATGACACATGGGCAACAGACACAAGTTGCTAGATTCCAACCCAGCCATAGGGCAACCTCTTTGGACATCATCTCTCCTTGATGTTAAGTGCCCTCAGTCACATCCTGGTAAGTATTGAGCCTTCGCTATGTCTTAAGGGGGTATTCCTATCTTACGCATTTATAGCATATCCAGTTTTTGGGAATTTCAGATGAGTTGACATTTTTAGGAGAATGGCTAAAGCTTCCTATTTTGATTCTATGCGAGCGGGTCGGATCCGGCAGCGAGAATTTTCGCCGCGGTACCCGACCCGAGAGCCTGCAGGGACGAGCGCGTACTCACCCGCGCATGGCGGCCCTGGCCCTTTCATGTGCCGGCTGCCACGCAGTCGGCGCATGCGCAGACCGGAGCCGGCGGCCGGGTGAGTGCGTGCCCCGCATAAAAATAGGACATGCCGCGGTTTGTTTGCCGCGCGAGATTTCGCCAAACCGCGGCCGTCTGCATAGGAGTGCGTATTGTAATGCACTCCTATGCAAACTTTCAGTGGCGGAAATCCCGTGGGAAATACCGCCGCGGGATTTCCGCCCGTGTGCAGGCGGCCTTAGTCATAAGATGTGCTGTGTGTTTTACTTGGCTGTAGATGGATACGTATTTTCAAAGTTGTATATGATTCTGCCTGAGGGCTCAGTCACACGGGTGTTCTGACGCACCAATTTTTGAACGCATAACTGATGCGTTCAAGAATTTGCGAGACCTAAGCGGGCGTCACGGCGGAAAACAAAACGCTGCTAGCAGCGTTTATCCGCTCAAAGGGGCTCGGTCACACAGTCGTTTCCCGCTATCCCCTGCTGCGGCTGTGACAGCTGTGGCAGAGGATTTCTTCATCTCCGCAGGGAGTCCCATTGTCACAGTGTCCAGTCACAATGGGACTCCCCGCGATGTTCTCCCATTGAATTCCATGGAGTCGGCAATACAGCCGACTCCATTGAAAGCAATGGGCTGCCAGCAAGCGCTGTAGTGATTTTCGGGGAAGGGCTTCAAATATATGCCCTTCCCTGAAAATCAATCCAAAAATGTGTAAAAAAAAAAATCTATACTCCCATCTCTGCAGCTGCTGGGGCTCAGCCGCGTAGAGCTGGTTCTTCTCCTGCACTGCCTTGAGTAGTATTCAGCAGGTAGGGATTTAAAATACCCGCCTGCTGAATGGGCTGCTTCTGATTGGCTGAGCACTGTCACCAATCAGAGGCAGCTCTCAGCTATTGAATGACAGCTGAGAGCTGCCTCTGATTGGTCCCTGTGCTCAGCCAATCAGAGACAGCACTCACCCATTTATGAATTCAGCATGCCACGATTTTTCTTCCGCTCGTGGAATACGCATTTCGTGCCTCCAAGTGTGAGCAAACCAGTGAGAGTCAATGCATTTCAATGCCCACAAATTACCACATATCATACACACGGACGAGAATTGAGGAATCTGCAATTCAAATACGTTAGTTTGAGACCGGCCTTAAGGACTTATTTACAGGAGCGTATATCGGACGAGGTTTTCACGCTACGCTAATATACGCTACCATCTGGGCCATCTTTCCCCCTTCTCTTCTTTGGCTCTCTCCTCCCCTCCAGCTGTTTGCAATGGAAGGGACGGGATGGGGCGGAGCTAAGCTCACACCACTTCCCCCCCTTGTCTGCAGCCAGCAATGGGAGAGAATGGGGCTTAACTCTACCCCCGTCCCGCCCCCTCCCATTGCAAACAGCCGGAGGGGAGGAGAGAGACAGAGAGTCGGTAAGGGGGAGGGAAGGCTAAGACAGCTCATATGGTAGCGTATATCAGCCGGCCGTGAAAATGGTGGCCGATAAACGCTCGTGTGAATAAGCCCTAAGTTGCATAATACAGTTTTGAATCAGTGATGTGAAGCAATGAGGCTGTTTCTCCTTAATGTGCCGCTCTGTCTTATACGTTAAACAACCATTCCCTAATACAAACACAGCAGGAAACAAAGCTCCACTTAGGACCCGGAGCAGAATGATGGATTTACTTCCCATCGCCATTAACTATGCAGCAGGATACAAGCTGCAATTTATTAAGTCTGCAGAATTTGAAGCACCTGGGCTACAATGCAAAATCTGTGCTAGCCGTCTACCATCGGCCATTTATAATACTGCGGAGGGGGCCCTGGGTGTAAATTCTATACTTGCAAGACCTATTGCTGCTCTTCTGGTCTGAAAGTCTATAGTTGAGCAGCTTAACCAATTTGTGTCTGCAATACGCAAAGAAGTTTTTTGGGTGCAAAATAATAGAACATGTTTAACTTTCTGTGCACAAAAAGTTCCTGTAGAATAATATTGCATCCCATGTGCTAATAACCCTGCCCAAAAAGTACAGTAAAATACGCCGCTAAGCACACGGAAAAAACCCTCGCTCTTAGTGCAAAACCCCTTGCTCTTAGTGAGTTGCGCTCAATTGCGCATACGCCCCTGTGAAACTGCCTTTATGTCAGTTACACATAACTGAGAAAATCTTGCGATTTTCATGCGAGGCGAGAGTGAAAATGCAGAAATATGAAAGCAATGATTGTGATGTTTTCACTCATGCGATGTGGGAAAAAAAATTGCGGCATGTTCTATCTTTTTGTGATATTGCCCATTGTTTTTAATGAGGCCAGCAGCTGTGACAGCCACAGCGGGGAAATGCTTGAGCCGCCACTGGGGGAATCCCTTGAGCCGCCGCTGGCAGACTGCCTTGACCTGCCGCTGGGGGACTGCCTTGAGCACCGCTGGGGGACTGCCTTGAGCACCGCTGGGGGAATCCCTTAAGCTGCTGCTGGGGGAATCCCTTCATCCTAGCGGGGATGAAGGGAATCCCCGCAGTGATGCAAGGCTGTTTTCACGTGAAAACGCCTCGCATCCGCGGGGCTTTTATGTGGTGGAAAGTGCAATATCGGGCCTTGAATCACGGCCCGATATCGCCCTCATCTGTGTGAAACTAGCCTGAGAGTGAGATAAAACATAATAAATTTTGAACACCAGCAACAGGAAAAAAAACATTGATAGCCATGCCTTCTGATCTGGGAGAATCTCACTCTTCATTGTATATCCAGGCACAATGGTCCCGATGCAGCAGCTCACAGAGCTGGTCTTTAGAACCATGCGCAGCCGCATGTATGGATTAGCCACTGTGCATATTTACAAATGAAGCAGCTACGACTCATATGGTGCACATATTTACTGCGTGATGTGATTAATATGGTCAATATTTTTAAGGCCGGGCCCACACGATTGTATCATTGTAGCACATGAACACACAGAAAGTATGCAATGACAATACGTACTTGCTGCATGCCGCTAAGATAGAACGTGCCACAGGTTTTTTATGAGACATTCACATAGAATCTTTGGAGGTGTTTTTTAGGTTTAACCCTTTCCAATCCAATTTGTACCCTGGTTTTCCTAGGGGGCTTACTCTTTTTCTGCCGTTATACAACGGCGCTATATGCTGGCTAAAGCCAGTACTGCATGAGGTGACACGTTGGATAGGCTCCGACAGCAGAGAGGCTGGCAATATACAGTAAGAGAACCCCGACGGATGTCTTCCAACATCGGAGCTGTACAGCCTTAAATCATAATGTCTTCAGATGCAGACAGTGGATTGGAAAGGGTTAATAATACACCTGCCACTTTTGGTCTGAGGGGTTGGACCCTGTACAATCACACATTGATGGTCTACACTAAGGCATTGGTTCTCATTTTGAGGGATTAGTGGTTCCCCTTCCATACTGAGAATCTGGGATTCCTATAGTCACCTCTGAGAAACATAATTGTAGCAAAAACTAAAAGTTATAAAAGTTAGTAAATGCAATGAAGACGATTATAATTCTAGGTTATTAGAAAAGTTCAAGTAAAACAAAAGCTTGAAGTTAGTGAACTAGTCCTACAGCGCTCCATTACTGAGGGCTGTGAGGTTTGCTTCTTTTATCGTTGTGCCAGCTGCAGCAAGTCAGTCTCAACGGCTGGATAGAACTTTGTAAATGTCGCTGTCAAGCCAAGCTTTAAACTAGTGCTGCAAGGAGATAAGAGGAGATTCTTCATGGTCATCTGATAACTCTTCCCCTTGTGACCCTGGAATTCCTCTCTCTGCAAGAGAACTTTTACAGGGTAAAGTAAATGCCATTTCTTCCCCCTCCTCCACCGAGCTTGAATCAAGCAGCACAGATATATTTTACAATAATGGACATTATCTGTCCCTTTCATGTCTCTCGTGGCACTTTAACTTGAAATATTGCTCCCTTTTATGGTTTCAGACACTATGGTGGCATTTATTGCTGGAGTGCACGACGTTTTCTGGTCTGAGGGCCACATTGTCATACTGAGCCAATTCCAAGAGCCACAAGATATTGCCATCATATATCCTAAGTATATGCCATGATAAATTAAAGTAAGTTCCACTTCCATGATTCCCACCTATTGGGAGAATGGAGGTGAGCTTCCCCCCAATCAGCACTGCAGAGAGGAGACAATGCTTGTGGCTTTTTCTATTGTAGATGATGGATGTCAAGGCAACAACCCGGCATTTCAGAAGTCCTATAAACTACAATGGAGATGCATGCAATTAAATATGATGCCTCTAACTCATATACTCATTCAGGAGTTCCAAATGGGTCAATAGACTTTATTCTCCTAATATATAGGAAAGCCAGACATAGCTACAAAGTACATCATTAGTACTTGTCCTAATATATAGGGGACCCAGACATGACTACACAGTGCACCCTTAGAACTTGACCTAATATATAAGGGACCCAGACATGGCTACACAGTGCACCCTTAGTACTTGTCCTAATATATAGGGGACCTAGACATGGCTATACAGTGCACCCTTAGTACTTGTCCTAATATATAGGGGACCTAGACATGGCTATACAGTGCACCCTTAGTACTTGTCCTAATATATAGGGGACCAGGACATGGATACACAGTGCATCCTTAGTACTTGACCTAATATATAGGGGACCAGGACATGGATACACAGTGCACCCTGTGTACATGTCCTAATATATAGGGGACCTAGACATGGCTACACAGTGCACACTTAGTACTTAACCTAATATATAGGGGACTAGGACATAGCTACACAGGGCACCCTTAGTACTTGACCTAATATATAGGGGACCAGGACATGGCTACACAGTGCACCCTTAGTACTTGTCCTAATATATAGGGGACCTAGACATGGCTATACAGTGCACCCTTAGTACTTGTCCTAATATATAGGGGACCTAGACATGGCTATACAGTGCACCCTTAGTACTTGTCCTAATATATAGGGGACCAGGACATGGATACACAGTGCATCCTTAGTACTTGACCTAATATATAGGGGACCAGGACATGGATACACAGTGCACCCTGTGTACATGTCCTAATATATAGGGGACCTAGACATGGCTACACAGTGCACACTTAGTACTTAACCTAATATATAGGGGACTAGGACATAGCTACACAGGGCACCCTTAGTACTTGACCTAATATATAGGGGACCAGGACATGGCTACACAGGGCACCCTTAGTACTTGACCTAATATATAGGGGACCAGGACATGGCTACAGAGTGCACCTTTAGTACTTGTCCTAATATATAGGGGACCCGGACATGGCTACACAGTGCACCCTTCTTTCTGGTCCTAATACATAGAGGACTCGGACATGGCTACACAGTGCACCCTTAGTACTCCTCCTGATTTATAGGGACTGTGGCAATGTCTGCCTGGGGGTGGGGTTGGTGAGGACAGTGGCTCATTTAGTCGATGTAAAAGTTCAAATTACTTTTATTTTCTTCAATACTCAGTGGTAGCAAGTAAGTCCAGTGCAAACACATCAGCCACTGGCAGCACATACACTTAGTGCTATGAAAAATAATAAACGCTTGTCCCTCAAGGTGCTAACTGAACAGTAGTTCCCTCACTACTAGCACCATGGCATAGCGCCACTACATGTACCCAACAGGGTGTCAGTCTGGAGGAGTCCTTCCTCATCAGACTCAGCCAGGTCTCCCACAGACATCTGGGTTTCAGCCTCTCTCTCAGAGTCTGGCCTAGCCCTGGCTTCTGGCAGCAGCACTGCTCTGGCACTGGCAAGTAATTGAGTGTGTCTGGAGACTTTAGCTCCTCCAGACACAGCTGTCTCTGCTGATTAGCATCTCCTCAGTATGCAAAAAGCCTGGTTACAGCCCCCTGCAGGCCATTCTCTGTACAGCCTTGCCACATATCCCCTCCCCCTCTGATAAAGGCTGTAGGGCTAATCGCAGCTTTTGCCCCTCCAGGGTCAAAAACTCCAGACTCAGGGATCTCTGTGTGTCGGGCTATCACTGTAGTTTTCCTGTTCTAAACCTGGCACTTTCCTCTCGACCCTGCATTGCATTCTGCAACTCATCTTTCTCATGCCTGAACTGTTGTCGGTTCTTCAGTTGCTTCTCTACAGGTCCTTGTGTGGTCTGCCTCTACTGACTCTGCTTTGCTACTCTCTGCAACTTCTGAGGCCTTTTTCCCAGTCTCTGCTTCTTTAGTGGCTTTCTCAGATTCAGCATCCTCACCTACTTTGGTCTCTTTTACTTCAGAGGATTGCTCACCCTCCATCTGTTGCTCAGTCTCTTTACCTTTGTTCACATAAGTGATTTTTTTCCCTCAAGACTTTTCCAGTTTTAATAAACTGCTTACCTGTAGCGCCCAGGTCACCTTCTAAGCAAAATTTTGCATACTTCACTGCTTGTCTCATTTTTAAGATTCTTCAACAAGATCGGCTTTTCTTTTATTCACTGTCTGAACTGAGTCCTAGACCTTGATAGTCTCTGAATCTTCCTTTCAGCAATACGAATATTCAATGCCCAGTGTTTCATCTTCGCGCTTAATCTTGGCTAAACTTTGAACAGCACCTTTTCCTCTGACACCATTTTCAGGGTGCATGTCAAGGTTAGCACTTCGGTCTCTTTCTTAAGAGTCCTTTCCTCAGCATGCTCAATGATAACTAACAGACCTGATTTTCTTTTCAGTAAGTTCCTGTTCACATGTCTTCCGTTTCTTCTCCAGTTTATCTTCTAATTCCTGCTGAAAGCTCGTTTTAAACTTCTCAAGTTTATTATAATCAGCTGCTTTTTTTCATATCATTGATTTGTAGCTTCTGGTTCTCTTTGAATTTCTTTCTTCTGCTCTTCAACACAATCCAAGCATGCAGTATTTTTCGCCATTTTCTTTCCATATCTGACACCTGAGCTTGAAGTATTGAAATCTCCTGTGATGGGTTTCTCCTACTTTCTGCATCTTCCTCTAACTGCTTGAGGAACATATTTCTCTCATCTTGCATTCTCTTCAGGTGTGCACTAAGACCAAGCCTCTGGTGCATGTCTTCTCGCACTAGCTTTTGAGACTCTTCAATCTGCGCCTCCAATTCCACCTGCAATCCAGTCAGTGACTTTTCCTTGCCTTTTGAAATTTTGACATTGATCTGAACCTTTACACCTCCAGCAACAGTCTCTCTGCTTGCTGGCGACAGTCACCTGCCCACGGCGTTGGTCACCTGCAGTAACTGTGACAGACCATTGCAGTCCACTTGCAACAGCACTGTGTTCCACTTTTCCTCCAGAGGAACAGTGTTTTGGAACTCTGGTAACAAAGTCCTTTGGTGGGGACACCTCCTAGTGTGTCCTCATGACCACGCGATCCGCTTCCAACTGTGCCTGGATTTTCTCATTATTTCTATTTTAGCAATCCATTCTCGCTTCTGCACCAGATACCTCTCATTGTCCTGTTTTTACTTAGCCATCTGCTGCAGTAATGTCTGTAGGAGTTCCTCCAGAGCAACAGTCCACTTGTGTCCTAACAGAGACAGTCTCTTTACATTTTGGGCAACTGAACCTTTAAATCTTGCAATTCACAGCAAAACTACTCACTTTTCCTGCAGTTTTCTCGTGAGCCACCCTGGCTCTTTAACTGCACCAGGGGACAACCCATATGTCTTCACTCCACGACTTCTGGACGCTCACATTATCAGATTGTCCTGCCATTGTCCATAGCAACCAGACATGCCCACCTATGTGGGAATGTCTGTATGGTGGGGTCGGTAATGACACAGCCGCTTACTCAGTCCATGTAAAAGTCTAAATTACTTTTGTTTTCTTCAATATTCAGTGGTTGCAAGGAAATCCAGGGCAAATATAAGCCACTGGCAGCACATACACAGCACTAACTGAACAGTAGTTCCCTCACTCCAAACACAGTGGTCTAGTGCCACTACACATACCCAACAGGGTGTCAGTCTGGAGGCGTCCTTCCCTGTCAGACTCATGGCCGTACAGCAGCCTCGTCTCCCACAGATGTCAGGCTTTTAACCCTTTCGAAGAGCCTGGCCTAGCTCTGGCTTCTGGCAGCCGCACTGCTCTGGCATTGTTACGCTTTCTAAGCGGCAGCAGCTCTAGTTTGTAGCTCAGTCCCAGGTCGCAGCAAGGTATTGAATGTGTCTGGAGACTTTAGCTCCTCTAGATACACCCACACAGCTGTCCCTGCTGATTAGCTCCCCTTCAGTACACAAAAGCCTGGTTACAGCCCCCTGCAGGCCATTCTCTGCACAGCCTTGCCACAGGACCCATATAGGACTACACATTGCACCCTTATTACTTGTCTGCTCCTGTTGCCCTGCTGTGTGCCATTCTTCTTCACCCTGACATGGAAACGACATGTGAGCAAGCATACATAGATATTTCTGTACCCAGGTGATAGGGACTGCACAGATATTATAATGATACATATGAGTTATTAAACCACTGATAATTCAGTTTCTGTCAGTACCCCAAAAATAAGACAGTGTCTTATATTAATTTTTGCTCAAAAAGGTTTAACTTTTTTACATGTATAGCTGCCTGGTAGAGATGAGCGAACGTACTCGGTAAGGGCGATTTCGCAATCGAGCACCGCGATTTTCGAGTACTTCACTACTCGGGTGAAAAGTACTCGGGTGCGCTGTGGGTGAGCGGGGGGTTGCAGCGGGGAGTGGGGGGGAGAGGGAGAGAGAGAGGGCTCCCCCCTGTTCCCCGCTGCTACCCCCACTCCCCTCTGCAACCCCCCGCCCCACAGCGCACCCGAGTACTTTTCACTCGAGTAGTGAGGTACTCGAAAATCGCGGTGCTCGATTGCGAAATCGCCCTTACCGAGTACGTTCGCTCATCTCTACTGCCTGGACACTATTTAAATTGACTTTTTTAATTAACTGTTAGCAGAGCTTAATTTTGGAGTAGGGCTTATATTTCAAGCATCCTCAAAAAGCCTGAAAAATCATTTTGCATCCTCAAAAATTCTGGAAAATCATGCTATGCCTTATTTTCAGGGGATGTCTTATTTTCAGGGAAACAGGGTATTAACCCAAGTTCATTTATTTTACTTACATGGTTATTAATATGCAAGTGAACTTTAAAGCAGGCTTGTCCATGTGGTCCAGGAGAAGCATGCAAAACATCAACAGATTCCGATTTAGGGCGACTACCCACCAGTGTTTTTTTTCTGCTGCGAATTTGCTGCGTTTTTTTTTTTCCAGATGCTTATGGGACTTTCTAATGTTAAAAACGCAAAGTTGCGTTGCGTTTTTAACATTAGAACGTCCCATAGGCATCTGGAAAAAAACAACACAGCGAATTCGCAGCAGAAAAAAAACGCTAGTGGGTAGTCACCCTCAAATAGCGTTAAAACCTCACACAGGCGTTTAGCGCTGCATTTTCAGCACAGTGCTAAACGCTGTACAAGACTCCTATTCATTTCAATGGGTCTGCTCACACAGGGCTGAAAATGCTGCGCTTTGACAGAGTTGCATGTTCTATTTCAGGTCTGTGTCGCCCATTGAAATGAATGGGCAGCGGTTTCAGCACCGCTCAGCGATTTTCGGGGGGAGGGCTTGCAATTAGAGATGAGCGAGCACCAAAATGCTCGGGTGCTCGTTACTCGGGACGAAATTATCGCGATGCTCGAGGGTTCATTTCGAGTAACGAACCCCATTGAAGTCAATGGGCGACCCGAGCATTTTTGTATTTCGCCGATGCTCGCTAAGGTTTCCTTGTGTGAAAATCTGGGCAATTCAAGAAAGTGATGGGAACGACACAGCAACGGATAGGGCAGGCGAGGGGCTACATGTTGGGCTGCATCTCAAGTTCACAGGTCCCACTATTAAGCCACAATAGCGACAAGAGTGGGCCCCCCCCCCTCCCAAAAACTTTTACTTCTGAAAAGCCCTCATTAGCATGGCATACCTTAGCTAAGCACCACACTACCTCCAACAAAGCACAATCACTGCCTGCATGACACTCCACTGCCACTTCTCCTGGGTTACATGCTGCCCAACCGCCCCCCCTCCCCCCCACAGCGCACACCAAAGTGTCCCTGCGCAGCCTTCAGCTGCCCTCATGCCTCACCACCCTCATGTCTATTTAGAAGTGCGTCTGCCATGAGGAGGAACCGCAGGCACACACTGGAGAGGTTGGCACGGCTAGGCAGCGACCCTCTTTAAAAGGGGCGGGGCGATAGCCCACAATGCTGTACAGAAGCAATGAGAAATAGAATCCTGTGCCACCGCCATCAGGAGCTGCACACGTGGGCATAGCAATGGGGAACCTATGTGTCACACACTATTCATTCTGTCAAGGTGTCTCTGCATGCCCCAGTCAGACTGGGGTTCTTTACAAGTGGACACAGATGCATTTATAATTCCCTGTGGACCCACAGCATGGGTGGGTGCCAGGAAGCCACCGGCGGTACATAGAAATATCCCATTGCATTGCCCAACACAGCTGAGGTAGTAATGTTGTGCTTAATGCAGGTGGGCTTCGGCCCACACTGCATGCCCCAGTCTGACTGGGGTTCTTTTCAAGTGTACAGATGTAGTAAAAACTCCGTGTGCACCTACAGCATGGGTGGCTCCCTGGAACCCACCGGCGGTACATAGAAATATCCCATTGCATTGCCCAACACAGCTGAGGTAGTAATGTCGTGCTTAATGCAGGTGGGCTTCGGCCCACACTGCATGCCCCAGTCTGACTGGGGTTCTTTTCAAGTGTACAGATGTAGTAAAAACTCCGTGTGCACCAACAGCATGGGTGGGTGCCAGGAAGCCACCGGCGGTACATAGAAATATCCCATTGCATTGCCCAACACAGCTGAGGTAGTAATGTCGTGCTTAATGCAGGTGGGCTAAAAATTTATTTGATTACACTGTAGGCGAGGGCCCACAAAAATTGCTGTATCAACAGTACTAATGTACCTGAAAAAAATTGGCCATGGCCAACCAAGAGGGCAGGTGAAACCCATTAATCGCTTTGGTTAATGTGGCTTAAGTGGTAACTAGGCCTGGAGGCAGCCCAGTGTAACGAAAAATTGGTTCAAGTTAAAGTTCCAACGCTTTTCAGAGCATTGAAACATCTAAAAATTGTTTAGAAAAATTATGAGTGAGCCTTGTGGCCCTAAGAAAAATTGCCCGTTCAGCGTGATTACGTGAGGTTTCAGGAGGAGGAGCAGGAGGAGGAGGAGGAGGAGGAGGAATATTAGACACAGATTGATGAAGCAGAAATGTCCCCGTTTTGGATGGTGAGAGAGAACGTAGCTTCCATCCGCGGGTGCAGCCTACGTATTGCTTACGTATCGCTGCTGTCCGCTGGTGGAGAAGAGAAGTCTGGGGAAATCCAGGCTTTGTTCATCTTGATGAGTGTTAGCCTGTCGACACTGTCGGTTGACAGGTGGGTACGCTTATCTGTGATGATTCCCCCAGCCGCACTAAACACCCTCTCCGACAAGACGCTAGCCGCAGGACAAGCAAGCACCTCCAGGGCATACAGCGCTAGTTCAGGCCACATGTCCAGCTTCGACACCCAGTAGTTGTAGGGGGCAGAGGCGTCACCGAGGATGGTCGTGCGATCGGCTACGTACTCCCTCACCATCCTTTTACAGTGCTCCCGCCGACTCAGCCTTGACTGGGGAGCGGTGACACAGTCTTGCTGGGGAGCCATAAAGCTGGCCAGGCCCTTAAAGACTGTTGCACTGTCTGGGCTGTACATGCTGCTCGATCTACGCACCTCCCCTGCTACATGGCCCTCGGAACTGCGCCTTCTGCCACTAGCGCTGTCGGATGGGAATTTTACCATCAGCTTGTCCGCCAGGGTCCTGTGGTATAGCAACACTCTCGAACCCCTTTCCTCTTCGGGAATGAGAGTGGGAAGGTTCTCCTTATAGCTTGGGTCGAGCAGTGTGTACACCCAGTAATCCGTAGTGGCCAGAATGCGTTGAATGCGAGGGTCACGAGAAAGGCATCCTAACATGAAGTCAGCCATGTGTGCCAGGGTACCTGTACGCAACACATGGCTGTCCGCACTAGGAAGATCACTTTCAGGATCCTCCTCCTCCTCCTCCTCTTCCTCCTCCTCCTCTTCAGGCCATACACGCTGAAATGATGACAGGCAAGCAGCATGGGTACCGTCAGCAGTGGGCCAAGCTGTCTCTTCCCCCTCCTCCTCATCCTCCTCATCCTACTCCTCCTCCTCCTGAACGCGCTGAGATATAGACAGGAGGGTGCTCTGACTATCCAGCGACATACTGTCTTCCCCCGGCTCTGTTTCCGAGCGCAAAGCGGCTGCCTTTATGGTTTGCAGGGAACTTCTCAAGATGCATAGCAGAGGAATGGTGACGCTAATATGATTGCAGCATCGCCGCTCACACCTGGGTAGACTGATCAAAGTTTCGAAGGACCTGGCAGATGTCTGCCAACCAGGCCCACTCTTCTGAAAAGAATTGAGGAGGCTGACTCCCACTGCGCCGCCCATGTTGGAGTTGGTATTCCACTATAGCTCTACGCTGCTCATAGAGCCTAGCCAACATGTGGAGCGTAGAGTTCCACCGTGTGGGCACGTCGCACAGCAGTCGGTGCACTGGCAGATTAAACCGATGTTGCAGGGTGCGCAGGGTGGCAGCGTCCGTGTGGGACTTGCGGAAATGTGCGCAGAGCCGGCGCACCTTTACGAGCAGGTCTGACAAGCGTGGGTAGCTTTTCAGAAAGCGCTGAACCACCAAATTAAAGACGTGGGCCAGGCATGGCACGTGCGTGAGGCTGCCGAGCTGCAGAGCCGCCACCAGGTTACGGCCGTTGTCACACACGACCATGCCTGGTTGGAGGCTCAGCGGCGCAAGCCAACGGTCGGTCTGCTCTGTCAGACCCTGCAGCAGTTCGTGGGCCGTGTGCCTCCTATCTCCTAAGCTGAGTAGTTTCAGCACGGCCTGCTGACGCTTGCCCACCGCTGTGCTGCCACGCCGCGCGACACCGACTGCTGGCGACGTCCTGCTGCTGCTGACACATCTAGATTGCGAGACAGAGGTTGAGGAGGAGGAGGAGGGTGCTTTAGTGGAAGAAGCATACACCACCGCAGATACCACCACCGAGCTGGGGCCCGCAATTCTGGGGGTGGGTAGGACGTGAGCGGTCCCAGGCTCTGACTCTGTCCCAGCCTCCACTAAATTCACCCAATGTGCCGTCAGGGAGATGTAGTGGCCCTGCCCGCCTGTGCTTGTCCACGTGTCCGTAGTTAAGTGGACCTTGCCACTAACCGCATTGGTGAGGGCGCGTACAATGTTGCGGGAGACGTGGTCGTGCAGGGCTGGGACGGCACATCGGGAAAAGTAGTGGCGACTGGGAACAGAGTAGCGCGGGGCTGCCGCCGCCATCATAGCTTTGAAGGACTCCGTTTCCACAACCCTATACGGCAGCATCTCAAGGCTGATAAATTCGGCTATGTGGACGGTTAACGCTTGAGCGTGCGGGTGCGTGGTGGCGTACTTGCGCTTGCGCTCCAACCCTTGCGCTAGTGACGGCTGGACTGTGCGGTGCGAGACATTGGTGGATGGGGCCGAGGACAGCGGAGGTGAGGCTGTGGGTGCAGGCCATGAGACGGTTGTGCCTGTGTCCTGAGAGGGAGGTTGGATCTCAGTGGCAGGTTGGGGCACAGGGGGAGAGGCAGCGGTGCAAACCGGAGGCGGTGAACGGCCTTCGTCCCACCTTGTGGGGTGCTTGGCCATCATATGTCTGCGCATGCTGGTGGTGGTGAGGCTGTTGGTGGTGGCTCCCCGGCTGATCTTGGCGCGACAAAGGTTGCACACCACTGTTCGTCGGTCGTCAGGCGTCTCTGTGAAAAACTGCCAGACCTTAGAGCACCTCGGCCTCTGCAGGGTGGCATGGCGCGAGGGTGTGCTTTGGGAAACACTTGGTGGATTATTCGGTCTGGCCCTGCCTCTACCCCTGGCCACCGCACTGCCTCGTGCAACCTGCCCTGCTGATGCCCTTGCCTCCCCCTCTGAAGACCTGTCCTGAGTAGGCGTTGCACACCAGGTGGGGTCAGTCACCTCATCGTCCTGCTGCTCTTCCTCCGAATCCTCTGTGCGCTGCTCCCTTGGATTTACTGCCCTTACTACTACCTCACTGCAAGACAACTGTGTCTGATCGTCATCGTCCTCCTGACCCACAGAAAGTTGTTGAGACAGTTGGCGGAAGTCCCCAGCCTCTTCCCCCGGACCCCGGGAACTTTCGAATGGTTGGGCATCAGTGACGATAAACTCCTCTGGTGGGAGAGGAACCACTGCTGCCCAATCTAAGCAGGGGCCCGAGAACAGTTCCTGGGAGTGTTCCCGCTCCTGAGCAGGTGTCATTGTAGTGGAGTGAGGAGGCTGGGAGGAAGGAGGAGCAGCAGACAGAGGATTCGGATTTGCAGCACTGGACGGCGCAGAACTGTGGGTGGATGATAGCTTGCTCGAAGCACTTTCTGCCATCCAGGACAGGACCTGCTCACACTGCTCATTTTCAAATAAAGGTCTCCCGCGTGGACCCATTAATTGGGCGATGAATGTGGGGACGCCAGAAACGTGCCTCTCTCCTAATCGCGCAGCAGTCGGCTGCGACACACCTGGATCAGGAGCTCGGCCTGTGCCCACACCCTCACTTGGCCCTCCGCGTCCTCGGCCACGTCCACGTCCTCTAGGCTTACCCCTACCCCTCAGCATGCTGTATTACCAGTGATTTGATTTCCCAGGCAGGAAATAAATTGGCGCAAGCCTGCAGGCCAAATATAATGTTTTCGCTTTTTTGCAAAGGGAAGACCCCACTGCGTATATTCAATGAACAAGAAGTTTAATATCTGTGGTGTGGCCCTCAAAAAGTGTCACACAACTATAGTGTAGCAGAGTTATTAACTCTAGCAGAGCAGGTATTTGCCAGTCAGGAAAGACAATGGCGCTAGGCTGCAGTAAAGCGTAGCTGGTTGCGTCTGATTTTTGTACGTTGTACACGCAGCACACACGTACACGGAGACCTTAGGACTGACACAGGCAGGCAAAATATTATTTTTTTCCTTTTTAGCAAAGGGAAGACCCCACTGCATGTATTCAATGAATAATAAATGTCTTCTGGCCCTGCCTACACAATTCTATCCCTGTAGTATTAATGCCGGGTGCAATGGTCTGCACAGCCGGTTTTGAGAAGAAAAAAAAATGCAACACTGCTAACAGCAGCCTGGACAGTACTGCACACGGATAGAAGTGGCCCTAGAAAGGACCGTTGGAGTTCTTGAAGCCTACACTAACTCCTAACACTCTCCCTGCCTAACCCCCACTTCTGTCCCTATTGCAGGGCGCAATGCTCTGCAGATCCAATTTTGGACAAAAAAAAAAAAAAATACTGTGCTAACACAGTACTGCACACTAGTAGATGTGGCCCTGAGAAGGGCCGTTGGGGTTCTTGAAGCCTACACTGACTCCTAACGCTCTCCCTACAGCAGCACCAGCAGCAGCACTTTCCCTCAGCTAAGTCACAAGGCATGTGTGGCGAGCCGCGGGAGGGGCCGATTTTTATACTCGGGTGACATCAGATCTCCCCAGCCACTCACTGCAGGGGGGTGGTATAGGGCTTGAACGTCACAGGGGGAAGTTGTAATGCCTTCCCTGTCTTTCAATTGGCCAGAAAAGCGCGCTAACGTCTCAGAGAGGAAACTGAAAGTAACCGGAACACCGCGTGGTGCTCGTTACGAGTAACGAGCATCCCGAACACCCTAATATTCGCACGAATATCAAGCTCGGACGAGTACGTTCGCTCATCTCTACTTGCAATATAAGCCCTACCCCAAAAATCAGTCCGAGCTACACTAGATAAAGAAAAAAAAAAGTAATACTCACCTAGCCGCTGCCGTCCAGGTCTGAGAACCCCGCCTCCAGCAATAGATTGAGAACCCCACCTCCAGCGGCAATCTATTGCTGGAGGTGGGGTTCTCAAACCTGGCGTACGGCAATAGACTTGTAAGTGCAGGGGAAACCCGGATCAGCGGCAGAGACCAGCGGCCGTGACTCGGACAGCAGCGGCTAGGTGAGCATTGCTTTTTTTTTTTCAGCATCCTTGGCTGTGTGTTCAGCTAAAGTGTGCCAGCGCTGCTGAAACCGGGCAGAATCTGCAGTAAACGCAGCATTCTAAAACGCTGCGTTTCTGCAAACGCCCAGTGTGAGGGAGGCCTTAGGCTGGTTTTACATGGATGATAAAATTGGCAATTTTCGTGCGATGTGAGAGCGCGTGAAAATGCAGATTTATGAAACCCATGGTTTTCAATGGTTTCCTTCACATTTGCGATGCTTTCACTCATACAATATTTTTTATCGCCCAGGTTTCCCTAAGCAGCCTCCATTGCATCACAATGCACAAACTTCCGATTTTCTTGTGATGCCATGCGTTATTACCATTAGAAAGTCCTATCCTCTTTCTTGTGAGAAAATCAGATGGAAATTGCGCAAGAAAATTGCAAACGGCAGTGTCGTTTTTGCAAGAAAAAGCATTGCTGATGCTCAGATATCTCATGAACAAAATTGTGAAATTGGCGCAATTTTCTCGCAGTGATATCGCGATCATCCTTGTGAAACTACCCTTAGAGCAAAACCCATGAATGGTTTTTTCCCCTGATTATCACGGCCGCATAACGGGACAAAACAAAACCACTGATTTCAATAGTATTTCAGTGGTTTCGTTTTCAAGATTGGGATTTCTTAAATTGGTTCAGGTGGGCAATTTTCCAGTGCGTAAAATCATCCGGCCGGAAAAGATAGTACATAAGGAGCGCATTCCGGCCGACCTCTTTTACGCAACACCGAAAAAATTGTCCTATCTATTGCGGGAATACGCTGGCCATTCCCATAGACCCCTATGAGAGCCATGAGAAAAAGGGAAGGGGGAGGGAGTTTAGCAGTGTCTTGCGTTGCTAAAGTCCCTCCCTCTCCCCTTGTCGGCAGCTCCCATAGGCTAGGTATTGAGGGGGAGGGAGTTTAGCAGTGTCTTGCATTGCTAAAGTCCCTCCCTCTCCCCTTGTCGGTAGCTCCCATAGACTAGGGAGGGAGTTTAGCAGTGCTTTGCATTGCTAAAGTCTCTCCCTCTCCCCTTGTCGGTAGCTCCTATAGACTAGGGAGGGAGGGGGGAGGGAGTTTAGCAGTGTCTTGCATTGCTAAAGTCCCTCCCTCTCCCCTTGTTGGCAGCTCCCATAGGCTAGGGATGGAGGGGGAGGGAGTTTAGCAGTGTCTTGCATTGCTAAAGTCCCTCCCTCTCCCCTTGTCGGTAGCTCCCATAGACTAGGGAGGGAGTTTAGCAGTGCTTTGCATTGCTAAAGTCCCTCCCTCTCCCCTTGTCGGTAGCTCCCATAGACTAGGGAGGGAGGGGGGAGAGAGTTTAGCACAACTAGCTCTGCTAAACATGCAATTTTCAGCTGCAATGCGGGTGGACAAAAATCACGGCGCCCGTGTAAAAAAAAGGCCTTAAGGTGCCTTTATACATAATCTATTGCTTGCACAAGCGAATAATATCTCTCATTCAGCCTATTTATACTGCCAGATACATCGTTGGCTTGATCACTCTCTAAACTGTTCAGTCTTTCACATTCGCTGTACAGGTGACTGAGAGCGACTGAACGATCGGTACTTGATGGTTTTTACGCCTGCATTAATTGGACAGCGAACGGTAAGCGAACAAATAATCATTCATTGTTCAACCGTTGGCTGTGTTTACATTGAGCAATTATCGGTCACATTGGAAGGATCCAGCAATTTCCTTTGACTGTTAATCGTTCCGTGTAAACGCACTGATACTCTACAGCTGGGACATAAATGATTTATTTTGCCATTTTGTTCAATCATACATGACACTATCCATATTAAAGCAATACGGCTGATATAAAGATGTTACCCCGGTCTCCCTGACTCCAAGAATTTCACTCTGTGCCAAATTCCGACGTCAAACGATTGTGCGGAGTCTGAAAATAGCATTCGATGACAAATTGCTAATTCCACCTCTTTAGATAAGAGCAGTTCTACAATGTATCACATTGGGTTCCAGACGTTTGGCCTGCACAGAAAGGTCGTACATTATCAGAAGGTGCAGAAAGTGAATGCATCACAACCAGGACACTGGGCTGGAGAGAACAGCTGGCATCCCCTCTGATACCTGCTGGGGGAGGGGGGGGGGGGACTATCTGCAATTAGCGGCAGCGAAAAGTCTCTTCAATAGCATTCAGGTGGCGGAGATAAAACTATATGCCCGCAGCTGATGTGACACCGGCCTGACTATATCCAGGCGCGGAAGGGAAAGAAGAGACTAGGAAACTATCTAAAGTTATGGGTGGCAGAATGCAGCGACGCACTGCAAATTTTTTATTTAACCCCTAAAGGACCAGGCACTTTTTAAGGATTTTTACCCATGTGGTGGTTTTGCTGCCCTATTTTCTTCCTTCTAACTCTTTTAATTTAATTCGGGGTAAAAAGTTTTAAAAAAGATTTTTTTTTTAATTTCGAGTTGTATTTTAGCATTAAGATACTAATTAAAAAAAAATAAAGTACAGGAATGGATTCCTCATTTTGTTTTGAACATTTTGATATATAATTTGTATAGTTTTGGATTACAGGGCTCATACGGCGATGGTTTTGCCATGCAGTTTAGAGGGAATATTGCCTGAGACTGTAGGGGAACTAGGCACACTATACTGCTTGAAGGAGCGCCCCCGGGCATTGCAAGTGGGGGGAGACCAAGTCCTGTGAGAAAGAGACAGAGCTGGTGGACCCCATCCAGAAGAGATCCTGTGATTGGTTTTAGACCGCTGCCCAGAAAGTCCTTTGGTGTTCAATAAAAGACACCCAATAGGGCCAGCTGCCCACGACCGGAATTGCATTGCGGAATCCAGAGCGGGCGTCCGCCTCCAGATTCGAATACCTTCCATAGCATGCTATGGAAAAGCACTTTTTCCTGCACACGAGTGAAAACCAATTGCAATTTTCCGCTTGCGGAGGAAAAATTGCAGCATGCTCAATTTTTGCACAGATTCCTCACACGATTTCCATTGAAGCCGTCTGACTGGATGCCCTTCCGCAATTGACA
Source organism: Eleutherodactylus coqui (assembly GCF_035609145.1). Classification (NCBI taxonomy): domain Eukaryota; kingdom Metazoa; phylum Chordata; class Amphibia; order Anura; family Eleutherodactylidae; genus Eleutherodactylus; species Eleutherodactylus coqui. Next base: position 102,810,050 of record NC_089846.1, read on the forward strand.
TTGCGGAAATGTCGCAGATTCTGCGTCATTGCTGGGCGATGACGCGGGAAAAGCAGGGGTTTAAAAAAAATAAAAATCTGTATTGCGAATGTCTGACAGTGAGTCGTGCGGACCATCTGCAGTACAGAAGAGAAGAAGCAATGACAGATACGTGCGGATGCCGGCCGGGCACAGGGTCAGACTCCGCTGCAGGCTCTCGCATGTGGAATCTGACCCGGTTGTGTGCAGCCGGCCTAAGTAGGACCTGAACTATGCTGACCAGCCGGTTTACCTCCCTGATACTGTTCGTGCTGCTAAACTGCGCAGAATGTGTGTACTGGGAGGAGCATGATGAGTGACTGCAGACCGTAGGCGAAGGAGAGAAAGACTATGCACAGAGGTAAAACTGTGCTAGAATGCTGTAATCACTGCACACATTGACTCACTGAACAGTCATTCTGATTAATCCTGCTGGGTTCATGTCATTGTCTGTGCCATCCTCGATTGGGGTCCAGGTCACACATTCTGGCCTAAAATTTGTAAGGACCTACCCCCCTTACATACCTACAACTGCCAGCTGAGAAGTTTACAGAGTACCATTAAAGTCAATACCTTCTCCATCTTCGATAAGCCCATAAGACCCCATTAGTGTGGGTGCAGGCTGCCACAATTTTATCATTTAACTCTAACGGTCCCTATATACATTAGACGTTAGTCCTTTCAAACCCGCCGATAATGGCAAGGACAGATGATGTTAGGGGAAAGAAGGATCTGAGATGATGGATTTCCATGCCCGATCCTTTTGTTCCCTAGCAGATAAGCTGGTGCCAGAGCTGTCTGGTTGCAGAGTACGTGCTTAAACACATTGACATTTGGCCAAGCTGAACATTCATGTCCGACAGTTGTTGAAGGTTTATGGCTAGCCTAAGGCCGGTCTCACATGGGCGGACCGAATTCTGTACCTTATTCTCTTGTATTGCGGCTGACCGCAGCGGCTCACCGTTGGTCAATGGCAGCACAGGTTTTTTTTTACTGTTTGTATTTCCTGTGCCGTTGCTTAGCGATGACGCGGGTACCCGTGCCCCATTTGCAAGGTTGGGTTAAATGGCCTCCATTGACTTTAATGGAGGCCCTCCACGTGGAATCCATGGCAAAATGGAGCATGCTGCCATTTTTCCTCTGCTTGCGGAATATGCAGTTCATATCCACAAGTATGAGTGATTTTGCCACGGATCCTCTGTGCGGGCACCAATCACGGATTCCACAATTGGATCTGCCTGTGTGAGCCCGGCCTTAGTCTGTGTAATGCAAAGCAGAGAAATTGAGAGATCTGCATCAGAAAAACTGAGCTCCCACCTCAATAAAGATATATTATGAAAGGGAAGAAGCATTTAGATTAAAGGTGTTATCCAACCGTTAAAAATGATAGACCATCAATATATGATTGGTTGGGGTCTGCCACTCGAGACTCCCGCCAATCAGCTGTTTATTATAGCAGCCAGTACTATAGACTTACTCTATTGAAGTGTATGGGACAGGCCTGTAGTATTCAGAACAGCCGTAATAAATAAAATGGCATTCTCAACAAAAAATGGATAAATTAAAGAAGTTGCAGCACCTGCAAGAGCTCTACGGCCCTTCAGTTATCTGATGGGCGAGGTTCCTAAGCGATAGACCCCATCAATCAGACATTAATGTTCTATACTGACGATAGGGCATCAAGGTTCTTCTTTCTCTGGATGAGTACGAGAAGGAAAAGAATAAGAAGAATTGTCTTCTTATTCTCTTTCATGTTCTGCTACTTCTCCACTGAAGGAAGAGAAGGAGAAACATGCATGGCAGCTCAGCCATTAGCACTGTTGCCTTATACTATTAGGTTCCTAGGTTTCAGTTTGACCAAGGACAACATCTGCATGGACTTTGTATGTTCTTTTTGTGTTTCTACTTCTTCTTCTCCTTCTCCAGAAAAGAAGGAAGACCAAGCATGGTGGCCTAGTTTTTAGCAGTGCTGCTTTGCTGGAGTTGTAGATTCATATCTGTTCAACAGCAACATCTATATTGAGTTTCTCAAAGTCCATGCAGATGTTGTCCTCAATAGGCTTTGGACCTAGGACCCTAACACTTCAAGGCAACAATGCTAACCACTGAGCCACATTCATTGAGGAGGTACTACCACCACTATAACACTTTAGGTGATTGTAGATTTGTTTTTATTCTGTTGTCCGTACAAGACTATGGGGGCTGTCATCTTACCCAAGTTGCTGTTAAAAGCATTCAGAGAGATGCTTTATAGCAGCCACATGGACATAAGAAACAATAGACAGGATATGACGGATTGATTTCTATGGGAGAATGTTCTAGGCATATTCTGTGACCTGAGCAGGAAGTGGAGGAGGTATGATGGGACCATCTCTTATTGTGAATGTTGAATGGTATGTTATCAATACTTGTTACCTTTCATTGTAATCCTACCTGTGATAATAATGAGATAACGACTAAAAAGTTATCTCCACAGAATAGCAAATCTGAGACTATTAGAAGGCGTAATGGCCAAAGTGAGAACTGCAAGATTTCAGGATTTTTTTTTACTGTAGATGATGACACGAAAAATTAAAACAAAGATCACCAAAAATTATTAGAAAATATGTTTAACATAAAAACTTGATTTAAACAATTGGGTTGTTTTCTGATGACACATTCCCTTTAACGGATAACTATCTTCCCATATTCCATATACATGTTGGACAGACATGTTATTTCTATGGTTGGGAGTGGATTAAGCAGGTACTAGACACCGAGGAAAAAACAGTTTCATTAGGCAGTCTTCCAGTTACTACAGAATGCCACTGAAATTGCCAGAGATGCCCCCCTTCCCAAATATCTTATGTCTTGGAGCAGCTGTGACATTCAGCTGTTCTCTGGATCAATTCTAGAAATGTATGAATTCATTGACAACTATGTGTTACTGGTTAGGGGTGTCTAAATGTTCTTTGGACTAACAATCATTCATTCATTTACACTATGCTACCAAAAGTAGGAGTTTGCAAGGGGCCTATTTGCACGGGCAACTTTTCTTTTGCAACAATGCTACCAGATGTAAAAAAATCGCAGTATGTCCTATTTTCATGTGAGTCTCACACAAGAATAGGACACATAAAAGTGGGATTTTCTGCACATCGCACAGAAATTGGACGCAATGTCTGTGCTCTGCGCAATGCGAATTTCTAGGAGGAACAGAGAAATCGTTCAGCATAGAGTTCTAAGAAATGATACTCCAGAATTCTTAGTTCATGAAGAATACAAGTATTTACTACAATAGACATATCAGGAGAACTGACAGGTCCTCTCTAAGACCAACTAAAAAGTGATGGTCTATCCCCTTTTGATAAAATATAAATAACTGGTCCTTTACTAGTCACCAGGCCACCAACTTTCCAAGCACACTCTGAAAGGTTCTAAGAGTAGAAGTGTTAAAGGGCAATACATTCTAATGTTAAGGCTTCTGAGTAAGTAAGTGCTAAAATAGATGTAGGAAGATTACAGAGACTAAATCCTTTAACACCAATGTTACATATTCGGAAGATGAATTACGTGTTCCTCAAAAAGATGAAGTTCCAGGAATCTAAAATGTGGGTGTGAGAAGAATAACAGAGGGTAAAAGTCTGTCTGTGAGAGCAGCTGTAATAATGAGAAATCGGTGCACCGTAAGTAGTTTGTGCCACCGGTTTGGCTGATTGCCTCCTCCTCTTCGGACTATTTATCATACAATATATTAAGAAGTAACTACATTTCATGAGCTCATATTTTCTAGGCTAAGCTGTACCTATTATTCCTGCTATTAATGAGGTTATGCAGCTTTTAAAAATTGATCTGTCACAGGAATCTCCGGGACCGCATTGGGCTGCAGTGCTGCGTTCCAGCGGTCACGGAGGGGTAAGTATCTCCGTTTATTATATTCACACAGGGGGTCCAGTAACCAGACAAGCTCTTTAATATCAGATTGTTGAGAGACCAACTCTCATCACCCCTATTGATCAGCTGTTTGAAGGTCATGTGAGTACTGTAGCCTCTTCAATATGTACATCGGGTTGCCATCTGGTTTGTTCTTAGGACAGCACACTTTTCTTACTGACTTTTCTGTATATTACAACTTTGTTCCATTCAAATGCATAGAACATGGACAGGCCATCAATTTTAAAAGCCAGATAACCCTTTGCCCTTTTCCCATAATGCCAGCATTCTAAGTTTTCTGGGGTCATGACAACATCCATGATGGCCTACAGTAAAGAGGTTAATGACAGCATCCCAGGTAATCTAGGGTAATGAAAGGGGTTAATTCCAGCATTTATGATGGTCTTGGACAGTAAGGAGGAATTTAATACCTAGTGTCTAACAGTTGCACATCTCAACAGCTCTAGCAGCGTACTGCTATGGCATGAAGAACAATAGTCCACCTCTCTCAGTGGTGACAGTGTGACTATCATCAAATAGCCGCACAGATGTCTCCATGATCTGTAGAGTGCTCTGCCCAGTCAGTGATAGATGGGTCTGTACATGTCAGGCTATCATGACTGAGGGAATTCCTAACTGGTGTCCTCTCTGACACTTTACAGTTGCCACACATGCATAACAGTCATAGTATCAGGAAAGAAGTCTCCACCATGTCAGACATATTGTAGTGCCCATAGTGCCAGCTTCATGATAAAGCACCATACCACAGTGGTGTTGCTACCCCATTGCCCTCTCCTGTCAGCAGCCAGAAAGTTACATGTGGGCAGCCTTTTGCATGTAGCTTCTCTTCCTGTACTGATTGTTGTCATTAGATATGGCACAGGTGAAGGACAGAACATGCTGTTACTGATCAGTGTTGCTGGGACTGATAACGACTTAGTATATGGATAGATGATATTGCGGCAGCCAGAGTGGTAGGCCCATTATTGCGTGGGAGACCACAGGGAAACTACGATGGTGGTCACAGGTGACGTGCACAGTGACAAAACGGACCATCCAAACTTATGATGTTCCTGGCTTCTAACAAAAATGTCACGTGACACCAACACCTCTTCAAGGCCTCTATTCACACAGCGTGAAACAAAGAGTCCACAGTCTAATAGTGAAGTTTCAGGAAATCAACCGGAGGTGCACGGTTGTATTTTACCAGCTTTGATTCTCCAACAAATTACTTGTGTAGTACACTTTTTTGGTATAAAATTTTCTTGATTTATTTCTTTTTCGCACTTTCAGTTTCACATTCTTTCTAGGAGAGACTCTTCTCTCTGAACTCCAGATGTCCTCAGTCCCAGTTATCTAATAAACCGTCCATGGGGTTTGCACTCCTGATACAGTAAAAGCATTCACTCTAGCTTCTCTTTCCTCAGTCCCCTTAAATTACTCTTCTTCTTTTCAGGGTAGCAGGAGAACTGTTACTCTGTGCCTCAGCCTCATGCTGGGACATCCTCCTCCTCCGACTACATTCGCTCAACTCTCTTTTTCATCCTTCCTTCCTCTTAAGCTCCACCCCCTAACTACCAAGTCTTACAACCACATCACTCACACAGTTAAAGAGACACACACACAGGATTCACTCACAACGGTCATTCACATACGTTATCACAACTTCGGGCCTCTACAGCTCCCCCCTTACTTAAAGGAAGCCAACCCTGATGCTCTCTAAAATAGAGAACTATGGCTGAGACGCAACTCCCCCCAGATCTCTAACCTCCTGCCCCAAGATTATAACCACTCAGTAAAGCGAGTTTGTACTAACTCCAGTAAAGAGCAGGTTGTACCCTTTAGCGAAACACTAACCCAGACGGGTGAGAACATGGCAAATCCACAGCTCCACAGCCCCTTTCGGTTTACTCAGCAGAGCCTTAAGCCCATTCCAGGTTTTTCCAGAATAGCACTTCGAGTGTTAGACTTTATTTTATGACAGCGCACCGTGAACATACGGACTGGCAAGCCTATTTTTTCATTCTGCTGAGCCGAGCAGAACTCAGGGTACTTCAGCATAAACTATGGGGTTCATACATTATTCTTCTCCCCGAAGTCTGAAGCTCAATTGTACACTATTCTCAATACTAAGATAGCAAAAGGTGTCTGGTTAGGGGTAATACAGGTGAAAGCAGTATGAACTTCACTCTCCCTTTTTCTCTTTTGTGGACAGAAACGGGGAGGGGTCTGTGCCCTAAAGACACTGAGGATTTTTTGCTTTTTTTTTTTTTTCAAACAGTCTCCCAAACAAGATTTTGATTTTCAAACTCCCCACAGCTCAACATACATACCTCTGGCTTAAGCTATAATACTCCTTTCAAACTCAACTCCTGCACAAAAGCTTTTACCATTTCTAATGACTCTGTTCAAACACATTTTTCTTTTGACGTCAATACCAAACACACGTCACACTCCAGCATTTGTACAGTGACAGATATTATTACATAACTTTACTTATATGGCAGCAAAACATTTTTCCCAAAGCAAAAATTTTAACTTTTGAGTCCCACGTTATCATTTAGGAAACAAGAGATATATTTAAAAAGAAAAAAAAAAAGAAAAAGAGAGTGCCAGAGTACCAGGCAAATTTGCAGACATACTTTAAACAAAAAGGTCTTTCTCCAATCTTCTTAGACCCAATCCACACTTTCAATCCTCAACGGAAGCATGGGTTCCTCCGCATCAGAGTCTGTTGAAAAAGCGGTGGGTGTTGGACCACTCTCACAAGACTAATCCCAATGAAAGAACACACTGACGGCCTGGGACTCCACAGAGCCAAAACTTCCTTGTCTTCCGCAGTCTCTCTCTCCCCTCAGTCCTTACATCAAGGAACACAAATGCAAAATTTTAGTCGCAATATTCCTTACTGAAGGAGCGAAGGTGTATAGGAATGGCCCGATGAGCATCACGATTGTCTCTGTGTATCAAAATTCAGGGAGTATAAGCAGACATTAAAGTTCCCTCAGAGGACACAAAAGTATGCAATTTCTGAGCCTTGGTAACGGATTGCATTTTCTCTGTTTCATCCCGGGCAGGCTCAATTAACTCTCCCTTCCCCTCTGCCTCATCCATAGCAGTTTGGGCAGAACCCCCTTCTCTAAGGGTCTCTTGCAGCTTTTCAGTCAAAGTTTGAGCTCCTTGTGCAGAGCGTTTCAAAGCCTCCTGTCGCACTCTCTGATCCCAGCTGGGCACAACCATAGCATGGAGGGCAGGCTCTGCAGTAGTGTGATTTAAGTCCTCAGAAGGTCCCTACAGGCAACGGGCGGATATGGGGTGAAAGTTCCCGTATTTCTTTTTTATCTCTGAAATACCTGAGACCCTACAGGAGGGTAATCAGCCGGCACATATTGCATTTCGCTCCTGGCTGCCATCTCTTCAGACCCTAGACTTGTCTCCAACTTTTGTACAACTTGCACTGCACCCATCAAACCCGTCTATGACTTCTCCTCAAGTTCGCTTCTGACTCCTCCCTCCTCCAGCTCCGCGGTGAGGGTTTCCCTCCTCCCTACTTTGTTCTCACCACTCCCAGGCTTCTGGCAGCAGGTAAACTTAGTGGGCTTTTGCAGAGAAGAAGAGGGCGTTGGCTGGGCGCCATCTTGCATGTCCATTACGGTACCTGTATTTTTAAGCATAAAATGAATGTTCAACAGAGGTACTTTCTCCAGCAACACCACAGAGTCCTTTCCCATCGGACAAGGCATTTTAGCAGCCATTATTCCAAAAAAGTCGCCAGTGTCATACAAACTTGTAGGCAACAAAAAGTCCCGTCTCATCCACTCCAACACAACAGGTGTGGAGGTTTCATCCTGTTCGTGATGCCAAGGTTTCTGCAGCGGCCCGAGCGGGAGGCCCACCATTGCAGGGGAGACGATAGGAAAACTATGATGGTGGTCACAGGTGGCTCTATGATCTCTCCCGACAGCATAGCCTAGCTCTGTCACACGCAATGACAAAATGTAGCTTCCAAGCTTATGATGTTCCTGGTTTCTAACAAAAATGTCACGTGATGCCAGCACCTCTTCAAGGCTGATATGCATGCAATGCAAATAAAAGAGTCCACAGTCTTAGGCCTCGGTCACACAGGCGATTTTTCGTGCGATCTGCGCATGCGATGTGCGATTTTATAAAACCATTGCTTTGCAATGGTATAGGACACACGAGCGCTTTTTATGCGCTCATCCGATAAATTATAGAACAGAAATCACAGATCGCACCTATCTGCGATCTGCGATTCCTGTTCTCTTCTCTATATGCGCTCAATGGGGCCGGCGGCAGCAGCGCCGACCCCATTGAGAACATATACTAGACAAATCATTCTCCTCTGCCACAGCTGTGGCAGAGAAGAATGATGTTTGCCCATTGAATTCAATGGAGCCGGCAATACAGCCGGCTCCATTGAAAGCAATGGGCTGCCGGTGATCGCACGATGAATTTTCGGGAAGGGCTTAAAAATATAATTCATGAATGGGTGAGTGAGAGCTGCCTCTGATTGGTGAGTGCTGTGACCAATCAGAGGCAGCTCATTCAGCAGCCGGGGATTTTAAATCCCCGGCTGCTGAATACTACTCACAGCAGTTCAGGAGAACTGCCGGCCGACCGTGGCTGAACTCCGTCTGCCGGGACAAGGTGAGTATATATTTTTTTTTACTTTTTACACAGTTTTGGATGATTTTCAGGGAAGGGCTAATATTTTTAAGCCCTTCCCGAAAATTCATCCTGAGATCGCCCGCAGCCCATTGCTTTCAATGGAGCCAGCTGTATTGCCGGCTCCATTGAATTCAATGCGCTGGACAGCGCTGCACTGTTCCGGCCCGTTTCTAATGAAACGCGGCTAGGAGCAGATTTTTCGGGCGATTTTTCGGCCCCGGTCACGCGATTTGCGGATGCGCATCCGTCATGCGATCCGCAAATCGCGGAAAAAAACGCCCGTGTGACCGAGGCCTAAAGAAGAAGAAGAAATGCACAGAGAATATACAACCCCATAGAGATGTTGTTGTTGGTCAGATTCAAACCTAAAACTCCAGCAATGCAAGGCAACAGTGCTAACTATTCATCCACTATGGTTCTTCCTCTTGCTCCTGCTTCCTACCAAAAAGAACCTGTGTGCCTCCAAGCCTGTCATATCAGATCTTGTATCCAAGCTACAGGTGGTACAACAGGGCACTAGAGCCTCCATGCCCACCCATATCACATCTTGTATCCAAGCTAGAGGCAGTACAACAGGGTACTAGAACCTCCATACCATCCTGTATCACATCTTGTATCCAAGCTAGAGGCAGTACAACAGGGTACTAGAGCCTCGATACCATCCTGTATCACATCTCGTATCCAAGCTAGAGGCAGTACAACAGGGCACTAGAGCCTCCATGCCCGCCTGTATCACATCTTGTATCCAAGCTAGAGGTGATACTACAGGGTACTAGACCCTCCATGCCCACCTGTATCACATCTTGCATCCAAGCTAGAGGTGGTACTACAGGGTACTAGAGCCTCCATGCCTCCCATATCACATCTTGTATCCTAGCTAGAGGCAGTACAACAGGGTACTAGAGCCTCCATGCCCACCTGTATCACATCTTGTATCCAAGCTAGAGGCAGTACAACAGGGTACTAGAGCCTCCATGCCTGCCTGTATCCCATCTTGTATCCAAGCTAGAGACAGTACAACAGGGTACTAGAGCCTCCATGCCCGCCTGTATCCCATCTTGTATCCAAGCTAGAGGCAGTACAACAGGGTACTAGAGCCTCCATGCCCGCCTGTATCCCATCTTGTATCCAAGCTAGAGGCAGTATAACAGGGTACTAAAGCCTCCCTACAAGTGTTCAGTTTTCCACTATCAATTCACCTTTTCTCTGATATTGTAAACACTTACTAATATCAATGTTGCAATCACACAGAGAAAATGTAATTGGATTCTGACAACTCTTTTTATAGGAACTTGAATTTTTGTAGATAATTAGTGTATATGCTCTATAACATACAAGTTATTAAGTCAGATCCACATTGTGCAAAGTGCACCTTTGCTGCCGCCACTAAACACTATCTTTAAACCATTTATTACAGTGTAGCTTACTTTGTAGAGAAAATTTCCAGCCCTTATAAGTCTCTCCTAACACACGATAGATCAGCGGATCTGTTAGGCCCCGGCATCACTTTTCCAAGTTACATACACAATTATGAATCCTGCTGGAAATGACTCTGAAAGTAACTGCCTACAGTACCACAAGCAGAGATGGTATTACAAAGGAATTACTGCTATGTTAAGTGCTACAAAAGTGATATCCTCTATAGGGAAAGCTGGATAGAAGTTTTAACTTTGTAGTGAGCGCTATGCCAAAAACTGAAAAGTTGTCAAGGTAAGCCTCACATTAAGGCCGGCCGCACACAGCCGTGACGGGCTCCGCCGCGGAATCCGGCGGTGGAGCCCGTCACAGCGCCCCCCCAGAGACCCCAATACTTACCTCCGGATTCGGAGTCCCACGTCCCGCATGACGCTTCGGCGCGATGCGCAATAGAGTGCGTGACGCGCCGGCCGCGTCATATGACACGCCCACAGCGTCACATGACGCGGCGGCAGCATCATATGACGCGGCGGCGGTAGGCGGAGAGGCGGTTTCACGCTATCTTCCGCTGTGCTACAGTGGAAGATAGCGTGAACGGACGGCTTCCATTGACTGCAATGGAAGCCATCCGCGCGTACGCCCGCAGCAAATAGAGCATGCCGCAGGTGAGGACGGGAGATTTTACGGTGCGGAATTCCGCGGTGGAATTCTGCACCATAAGCATTGAGCTATTAGTTTCAATAGAACCTAATAGCTGCGGGCAACGCGGCGGAAATCCGTCTGTGGGAAGGAGCCCTAAGGCCTCTTTCACACGACTGTATACATTTTTACATTCACCCAATTGCACCTTAAATCGCATAAAGAAAAATAGCTGTGATCAAGTCTTGATCTTAATTAGCGTTTTCTCGTCCATTCACAAGGGCGGCTTTGGCATATCAGTAATATATGCTGCAGCGTGGAAATGTCGCGATCGGCAGAAATCCTCGGAATGACTGCTAATGCTTAAATAGAGCCAGCTGTCTTTGTTTCCGAGCATTGAACACAGCTAAACTCCCTCCCACTCCCTTCTTTCTCAGCTCCCATAAAAGTCTATGGGACCTTTCTGCGTATCTTAGCAAAAGATAGGGCAAGACTTATCGTTTCATGTGCCATTTTTCCCAGCACGTTTTTTTTTTAGCGCTCATCTGATTGAATACATTGGAATCCAATGCTGCAGAAGGTAGCGATTTTGGAACGCAGCTACGATAGCTGCATATATACAGGCATGTGAATAAGACCTTAGTAGCGTATTACAAACACGACCATGCACAGCATTAGTGCCCATGCACAAAGGCGTACACAACTTCTGACGCAGAGTCCATAAAAGTTTATATACTTCTATGTATGCTTCTCATTTCTTAAAGATACATACAAGCCTTCTGTCATAGGCGCTGCGAATGTAGCATGTTAGAAAAGTGGGCCATGTTCCATCAGATACTGTACAACTAAGGTATCTCCATAATGCAGTGCTGGATGGAGACTCCATACAGCAGAATCTGAAGTACCTCTGGATCCGTAGTACAGCGCTGCAGCGCACGGAGTCTGTGTGTCTCAGTGCAGATCCCTTGTGAAGAATAATTACATTCTCACCATTAGGCCGTTTTTGCACAGCCAAGAAAATCGCACAAAATTTGTGTGCTGCAAGATGCATGACTTCCGCTACTGGTAGTTGGGTTCTACCCTTCAATTCACTTGGCCTTACTTTATCTCTTTTAGGGCGCCCACCCACTGGCGATTTTTTTTTCTTTGCGTTTTGCGTTTTTCCTGCAGAGCCATTAGAATTGAATGTACTCCTGTCCACTGGCGTTTTGCGTTGCGTTGCGTTTTTTAACATAGGAACTGTCAGTTGCATATGTGTCCTTATTTTTCTCCTAATGCACCCATGAAAGTCAATGGAAATTAATGGAAAAGCCGCGAAAACGCGGCAAAAAACGCCGCGAAAAACGCGGCGTTTTTCACGCACGAAAATCGCAAACGCCAGTGGGTGGGCGCCCTTAGATGTGGATACAATTAACATTGGCAGCATCAGTGCTGGAAGCCATGCTGTGCTCACTGCACAGCCGCCTGGTGATGCAGGCGGCGCAAGGACGTCATCGCGCTATCTGCATCATTCCGCAGGTGGTGGACAGAACACACCGTGAGGGAGAGGAGTGGCTTTATTATTTTACTATGGAAGACATTATGGCAACCACATGAGGAAACTATAGCTATGACTAGAAGGAACATTATGGCTATTACTACAGGGGACATTATGGCTATTTCTTACTATATTATGGCTATTACTACAGGGTGCATTATGGTCATTTATTGCTACAGGGGATATTATGGCTTTTACTACAGGGTGCATTATGGCCATTACTTACTATATTATGGCCATTACTCTTACAGGAAGCAGTATGGTCATTTATTGCTACAGGGGATATTATTGCTATTTCTTACTATATTATGGCTATTACTACAGGGTGCATTATGGTCATTTATTGCTACAGGGGATATTATTGCTTTTACTACTACAGGGGGACATAATGGCTATATATTTCTACAGGGAACATTATGGCTATTTATTGCTAAAGTGGACAATATGGCTATTACTACTGCAGGAAACATTATGGCTACTTATTACTTCAGGGGTCATTATGGCTATTTATTACTACTCCTTCTTTACTACAGGAAGACAGTGCGGATTATTCTGCATTATAGGGGGATAGTGAGGCTTGTTATTCATTACTCAGGGGCACTATGAGTTAGCACTGTTAACCATGTGTAGCACTGTTAAAAAGTTTATCCTACTATACGGATTATGTTTTTAAAAAAGAAAAGAACCAAAGACGTCTTTGGAGTCGCAACCTCTGAAGAGACAAATTGTGTCCAGAGGAAGTTGTCATGTAAGTCTGGACTGGACGGAGAAGAAAATGATAATGCTAATTAGAGATGACATCATATGTGAGTCACAGTGTCATTGTTTATTCTGTCACTGGCTGCCTCTGATCTGTATGGTCTGTAGGGTCATGATGGGCAGTAGCATTCTTGTTTGTGAACTGACAACTTCCATCATACTTTACCATTGTTCAGGAAGTCCAAACTTAAATATCAGGGGCTGACTTGACTTTACAGTTTGTCTCTTTGCTGATCTTGGCTCTGGTGCTGTATTTATGTACTGAACTTGGTTTGGGTTCTCTCTGTAGGTACTGAGCTTGGTTCTGGTGCTGTATTTATGTACTGAGCTTGGTTCTGGTGCTGTATTTATGTACTGAACTGTTCTAGTATTAATGATTACAGTAATATACTGTATATTTGTAGAATTGTAATTGTTTTATTGGATTATTATCTTAGGGATAATTTTGTAAATATAACGCCATTTCGCTATTTGTCTCATGCAGCAGGAAAGACTAGGGGCACTACTGCATAAAATACTACAATAGGGAATATTTGCCTGGTTGTATAATAATGCCCAGTGTGGAATCTGGATCTAGAATTACAGTTTAAAGACTGCGTAGTTCAAGGGAAGGATTCCCAAAAATTGATCAGTACAAGAGGACATAACGGGGTATAAGAGCAAATGGTAATCTATAGGAACATGAAATATTTCATACAATGCGTGTGTCGGACAACTGAAATATAAGAGCAGGAATGTCACGTGTCACCGCTGAAATCAGTTTTCAGAATCTAGCTCCCAGCTATAACATTGCAGGCCTCAACCTGCAGAACAAGACTGCAGAAAACAGCGAACATGGCTTAGAATAATCATTTATAATTCATTATCCCACAGAAATTATTCATTATTATTTCTTGGCTGCTACTTCTCTTAGTTACTAATGGAAAGGATTAGTTAAGCATTTATATACTGATGCTTATATAGCACCAACCAGGGGCGTAACTATAGTTGATGCAGGGGATGCGGTTGCACCCGGGCCCAGGACACTTAGGGGGCCCATAAGGCCTCTCTTCTCATATAGTAAGCCTAGTATTATGAATAAAGCATTATAGTTGGGGGCTCTGTTACAGGTTTTGCATTGGGGCCCAGAAGCTTCACGTTACGCCTCCAGCACCAACATATTCTGCAGTGCTGTATACAGACTGTAACCGCTCACCCTAGTCCCTGTCTCCAGTCTAATAACCCTATTGCAGATGTGCAGACACAAGAGGATGAATTTCATAGGAATATGGGAGATAACTGTAGCAGCCACAGGAATACAGTCAATTTTGGTGTTCCTCCAGGGGTAATGTCCACTTTTACTGCAGATTACTACTTATTGGGGTGGCTTTATCACTTACTTACTGTAGATCAGGGGTGTCAGACTCATTTTTTACCGAGGGCCACATCAACATTATGGTCGCCTTAAAGTGCTGAAAAATGCTGATGTGGAAATATTGCAATCTAGTGGTGGGATGCGGGATGTAGTCGCTGACGTAGGAGGCTATGGAGCTTGGTTCCAAATGGAAGTGCCCATCTGACTTTCAATGGTATATGTAGGTTGTCGATAAAGTAGTTCAACTTGTTCCACCAGAGATGTTATGGCGCACCACTTGGTCAGTAAAAGGTAAAAATGTCCTTTAGGACCAGGTTAGATAATAGCCAGCCCCTTCCACCTCTTTAGCACTGAGCTTCCTACCTTAGAGGGTGGCTAGGGTGCCCGGGTAGAGGGTCAGAGCTGTGCCACCACCTGTGAGTTGCTGCACAGAGCTGTGTAGAGGTGCAAGTCGGAACTCAGAAACCAATATGGCACCTACTCCCTGTGCTGGCTGCATCCTCTAAGGAAAGTGGAGAGCCGTCCCTTCTACGTCCGGACCTCATGGGCGACATAAAATGTAGTGGTAGACCGCATTCGGCTCATGGGCCTTGAGTTTGACACAAGTGTAGTAAATGGACACTTACAAGTGACTATGGAAGGTTCGGCTGGGTAGGAAGGTAACAGCAGGTCTTTGGAGACTTTTTTCAGCCCCTTGTTTATACACAACATGTTAACATTACATGTAGAAAGCAAGGTCGTTGGAAACTCATCTCTGGATATGTACCTTTCTGGAAACACTACAGCTACATGGCAGTTTGTTTTGTGAGTAAAATAATAGACTGTAACAATGTATGCGCTCATTCCAGAATGCATTATACGACATTCTCATATTGTGTCAGCTTGAATAGTTTCATGTTCGACTGGAATGTTTGTCAAAGTGTAAATATGTTTACTAAGTTTGAAGCGAGTGCTTGAATTTCAGTGCTCTGACGTCACCTATTGTAAATGGGAACTGAGATCATCTGATGGTGCAATGTGATAAGAACTACAGTGCGGGATTAGAATGGGTGGACTGGACGGGAATCGAGGTCAGAAACACTTCTAAACAAGGCTCCAACATAAGAAAAGTGTATCGCTTAGCAAATTACGGCATGCAAGAACTTTTAAGCTCCTTATCATTAAAGGGGTACTCCAACAATTGGAATACCCTGCTGCGAGGACATAGGACCACTACTGATCCCAGAGATCCAATGTCCCTTCCACAGTAGCATGAAGATTGAATGGAGCAGTGGCCGAGCATGAGTGGTGTCACTCCATTCATTTCAACTGGGCTGATGGAAATACCCAAGTAGAAAAGCTCTAGGCTATCTCTGGCAGTCCCATTAAAGACGAAGATGTTCGATAGCCGCACCATTCAATCGCCTTCTAACTGCACAAGATACAGTGAACCCACAGTGAGGAGGAGAAGAAGATATGGGACCCCATTCTCAGGATCAGCTGCGAGACCTCTACCCATCAGACTTTTTGCCTAATCTATAGATAGGTGATAAAAGTCAATTTTGACAACACCCCTTAAAATAGGCCTTCATGGTAAAAGTTACAATACTTCAAGTTTGACACAAAAGAAAAGGAAAAGGGAGGCAAGGCGAGTGCTATCTGGTGTAGTAAACCCAATAGAATCAAGATAGAATGTGATAGCCAATGCTCCCACCTGGTAGAGTTGTGCAGGAATACGCACAACAACCCAGAAACACCTCAAAGCCACAGATGTGATGGGGCAAGCCTCAGTTATCAGATGGTCATTCCCAGAACTCAAACCGGATAGCGAATTGCAGAGAGAGATCTAACTTAAAAAGGCGCTACTCCTCGAGTACTGACAATGGAAATGTCAAACTTGTTTTCTGATTAACAAAACAAAAAAACATAAATCTACTTGTTTCAACCCTAAATGGGGCCTTCTTCAGGTAAACAGAAATAGGACAAATATAAGACTAAAAAGACATGGACTGCCCTTAACAGATGGGTGGGGACGGAGTAATAACACTGGTCAGTCCATAAGCAATATCAATGCTAAACCAGAACCAAGCAAATGCAATTAAAAAAAATATATTTATTTGTATTTGTATTGTACTATATTACACATTATAAATCTTTTTGGTTTGTTTTTAATCCATATGCAGCATTCTTGCATTCATTTGGTAATCATTGGGCTGTTGCTTATGGGCTCACCAGCCTTTATGTTGTTACTCCTCCCCCCTCTCCACCCCCTGTAAGCATATTTGGTATTTCAGCTGCACTTCAGTAGCGGTGAGCGACTCCAGCGACCTGATTGGTTGTTGGGGACACACCCCCCTTTGGAGATGTGCACGACTGGCCGGCCCGTTAAATAAGCAGCAGCAGGGCCGTAGGAGGGTCGGCAACTAAGCCCAACCCTGAACCCAAACCTAAACCTAAACCCCAACCCTAAACCCCAACCCTAAACCTAACCCTAAACCTAACCCTAAACCTAACCCTAAACCTAACCCTAAACCTAACCCCCTTGCTGGTCTCATGAAGTAGCATTCGTGCACATCTCCAAAGAGGGGTGTGTACCCAACAACCAATCAGGTCGCTGGAATCGCTCACCGCTACTGAAGTGCGGCTGAAATACCAAATAGGACCCCTGTAAGTGCGGGCCATATTTTTTTTGTCTTATAAATATTTCCCTTTGTGCTGTTTTTGTATACCTGGGGTTGAAACGCGTTGTTTTAGATTTTTTTTTTTTAAACAAAACCAAAACAGTGAATCTTAATTAGAAAACAAGTGTGACGTTCCCATTGTCAGTACTTGTGGAGTAGCGCCTTCTTCATTTCGAGTTCTCTCTGTTAATCCTTCAAGTTTTACATTTTCTAATACATAATAGGAACATAAACTTTTATCCCACTGCTACCTAGAAAAAAAGGGCTCCTCTGTGCTCTTCCAAGATCACAAACTCAAAAAGTGTCCAACTTTCAACAACTCCATGGAAGAAAACAAAATTCAAACAGTGCTTTGATCAACACTCAACTTTTCTGCTCCATAGCCAAAAACGGTGCCATTGACTTTAATTAGAAACGCCTACCAATAAATTAACACAGAGCAGTAATTTGTGAGTGTCACAAAAGCAACTTCATTAGAATAGACATAATAAAACAATGTAACACACCCAGCCTGATAACCGATGACACCTAAGGTTTATGTCAACTATTAGTCTAGCACTTCATAGCGGTATGCTATTAATATAGGGAGAAGCCTACACAGCAAGTCCAATGTCATTAAAGGAGGTAATTACACAGGAATCACACATATAATGAGGCATACAGACCAAAGCTATCATTGCTCCCTCGCTGAGTGTCCTACTGTGTCCTCCAAAAATGACACATCGGAACAGAAAGCAGGTCATTCGGAGACGTTTGCCTCTCTGGTCATTGCTTGACTCATTACAATACAGAGAGATGTTTTTACTTTCTTTCTTCACATCCTTGTGTGGCTGCTGGATTGTGGACATAGCTAAGTGTGGAAGGAAATGGCATAAGTATTCTCTGTAGAGATGAGCGAGCATACTCGCTAAGGACAATTGCTCAATCGAGCATTGTCCTTAGCGAGTATCTCCCCGCACGGCAGAGTAAGTTCAGCTGCCGGCGCGGGTGACAGGTGAGTTGCGTCAGTCAGCAGGGGGGAGTGGGGGGGGTGGAGAGGGAGAGAGAGATCTCCCCTCCGTCCCTCCCCGCTCTCCCCCGCAGCTCCCCGCCCACTGCCGGCAGACACATCTTTGCTCCCGAGCGGGCAGGTACTCGCTAAGGACAATGCTCGCTCGAGCAATTGCCCTTAGCGAGTATACTCGCTCATCTCTAATTCTCTGCAAAAATCTTTTTTGCATTTGTTAAGCTCCTCTCCTCATTAAAGAACCTTTCACAGTATTTGTTCCTCCATAACAGGAGTTTTCACAATAGGAAGCAAGAAGCTCGGTGGCCAGAAGATGCCGCATAGTGTAATATTCACTATGCCTCTGATCTGCTAAATCAACACTTCATCCAAAGAGGCTTTATTCAGCGTCTGATGAATGCTTTCGACTGATATGGTCAACCAAGTCAATCCCTGTTGCTTTATAGCTAGTTACATTATGCCACAACTCTTTGCCCACTCGTGGTTTATGGATCCTACTAGAGATGCGCGAATGTACTCGTTTAGGGCGATTTTGCACCCGAGCACCGCTTTTTAGAGTAACTGACTACTCGGACGAAAAGATTCGGGGGGCGCCGGGGGACGGGGGGGCGGCGTGGTAGAGTGGGGGGTAGCAGTGGGAAACAGGGGGAGCTCTCTCTCTCTACCTACCCCCCCACTCCCCTCTGCAACCCCCGCCCCCCCCCCCACATCTTTTCGCCTGAGTAGTCAGTTACTCGAAAAAAGCAGTGCTCGAGTGCGAAATCGCCCTAAACGGGTACACTCTCTCATCTCTAGATCCTACACATTCCAAAAACTAAAATGTGAAATAGAGACGATATTATATTTGTTATATTACATGATTTATCATTTTATACCACTGCTTCAGCTGTTACTCATTGGCAGTTGTAAGCACACACTATTTGGTGGAATTCCTCTGTGACCCCCTTAATGATGAGCCTATTTTTTGCTTTAAGGGCAAAGCGATTGTCGTCATTACATTGCAAAAGCCATAACTCATTGGCATAGCCGTATGAGGACATGCTTTTTTGGGACAAGTTATATTTTTTAATGGCACCGCTCTGGGGTATATGTGATGCGTCGTATATAGAGATGAGCGAGCGTACTCGGAAAAGCACTACTCGCTCGAGTAATTTGCTTTATCCGAGTATCGCTGTGCTCGTCCCTGAAGATTCGGGTGCCGGCACGGAGCGGGGAGCTGCAGGGGAGAGCGGGGAGGAAGGGAGGGGAGATCTTTCTCTCCCTCTCTCCCGCCCGCTCTCTCCTGCTCCCCGCTGCGACTCACCTGTCAGCCGCAGCGGCACCCAAATCTTCAGGGACGAGCACAGCGATACTCGGATAAAGCAAATTACTCGAGCGAGTAGTGCTTTTCCGAGTACGCTCGCTCATCTCTAGTCGTATACCTTTTATTATTATTATTTTTTTTTTTGGAGGAAGGGGGGTGGAAAAGCCGTGTTCACTATTCAATTAAAATAACATTATAACTTTCTTATGTGGATCAGCACGATTGCTACAATACCAAAATCTGCGTTGTTGAGATCCATAGCGTTGTTATTTTTCTAGCAGCGGAGCTGTATGAGGGCTTGTTTTTTGCGGGTTGTAGTTTTAATTGGTACCATTTTAAGGTACACGTGAGTTTTGGATTGCTTTCTATTATGTTTTTCTGAAGCAAACAAAAGAAAAATAGCAAATCTCGGCATCCGTTTTTTAAATTTTTTGTTGTCTGGGTCGTTATGAATGCAGTAATACCCATTATATGCTCCTTTTTATGGTATTTTATTCATTTAAAAACGTCTTTTTGTGGGGAAAATAATCTTAAATTAAACGTCGTTGAACTTTTTGGGCGCTATTTTTTAGTCTTGAAGTTGTGATAATCCAATTGCTATAAGTACATTCCATTACTTATGTGGTGCATTCTACTAAGACTATTACAGAAGCCTATTAGACTCTGCCAGAGGCGTGGCCTAGTCGGCAAAGTTACATGGCAGACATGGAGGCCCTTGTCAGCCTGCCAGCTGCCATGGGAACCTGTTGTTAGCTTGCAATGACACTATTGAGTGCCGATGGGTGCCACAAGTATCTCCACCCCCCCTGTCATCTGCTTATATGCAGTAGTTGCTATTGATTGTGACAAGTAAGGGGTTAAACTGCCGGGATCTGCTGTATATCTGCATCTGTTAGTTAGGGCGGGGAACTGGCTGTCAGCAATCAGTCAAGTCATCACCTTAAAAAAGATGTATGTGCAGGTTAAAAGCCCATTAGTGAGGTCAGTAAAGAGGCGAATTGGCCGTCACAAAGGGGTTAACATTGGGGGGAAATAAGTTTACGACCAATTGTTTAGCTTCCAACTCAAAAGGCCTTTGGTGTTAACTATTTGGTTGCTCATGGGGTCTTAACTAGATCCTCAGCTCTTGAGAACAGTTACAATTCTGTTCCATGCTCACGCACCCTGGAAAACGGAAGCGAGTTGGGAGAGGAAAGCTCAGAATGTCTTTGTTGACGTTCATAACAACTCTTCTAATGATTTAAGTCATTGTGTTCAAAGCTGGAAGGAACTTGCTGGAGTGTTATAAGTTCAGCCCTCTAAAGACACACAACATTTGTCCAGTAGTCGGCACAATCGTTCTGATGCACGTGTATGGAGGAAACCAAAGCAATGGCGGCAAGTTCAACAAAATAATATATTAATCCTTAACTAGTCAAAAATGTGCGTTTATGATGTTGTTATAGCAAGATATCTGGAAGTTAATTATCTAACAAAGGATTAAAGGGTCACCGATGGAGTTGGATTTGTCTTGGTTCCTGGTTTCCTTATTATGCTTTTGCAAAAACTGTTTTGCCTCTTTTACAGAGATTGGACAGACATCTGTCTGGGATGACTTAGTGATCCTGCATTGAGCAGGGGGTCGGACCCGATGACCCTGGAGGTCCCTTCCAACTCTACCAGTCTATGATATGTTCAACAGGGTATATGTGGGCTCTACAGTTGGACTAGACTGAACTCAGGCACTGGGCAGCCGATGCCCCACTTATTTGCTACTTGAACTTCTGAATCCTCTCTCTGGATAGACGAATGAGAATGAAGCACGATTGAATGAAAGAGCTTGCCGTCCTTTCAACGTGATTGACTAGAGCCATCAATTGAATGACTTTATCTTTTCTCTATTTATTTGTCATTTTGAGCAGTCTGAATGAAGAAGAAGCCATACTGCCCCATCCAGAGTCCATATTGGCAAGATGTAAGTAATATATTCAAGCCCATCTCTAATGAGCTTATCATTCTGTGTGTCAAGGAGAGTGAAGTGCAATGGATGACTGTTACACCCTGCATGGATTTTGGAGGATGCATAAGACTAGGAATCCATCAGCTTTAGTCAACTTAACTTTGCTAACAAATATTTTATATTCACAGCGACTATCTTCCTATTACTCAGACTAAGGCCCCCCTCAAACAAGCCCCGAATATTTGCAGGATGCATGATGTTTTTTTTACATGCACATCGGCGTATTTTACTGTACTTTTTGCACCCGCAAGTCATGTTCAATCGCATGCGGCAAACAAAGATGCACCGATTTAAATGGCTAATTAGTCGGATGAGTTCCAGATGTGTTTTTTTGCATCTGCAATTACACCGTGTTACACATCTCCTAGCGTATTGCGTGTGCTTTTGCACATCCCTATTGACTTCTATGGGAAGGTTTGGTGTGCAAATATGTAGGAAAATAGAGAACGCTGTTTTTTTTTTTTTTGAGCAGCCGAAAAGCGCAGGAAAAATTGGTGCAGGTGAACAAACGCACAAAATCAACGGGTTCTATTCTCTATTAGAGATGAGCGAACGTGCTCGGCCACGCCCCTTTTTCGCCCGAATACCGCGATTTTCGAGTACTTCCGTACTCGGGCGAAAAAATTTGGGGGTCGCCGTGGCGGCGCGGGGGGTTGCAGCGGGGAGTGGGGGGGAGAGGGAGAGAGAGAGGGCTCCCCCCTGTTCCCCGCTGCTACCCCCCACGCCACCACGCCTCTCCCCGCCCCCCGACGCACCCGAGTACTTTTCACCCGAGTAGTGAAGTACTCGAAAATCGCGGTATTCGGGCGAAAAAGGGGCGTGGCCGAGCACGTTCGCTCATCTCTATTCTCTATGTATTGCGCGCACAAATTTTGCATACGCAAATACGGCCGCATAAAGGTGGCCTAATGGTATACCAAATTAACAGGACAGGCTGTTAATAATTGTTTGCAATATGTGCCACGCAAAAAAAAAATAAAAAATACGACATACTTTATTACTTGGTACAGGTTCCCTTTTTTTCATTTTGAAAATATTTTTCATCCAGAAAAACGAAAACCGAATGGAATTGAAGCCTTTACGCCTGCTTTCCGGTTTTTTGAAACCCCATTGAAATCAATGGAGGAAAAAAAATGGATTCATTTTCTTTCTGTTTTAATTCACTTCCTCTCCTCCAAAAACAGAGAAGAGAGACGCAAAAACCCTGAACTGATCCCACTGCAGGTGTGAAAGCAGCCTAACACTTTCCATGTTAAGCTTTTATATATATATATATATATATATATATATATATATATATATATATACACACACACATGTATATCCTATATTAAACACTTTAATGTGATTTGCAACAGATTTGCAACATTGATCTCATAAACGTGTTTACATAATAAAATAGAAATACCTCTAGAGGGATGTTCAAAATAATAACAAAAATGGCAAAACACAAAACCACATGTTTCTGTGTCTTCTGTACCATAAAAGTATTCAGGAAGGATTGGCACTGGTGATGTGTATTATAAGCAAATTTTGACATTCACTCTAGCACCTACCTGCAACTTTGACATGTTTTGTCATTTGAAAAGGGTCTAATTCCTTATTTTTATGTAATACACAATATGTCATTTCTATACAATAAAAAAACAGCACTAATGGAAAACAGTGATGAACTGCTGTAGTAAATAAACTTCATACAAGACAGTTTTTTCTCGGAGTGTGGTGTGAGATCTTAAGCAATATGATGCACAGACAAGAAAGCTGCAGATCAAATTAATCCTTCAGTTCCCAAGAGCGACAGTTTTGATGTATGACTCCAAAAGCATTTCTGGTATTTGTGATGCAGGAATTGCCCGTGTCCACCTTAACTGAAACTGCTTGAACAATACATTGGCACTGCCATAATTAGCAACTAATAAAACCATGCATAATCAGATATATGATATTATAATTACTTTCTAGAAACAATACATTGGCTCTGACAGAAGTATCATTTATACTCCACCTTCTTTTAAAAAGTTTCTAAACTTTTTAGATTACTTGCGAAGTGTTGAACTCGCCCTCCAACTCTTAGTATAGTATATAACTCTTATCCCCTAGCAGGGTCAAGGCTGCAATAACACTCAATCATCATTCACACATGTAAATACAATCCACATTACCTCACGTGTTTCAAGCTGAAGCAGCTCCTCCAAATACTGTCAGGGATAGGTCTGCATATTTGCTGTCAATCACAGACAGGCAGTTCCAGCTTGTCTGAGACCACAGTGCACTGCTTGACCAGTACTGCCAATACCATCAGCTACAATGTATCATCCTTGCAATTCCAAAATTTCCACCAGAAGTTTTCATCTTTCAATCCAACAATCCTGCAACTTGGAGTTAAAGAAGTGCAAAAAAAAAAAAGTTTAAAAGAAGAGGGTAAAAAAAAGCTCAGTAGAGCTAAATCAATAATAACTAGTAATCCAGTGAGTGTCTGACGAGAATCCACGTGTTTTCAGCTAGGATCTGCTTAGGGATGAGGAACAGGAGTGGGAGTTGAAGCCAGGGGTGTGGAGTTGAGAGCTGCCTGACATGAAATGGATCTGGTTTCCAAGCTCAGGGCAGGGCTGCAGCTCTGAGATCAGACATTGAGCATTGCCTGCTCTCACCTCGCCAATCGCAGAGACTCAGCGCCGAGTATGTCATCAGGCTCTAATCAGGAATCTCCAACTGCACAGTCAAAACTTCCTCTCTGAAGAATAAGCTCATGTTCTTTGTTTTTTTTTTTTACATTTCAGGCTGGTGACACCAAGGCTATTGTCGGTCATTGTTTTTACTATGATGACTTTTCAATAGTTTTTTTTTTCAACTTTTCATTCTCTGCAGGATGTACTATACAGCCCTACAGAGGGATTTCTGTACAAATAGATGTAGCGTTTGCTCTTATCATATGCAGCCATCAATAGGGAAAATTTTTCAATACTTTTGTGGGATATAGAGCAGAAATGGTGCAAATTGCTCCAAATTTACTAAAATGGTGCAGGTGGTGTAGTAAATTTGACACAACTCTCAAACCCTCGTGGCTATCACAGATTTATGCTAGTGTTTTGTATAAAGTACAGTATACATGTTGGCTGCGCAGCTTTTTTAGACAGTTTTCAAAGCTGTCAAGGTTGGCACACTCTACTTTTGGATCAGTTTGCAACTTTAGCCGATTTTTTTTCTTAGTAATTCCCCTTCATTCTGACAAAGTGAGTGTTAAATTAGGTTCAGAGCTCTGTAATGGTTCTCAAGCGTTGGCTGAGTGAATACACAGCTTACTTCTTCTATAACTCCTATAAGTCGGTTGCCTTCTTCTCCCCACTGTTTCCAACCAACAACCCGGAGCCTGGCCACCGCTCTAATGTCCCTTGGCCTCTCTCATTGTCTCAGGCCTTCTAGCAGCCACAACATTAGTCTGTAAAAGGAAAACTTAAGATATTGAGAATTATTTCTAACTGGACAATATCTGGTGGATCAGCTGAAAACTCCAACCGATTTGCTTTACAGGGACAGTACATTTGTACAACTGTTAGAGTTCTTGTATGGGACCTGCAAAGTGACACTTTGTAAACCTTCTACTACAAAATACAAACATTTTCATTCTAAGAGGTTATTTATTTTTGTAATTAGACAGAAAACATAAACAGTTTATGTCTAACATTAGTAATAAAAAGGCATAAAACATTCTTTTTTTTAGGAATGTCAGGGTGGTTCGATATCTGCATTGGAACGTCCAGTTGAAGATTCTGTCGCAGATCCGTCACAAAATACCAGAAGAAAAATCGCTGCATGCAGAGGTTTTCCTCCGGGTAAAAGCTGAGCAGTTGAGCGGAAAGCAAGTGGATGCCATTATATCCTCTTAAAGTGCAATGGTGAATGCTTGTTGTGGATTAGAGCGATCGAGGAATAAAGATATCTTCATTCTGGGAAGAGTAAGGCCTCCGTCACACGGGTGCGAATCCGCAGCAAATACCGCCCATTACTTCCTATGGAGATCAATTGTGATTTCCACTTGGGGAGTAAAAATCACAGAATGCTCCATTTTCATGCGGGCTCCACACGGACAGCTTCCATTGAAGTCAATGGAAGCTGTCCGACCCACCGTCCGTCTGCTATGAACATTGCAGACAGGTCACGGATTCCACATCATCGCCTAGCGATGGCGCAGGAAAAGAAAATTGAAAAAAAAAACCTGTACTGTGCATGTGCAACAGCGAGCTGCCGGGTCCATCCGCAGTACAGACAAGATGGCGACACCACTGCTGCCAGACCCAGAGTCCACTGCGGGATCTAAGACCTTCGGAAGCACCTGATTTACCTATGTGCCAAATTTGGTGCAGATTGGTCCAGTTGTTTGGCCGAGCATAAAGAACAGACACCAGAAATCCATTATATATATATATATATATTTAGATCTCAGCCTCAAATAGTCAACAGTCTTCCTCTAACATCTTATATTTTTAGGCTACTACACGCTCATGTTATTCCTTCCAAAACAACCTTCCTTAGGTGCCTCCAAATTGGCAACCCAGTGACCATGACTTCAAAGCCTCATTGACCACACATTTGGTGGATTTGTGTCTGCAGTTGCTTAATTTTCTTATGCCAAATATTTGACTTGATGTGGTTTCCATGTTTGACTTCCTAAATAAGCAGAATTACCCCTATGAGTACTGGAACGTCCTCGATCTGTCCGGTTTCTCTGGCAACCATTGAATGGTATTTTATCTTCTATATATACCGGTATATAAAAAGTTCAGTTAAAAGGAAAGCCAGCTTGAAGCTTATAGTTGTGTCATTGCCAGCTATGTACACTATTCCATTTTATCAGTCTGAACCGAAGCCAGCACCTCCGAACTAACAGGGCTACATTCATGCTTTATTTTTTGACATAACAGAAGAATCCCACACATTTCTCTCCTCTTGGGGAAGTGATTAGTCAGCACTTTACACTGCGCCGAAGTGACAGGAGAGAACTGAATGAAGGTTACAAGAGAGCGAGGTGTGTCGCCTTAATTCCGCCACACACGGCACCTCATGGGGATAGCTTGGGCACCTCAGGCATTAGGACACTGATCTTGCAAGAACTGGCTTATGCCTACGTACGGTTAACCTCACCCTGATTCCGAAGATGAACATGCCAGAAAATAGGTGAAGCTTATAAAACTAAATAACAAGTCCTTTCCTCTGAATGATATCCTGACTCACAGTTTTTCCTCTCATAATAATTATATGAACACTTAATGTGACCTTCTATTATTACGCAACTGAAGTGCATCCTTTCCCAACCAAATTGTTTCGGATTGCAAAAATATTTTGTATCCACTGCTTCCATGTGCTACAAATGTAATTCACTATATACAGTGTTTCCCCGAAAATAAGACAGTGTCTTATATTATTTTTTGTTCAAAAAGGTTTAACTTTCTTACATGTATAGCTGCCTGGACACTATTTAAATTGACTTTTTTAATTAACTGTTAGCGGGGCTTAATTTTGGAGTAGGGCTTATATTTCAAGCATCCTCAAAAAGCCTGAAAAATCATTTTGCATCCTCAAAAATTCTGAAAAATCATGCTACGTCTTATTTTCAGGGTATGTCTTATTTTCAGGGAAACAGGGTAAAAGAAGACCTATGCCTATATAAAAAACATACTTTTCATTGGTGAATGAGGACAGAACTACTCTGGGTAGGCATTACTTACACACCCAGCACAACATGGCACTGAACACTGCGAAACTAACTTATTGGAGACTAGACATTGGCCCTACTAAGTCCCAAGGGAGTACAAGCTCAATCACCACTTGGAAGATAATATAACACAAGGTCATTAGCAAATGGGAAGATGGAACAATACCTCTGCAGTACCACCTATTGGATGGCAGCATTCCTGCAAGTCAATATCAAACTTTTTAAACAAGCCTTATAAGAATCACTGGGAATTGTGAGCCAAAGCCAGAGTAACCATACACAGACAGCTGTTTCAGGGTTTTTGCCCCTCATTATTGTGCAGTAGGTTTCTGGCTTTGCTAGTGAGAGGGCTTTAGACGTGGGTCAGGAAGGGTATTGCTTCCCCTTATAGAGGAGACTTATAAGGCCATCCAAGTTCATCTGAGAAATAAGCAAATGGCAAGATGGAACAATATCTCTACATCGCTACCTATTTGAAGGCAGCATTCCTGCAAGTTAATGTCAGATCTTTTAACAAGCGTTATATAAACAACTGGGAGTTGTGAGCCAAAGCCAGAACCTTCTTCGGAAGGAGAAGACAGACACGCACAGACTGTTTCAGGGTTTTTGCAAAGTAGGGCATATCCCCCTCAAGCTAAAGGTGTAGTGCAAGAGATTGCATGTATTGAAATGGAGAGAAGATGTAAGTTGCGTCCCAGGGCAAATATATGTTTATTGTGTACTGTGCCTTTAAATGCTTACAGATATGTTACTGCCCTATTCTGACTGTTAATAATGCACTGTATATGCCGTTACAGTACTATATTGTGGTAATACAGAACTGGAAATGGTCACTAGAAATCAGAGAGTTGGTCCTGCAGAGAAAGGGGGCTTTTGCATGTAAATTAAGAGACACCTGTGAGGTTTTTGTAAAAGGAGTGGGAATGCTACTCCTAATGAGCCTGAGCTAGGAGCTTGGGGCTCTGACACCCAGACTGTGAGAGAAGAGA
Source organism: Eleutherodactylus coqui (assembly GCF_035609145.1). Taxonomy (NCBI): domain Eukaryota; kingdom Metazoa; phylum Chordata; class Amphibia; order Anura; family Eleutherodactylidae; genus Eleutherodactylus; species Eleutherodactylus coqui. Next base: position 102,838,044 of record NC_089846.1, read on the forward strand.
CATCCTCTGTACTGAAGCCCAAGAGTGGGTAATGGTTTATGATGATGTGATGGAACTAGGCTTTAGAGTTAATGTATAGTCAGTGGGCAGACGGCCAAGTGTTGATTTGTGCACTGGTTTACTGTCAACTGTTTATTGCTGCAGACCTTTTGCTGTGATGTAATAAAACTGTCCGGTGCCAGTAGAGACGTAACGTGAAGCTCCTGGGCCCCAATGCAAAATCTGTAACAGGGCCCCCAACTATAATGCTTTATTCAACGTACTGGGCTTCCTATATGGAGAACAGAGGTCTTATGGCCCCCCTAAGGCACCTGGGCCCGAGTGCAACCACATCCCCTGCATCCCCTTTTACGCCCCTGGGTGCCAGATAAAGAGAGTTCCGGTTGTTAAGTGAATTTCTGAGAGTGAAGCCAACCATGTTGTGTGGAGAAGATGGCAGTCCCAAGTCATGACTAATCCCCTAATGTCACAATATGTTTATATCAGTGATGGCGAACCTTTTATAGACCGAGTGCCCAAATTGCAACCCAAAACCCACTTATTTATCGCAAAGTGCCAACACGTCAGGGGGCGGGGCTTATCATGACATATGATTTTTCTCCATCGTTATAAAAAGGACAAGGCTGTTTCAAAATAGACAGGGTGCGGATTTTGACTGCGTTTTCGATGCGGAAATGCTGCGGAATTTGCCACGGAAATTTTCGCTGAGGACATTCTGCAGCATTTCTGCCACGTGTAAACATACTCCAGTAAAAATAGTGACCCTCACAGTGGCCTCAGTAGTAATAATGACCCCCACAGTGGCCTCAGCAGTAATAGTGATCCCCACAATGGCCTCAGCAGTAATAGTGACCCCCAAACAGTGGCCTCAGTAGTAATAGTGACCCTCACAGTGGCCTCAGCAGTAATAGTGACCCTCTCAGTAGTAATACTGATCTCCACAGTAGCTCAAGTAGTAATAGTGACCCCCACAGTGGTTTCAGTAGTAATAGTGTCCCCCACAGCAGCCTCAGCAGTAATAGTGACCCCCACAGTGGCCCCAGTAGAAATAGTGACCCCCACAGTGGCCCCAGTAGTAATAGTGTTACCCACAGTGGTATCCGTAGTTATAGTGACCCCCACAGTTGTCTCAGCAGTAATAGTGATCCCATAGTGGCCTCAGCAGTAATAATGACACCCCAACAGTAGCCAAAGTAGTAATAGTGTTCCCCACAGTGGTATCCGTAGTAATAGTGACCTCCACAGTGGACTCAGCAGTAATAGTGCCCCCCACAGTGGCCTTGGCAGTAATAGTGACCTCCACAGTAGCTCCAATAGTAATAGCGATGCCCACAGTGATTTCAGTAGTAATAGTATCCCCCACAGCAGCCTCAGCAGTAATACTGACCCCCCCACAGTAGCCCGAGTATTAATAGTGACCCCCACAGCGGCCCCAGTAGTAATGCTGTTCCTACTGGGGCCAATATAGGGGACACTATTACTAATAGTGTCACCTATATCAGCCCAGTAGTAATAGCACCCCCCTGAGACCCATATACTTACCCCCTCCTCCTCGTTGAAGCATCACTGCTTATCTGCTCGGCGCTGCTAGTGGCGCTGAACCCAGGTGCACACTGTGACATCAGTGTGTGCGTCCAGACGCCTCCTCCCTTCTGCTCTCGCGGAACCAAGAAGGAGGCGTCAGGAGAGGAGGTTCCCGGGTGCACACTGACGTCACAATGTGCACCTGGGAGCAGTGCTGCTAGCAGCACCGCTGAGTAAAAACCGGCAGAGGAGCTGTGCCACCTCGGCCAGTATTCACTACCATGGTGAGCAGCCGCCAGCACGCGTGCCAAAAGGGAGGGCTCTGCATGCCGCCTCTGGCACATGTACCATAAGTTCGCCACCACTGGTATATATATATATATATATATATATATATATATATATATATATATATATATATTGTAGGGGTGCATTGCAGAGAGTGGCCTGTAGAGGGCAACAGACAGTAAGTCTGGTGCCTGAGACAAGGGTGTGGTCAGTAAGAAGGATAAAGGTGTTTGTTCCTGCTGCAGTCAGATGTGAAGTGGGCTGCAAGCCGGACAGGTGCATTGAGAGGGACCTAGGTTGTGAGCCAGAGAGGTCCAGTGAGAGGGACCTGGGCTGTGAGAGCCCAAGACAGATCCAGGGGGAGACCTGGACACAAGAGGTCTGGAGAGAGACTGTTTGTGGGCCTCAGGAAGCTTGGGGTGAAGCCTTCCTGAGGGAAAACAGAGTGAGTCATGAAGACAACTGTATGAAGCTGCCCTGGAGAGTGGGTGAGAACCACAGTTGAACTGTTTATCAAAACCTTGAAGTAAAAGGACATTTAAGTTGACTTACTTGCATAAAGTGCTGTGCTGAGGCAAGCTGCTATTGCTGAGAATTGTGAAAAAAAACTGAATTTGGAGTCTAACCCATTGGTGTCTACCTGTGATGTGAGCGAATGATCGCCGGGTTGCTACTATATATATTATATATATATATATATATATATATATATATTACATTAAATGCTGTTTCATGTGGCCAGGTGTTAGACGACACACATGAAGAAAGTCGGTTCCTTGGGGGAAGATTTTTGTGAATGACAGGAAGTGAGTAGAGGCTGAGGCAAGACCAGTGTGCTGTGACCGTAGTGCACTGGATCTGGAGCAGAGACTAGCACAGCCTAGCCAAGTGTAGTACTTGAAGAAGCCTGAGCAGCAAAGGAGTAGCTGCAGACCCAATTGAACATAAGAGAGTAGCGACCTCAGCTAACATAAGAGAGTAGCTGCAGACCTCAGCTAGCATAAGAGAGTAGGATGCAGACCTCAGCTAGCATAAGAGAGTAGCTGCAGACCTCAGCTAGCATAAGAGAGTAGCTGCAGACCTCAGCTAGCATAAGAGAGTAGCTGCAGACCTCAGCTAGCATAAGAGAGTAGCTGCAGACCTCAGCTAGCATAAGAGAGTAGCTGCAGACCTCAGCTAGCATAAGAGAGTAGCTGCAGACCTCAGCTAGCATAAGAGAGTAGCTGCAGACCTCAGCTAGCATAAGAGAGTAGCTGCAGACCTCAGCTAGCATAAGAGAGTAGCTGCAGACCTCAGCTAGCATAAGAGAGTAGCTGCAGACCTCAGCTAGCATAAGAGAGTAGCTGCAGACCTCAGCTAGCATAAGAGAGTAGCTGCAGACCTCAGCTAGCATAAGAGAGTAGCTGCAGACCTCAGCTAGCATAAGAGAGTAGCTGCAGACCTCAGCTAGCATAGGAGAGCAGCTGCAGACCTCAGCTAGCATAGGAGAGCAGCTGCAGACCTCAGCGAGCATAGGAGAGCAGCTGCAGACCTCAGCGAGCATAGGAGAGCAGCTGCAGACCTCAGCGAGCATAGGAGAGCAGCTGCAGACCTCAGCGAGCATAGGAGAGCAGCTGCAGACCTCAGCGAGCATAGGAGAGCAGCTGCAGACCTCAGCGAGCATAAGAGAGCAGCTGCAGACCCCAGCGAGCATAAGAGAGCAGCTGCAGACCCCAGCGAGCATAGGAGAGCAGCTGCAGACCCCAGCGAGCATAGGAGAGCAGCTGCAGACCCCAGCGAGCATAGGAGAGCAGCTGCAGACCCCAGCGAGCATAGGAGAGCAGCTGCAGACCCCAGCGAGCATAGGAGAGCAGCTGCAGACCCCAGCGAGCATAGGAGAGCAGCTGCAGACCCCAGCGAGCATAGGAGAGCAGCTGCAGACCCCAGCGAGCATAGGAGAGCAGCTGCAGACCTCAGTGAGCAGGTTTTGTTAGGCCTCATTCACACGGGGTGAATTGAATTGCGGACCCCGCACTTGTCACCAGCATGGGCAGTCCTCTGCTCAATTCTCCCACAGATGTGCATAAAGATTCCTCTGCTCCACGCACACATGCAGATTTTATTTACGGACACAATGTGCCAAAAATAAAATCGCAACATGGTCTATTTTAGAGCGGGCTATGCATGGACGGCTTCTATTGAAGTCAATAGAAGCCGTCCGTCCCGCAGTCCTTCCGCAGTTAGCATTGTGGAAGGGTCGCGGAATCTGCATCATGGTCTAGCGACGGCAGGGAAATCTGTACTGCGCATGTGCGCTGGCCCCACATCTGCAGTACAGGAGAAAATAAGAAATGAGAGGTAAGCAGGGTCGCCGGCAGTGGACACAGGAAAATTCCGTGTGGGATTCCCCACGTGGAATCCATTTGTGCCGTGTGCAGGCGGCCTAAGAAAGTAGTCAAAGCCTGAGGAAGAGTCCAGTGTCCAGCATCTGGCATGCAGTGAAATAAACTGCTGCATTGTGCAGAAGTGAAAGAGTGCAAGTGTCATTCCTGTAGGAAGTGCCATCTTTGCTGTTCACTGAAAGAAAGTGAGCTTGAAATACAACAGTGTCCAACTGTGATTTTGCAATGACTGGAAGACGCCCTGCAAGGTGTATGATTGACAGGCGAGTGAAGACTAGAGACCCTCATAGAGAATGAGACATACCTCATTAATGTTGGCTACTACAAGGAGCTGCCATCAACATTTCCAGAGTTTTATTCCATTGCAGTTCACATTTTGCACCTCAATAAAGACCCATTATGCTTATATGCCTCAACTCTGAGTAAAGAGATATGCCATAAATGCCTAATGAGTGCAGATCTTATCTATAGGATCCTCACCTTCTCCTCCTCCTTCCGTGGAAAAGTCATTATGTTTGTGCGATGCCACATCTCCGCTGACGTAGAGGGAGATTACGGTGTCCAGGAATTGGTGTATGATGGTCAATGAACCTTCATTCTCCTAATAGGTGAGGAACCCATAGGTGGCATTTATGATAGATCCTGTTAATGGGAATACTCCTTTTACTCTGTAGAGAAAACTACTATTTCCAGCAGGTCCTGCAGGTCTATAGCTGTCAGGGCTTGCTGGGAGTTATGGTTGCCCATGGATGAGATGCCAGTAATAATAATAATCTTTATTTGTATAGTGCCAACTTATTCTGCAGCACTTGACAGTAATTTCTTTCCAATTGCACTTAAAGGGGTTGTCCCGTGCCGAAACGGGTTTGTTTTTTTTTCAATAGCCCCCCCGTTCGGCGCTAGACAAACCCGATGCAGGGGTTTAAAAAAAAAACCGCATAGTACTTACCCGAATCCCCGTGCTCCGGTGACTTCTTACTTACCTTGCGAAGATGGCCGCCGGGATCTTCACCCACGGTGGACCGCAGGTCTTCTCCCATGGTGCACCGTGGGCTCTGTGCGTTCCATTGCCGATTCCAGCCTCCTGATTGGCTGGAATCGGCACACGTGACGGGGCGGAGCTACGAGGAGCAGCTCTCCAGCACGAGCGGCCCCATTCAGAAGGGAGAAGACCGGACTGCGCAAGCGCGTCTAATCGGGCGATTAGACGCTGAAATTAGACGGCACCATGGAGACGAGGACGCTAGCAACGGAACAGGTAAGTGAATAACTTCTGTATGGCTCATAATTAATGCACAATGTACATTACAAAGTGCATTAATATGGCCATACAGAAGTGAATACCCCCACTTGCTTTCGCGGGACAACCCCTTTAATTTGACTAGTTTTGTGGAGTGCAGCTGGAGGGAACACACTTTTAATGCAAGGGTTAGCCCTTGCATGCCTATTTCTCAGCTAGGACCACGTAGTGACTATAGTGGTGACACTGGTCACACCAGCCAAGATTTCTGGTCCTGCCGTACTGTGACTAGACGAAGGAGCTGGACAGATGGCTGTCAAGTGTGACTTCCCATGATATTATGTGATGTTATGTAAAATGCCCATACCTATGTGCAAACTGTACGATGCGTTTATGATGAAGGGTATGTAATGGCACAATAGTGTACACGGGGAAGAAGTGGTTAATACAGATTTGCGTATTCTGTATGCGATGACTTCTGGTAGGTGTAGTTAGGTCTATGACGTTGTTTGAGTGTTCTATGTAGAGGACGCTTGAGGTCAGGGCTTATGGCCATAAAGTTGATACTTATGTCATGGTTATGCCGCAGTATGGAGATGCCACGGACCAGAGTTGCTAAAGGACGCTCATAGTAGTATGTGGTCATGTGCCCTTCTGAGGAATAAAAAAATTACTTGAAAGCGCTGTGGAATATGTTGGCGCTGTACAAATAACAAGATTTATTTTTAATCCTGTATTTTTGTATCGGCTGGGATTAAAGCCCAGGACCAAGCACTGTAAATTTACGGTGCTTAGTCCTTAATGGGTTCAAAAATATGGCAGACTCATTTTTTGCATTCACCTGCAAAACAAAATTCATCTAAATTGAAGGCTACATAATAAATGTTACAAAGTGATGCTTTAAAACATACAATGCAAAAAGCTTACCTAAACTTTAGGACTGATAAGTGCTGCATCCTGAAGAGGTTAAGGCTATGTTATATATCGACCTAGCCTAACACCTCTGCAGACATGAAGATGCTTGCAGTAGTGCAGGGCAATAAGAAAAAATATAGAAAAGAACACAATTCCACTTTTCGAGGCTCTGATATGCATGTGCCTGTAGAGAAGTAGTTGAAATAGTTTAGATGTAGCAACAGACCTGAATTTTCTCCATGTGGTTTGATATGTACTCTGGTCTTTATAAATGCTTTTCCAGCCTTTTTTACTGCTATGTGTTTTTTTTATTATGTGTTCTGAGATCTTCTGAAAGTTTCTCACATCAAGGCACCAATCTTTCTTGGAAAAAAACGTATTTGTCAGTAACCAGGCTCTGTATGTCTTTATTTAATGGGCAAAGCGCCTCTAACTTCCCACATTTTCAATGTCATCTCCTTAATAGAAACACCTCTGGCTAATTAGCTTTTGGAGAATCCATTAATACAGCGGTTAACCTACCTTTCCTCCTTGCAAAGTGGATATTTCTCTATGTGCTCAAGAAAAAACATGGACAGTAAGGCCCAATGATCACGGGCGGATTTTAATTATAAAATCTGTGCGTGTCTCCCGTGCAGGAGATCCACAAATCTAGAAGCCCATAGGGATGCATTAGCATCCACAAGGTAATTTAATGCATGCGGCTGTGATTTTTTTTTTTCCCTCGGCGTACGGATCACATGTGTGGGAAGAAATCACAGCATGCTCCATTTTCCAGCAAATCCCGCAGGGTCGCCTTCTATTGAAATCAATGGAAGCCATCATATCCGCGGCGCAGCCACAGCTGTCATTGTGGCTGTGTCATGGATCTGCGGGAGAACAGAAGATTCAAAAAGAAAAAAAGGGAGCATGGGGCATGCGTGCGGCACGCCACCAGCATGCCGAGTGCATCCGCCGGGCAGAAGAAAGAAGATCCGACCATGACGGAGGAGAGCTCCACATTGTCCGGACAGGTGAGTTAATGTAATTTTTAGCCTCGTGGCTGCGAGCGCGGGTGGAAACCGCTGCGGGATTCCACACTTGGAAACTGTGTGTGCCCGTGGACATGAGGCCTTACTGTTTTTGTGTTGTTATTAATTTGTGTGTTTGTGTAAAATTGTGACTTATATAACAATCAGATCACATTTTATTGGAAATCAATGCAGAAATGCTGGTCATTCCAAAGGGTTCACTTACTTTTTTGGTGAATGAGCATGAGAGAAGATGGCTACTACCTGACAAATACCATTTAGTCTACCATCACTGAGCTCAGAAATTGCATCATACACTAATATACATGGTCTTTGTGCATCTGGTAGTCCACAGTTCCTTCTTCCTCTATATAGACTTCATAACTGCAAATACCAAAAAGAACAGACAACAAAAGACACAGATGAAAGAAACAGAATTCCCAGAGTGAGGAAAGATGTTGGAATTACAGGAATCCTGCAAACCAAACAAGCTGCGTGCGCTGCCCCGCTCTACGGTGTCCATTCTTCTGCAGACAATGTGACAGTTTCCTGTTGTGCAGTGTGGCGGTATGGCTGGCTATAGATAGCGCTGCCACAAGGTTGTCAATCTTCGGGCAGTTTCTAATATGCTGATTGGAAAAATGCACCGATAAACTGATGTAAAATGGCGCATAGTGAAAGGATCTTTATTAAAGATGAGCGAACGTGTTCTTAACGAACACTTACGCACCCAGACACCGGCTTATCCGAGGACTTCAGTGTCCGCGCGTAAGTATTCGGCCGGCGCCGGGCGGCGGGGGGAGGTGCGGCGGCGCGGGCGGCAGCAGCGGGGAACAGGGGGGAGCCCTCTCTCTCTCCCTCTCCCCCCCACTCCCCGCCGCACCCCCCCGCGCTGCCACGGCGACCCCCGAACTTTTTTCGCCCGAGCACGGAATTGCTCGCAAAGTTCGGTGCTCGGGTGAAAAGGGGCGGAGCCGAACACGTTCGCTCATCTCTAATCTTTAAATTGTATGAGGAAATTACATCAATTCTCTTTTAATACATAAATCTAAATCCAATATCTTCTGTTAAGGTTCAGTTGTTGAGAGCTGGTGTCAGAGAGCGCAAGCGAATAGTGACAACCGCACGTTTACCCATACGTCATAGACACAGGATATCATATGTGTACAGATCCCTATTGCTTCTGTAATGCAGCTATGTTCATGGGTGATATATATACATAATTAAACAATATACTCCCTACCACCGTCATCCCCAAATAATCCCTGACGAAGCTATCTGAGTACAGCGATACGCGTGGGGATTCCATCCCTGCGCATTTTTTGGGGGCTGTTTATTTTGGCTATATTCTTTATATTTTTTTCTTCTTGGCAGCATCCCTAGTCCTTTATCATGGGGTTTGGTAAGGGTTTATATTTCTTTATATATTTCTTTGTTACTAAACTTTTTTGTTACTTCTGTATTTCTTGGTATTTGCACCTTACTTCTTAATATCACAATCTATTGCATTTTGTGCTTTATTTATATGATTGTGACTTTTTTATTGGTGAAGTGTAGCCTTTATTTTGTTGTTTATTTCACAGACACTCATTTATGGGATTTATGCTGTCTCATATTTGGCGAATTAGCCTTTATATTTACTACTTTTTGTAGATCGTTTGTTATATCATTTTCTGATTGCACAGGTCTATCTGCACCATATTGTGTAGGAGCTTCTGGAGTACTTGGGATGCTAGGGTGTTTGCTCAGCTGTGGGGGAGAGGCTGTTACAGCATGTGTGTGTGTATATGCGCATCACATTATATTGGGTTTACTAACCATTTGGTAAGAATGTCTCTCAATGCCTGAATCGTCCAGGGTACCAGTAGAGGGACAGGCATTCAGATCTTGCCTCCCTGCTAATTGGACCAGGGACAGTTTAATGTACTATCGGAAGTGAGGGAAAGGAAGTACAGAAAAGTGAACTACTGGCAGATTGTTAGGCTTGTGACACGCCCCCTGACTGACTATAAATTGCAAACAGTAGGGCAGCTGAAAGTGGGGAAGACCACCTGAAAATTAGAGCTTAAAGGGGACCTGTCATCAAGTTTTTACAATCCACGATAGTTGTGCTAATGAGATTTTCTATTTAGCTTTGCAGTATGTGTTCCAGTACCTTTACAATCTGTTTTTGACGTTTTCCAGTGCTGTATTCTAATGAGCTAAAAAGAGTCAGATTTTGCAGAAGAGAGTCTAATTTTTCCTGCAGTACTGCACCATGCCCGCCCCTGTTCTTGATTGGCATGCATACTGACTTTGCTTCTTTGCTGCAATCCCGTGCAAACACTGCTCATGCTTGTGCGCCTCAGCTCTCCTTTACTTGCTATGACTTCAGCGGTGTACTGCGCATGTGACTTGGCGATCGTTACTCTCACTACATTCAAGGTTAGGTGACTGTGGGAGGAATGATCCTCAAGTCGCATGCGCAGTACATTGCTGAAGCCACAGCAAGAAAAAGAGAGCGCAGGTGCGGGCAGGCCCGGCTACAGCAAAGAAACAAATGCCAATCAAGAACAGGACGTGCCTGGCGTGACACTTCAGGAAAAATCGGACTCTTTTCAGATTATTAGAATACAGCGCCAGAAAACTTCAAAAGCAGAATGTAAGGTACCGGGGCACGTATTACAAAACTAAGTAGTTATAAGAAAATCTCATTAGCAGCACTGTTAAAACCATATTGTGGATTAAATAGTAAAAACTGGATGACAGGTTCCCTTTAAAAACATGAAATAGAGTGATAACAGTGGCAAACGTGTGAAAAAGTCAGGAACGCTTTAAGTACCAATTTAGGCTTCATCCCTGAAGGCTTCAAGAAAGGTTATTTTTGGAAAATCATTGTCTTGGTCCCCTCTTCCTCATCGCACTTTGGTATCTCCTTTTCCTGTTCCTTTGACCCACCCTTAGTATAGCCTGCATGAGTAGGAAGTGTCTCTACTATGTGTCTATTTAGAGGAAACTCATTGTCAAAAAAAATCAGGCACCTAGAAGGAGTTTTTGGAATCGAATGAAACTTTCTGTTTGATTGTAATGTTGATATAATACCCTGATTACAATATCAGAGCAAAAGGAGAATTTATTAGAGAAAACTGACCCCTTGAAGGGAGGCTCTGGTACCCTGTTGTATCACTTCTAGCTTGGATGTAAGGTGTGATATGGGTGGGCATGGAGGCTCTTGGAATCTCCCATGAGAGGAACACATGGGGCTGCAGGAAGCCCTGAACATATCGCTGAGCTGTCATTGTCCCTCATACCACTACTAGGGGTCCCCTCAGCAGTAGGGGCAGTGTGCCACTCTACAACAAAGGCAGGATTGAGGCGCTCACCCCTAGGTCTCCAGACACAAATACGGGCATCGTCAGATCCCGAACTAAACCTGGATTCATCATTGAAATCAACGCAAGCTGTTCCTGCAGTTACATGTGCTGGCCACTACACAGAGGGTGGCACAGAGGCTTCCGCTGCTTCCATTCCAACCTGTATACGTTTGCGGCTATGACAGCATGCACCTGCTCAGCTGATTGGTTGGGCTCCAAAGCAACGGACTCCAGCCAATCAACTATTGATGACCTATGCAGGGTTTGGATAGGTTATCAATAGCATTCTCCCAAGAAAACCCCTTTAAGTATACTTTGTAATTAAATATACCATTTTGTTTGAGGGGGCAGGGGACTGATTTCTTTGCAGCTTGCTGACTGGTCGGCTCTTTGATTAAAATTCAGTTGCAGAGCAGAGGGTCACCCTGGGACTTGTCTACTAATACTGTTTAAAGGGTAAATGGTCTTAAAATGTGCCAGATTTTTTTACAGTAGCTTTGCTGAATGATGAATCTGCCATATTCTAAGACTGCCTAGTCCACGTTTAGACCACCTATTGGTTGGTACAATTAGGCCATGCTCCTTTTTAGGACAAGTCAAGAAAACTGTCCCAAAGTGCCTGAAAACACATAATAAGTATGGAGAAAAGTATGGTAGATGGTTTTCTGGTGTAATCTGTGCCAGAAAACTGTGGCATTTTGAATAGTAAATAAGCCTGAGTGTCTCTACTCAGGGGGATCCTGCCACTGCCGTTAACACTCCTCCTGGCTGCAGCTCATAGCTTGCATGACTTGACTTGAAGACGTTTGGCCAATAGTTGAACAGAGGAGGACTCAGGCATAGCCACAGTCGGTTTGTGGCCCATGTAGTAAGTAGATGGGCTGTCCAAGGCCCCATCGCTTATCATTTCAAGTTGGCCAAATGCAGTCTTGCAAGTGGTTTGTTGTCATATCGGGGCATCTTGCCACGTGCTATTCCTTGACAGTGCCGTGTCTGGCGGGCAGGATTCACATACACAGCGCATTTATAAGCAGCAGTGTCAGCACAATGATCTCATTGATGAGTGCTGGATGGAGCCCACTGGGAGATTCAGCTGATCCCTGGGGATCCAGTCCAAGCCTGTCCTGCTGTAGCTGTCAGAAGCAGAAAAACCTCAAACCCAGGCAGCTTAATACCGTACATGCCACAGACAATAGTAGCTGCAGCATATAAGCAGTTCTCAGTGGGAGGGGCTCCTTCTGTCACCCATCCGCACCCTGCAATGTGATTATAAAATACAAATAGGTTCCCATGGTAACAGGAGGCCTGACAAAGTAACTCAGCCTATTAGACCCTGTCTCCAGCAGAGTCTAGTAAGCTGCTGTCAGAGGCATAATAGAGTGCACTACATAAGTAATGCAGAATACCATCCTAGTGAATATCTCCATTTTTTACCAGTCCTAGCAGATGAATTCACCATGTCACCATCCACCATAAATACTATTTATGCCACTACCCACCCCAGTACACCGTGCAATGTACATTGGGGCAGATTTATGATCAGTGGGAGTCTGGCACTGGGACCCCTATAATAATTGTGTCCATTGACACCGTCACCACTCACATGTATGGCTGTTCCTATCACTCCCCATGAAGGTTGAAAAGTGTCAGTGGACCACCGGTGTGACAGCTGGTGGGTGTTCCAGCAGACTCCTAAAAATTAGACATTACATGTCTATAGTAAGATAAACCCTTTAATGCCTCTCAGAAAGGTCAACTCACTCCGATTTCATGAAAGTCACCTATTTTTTTAAGCCTCTCACCCTTTCACTCAGTTTGCCACTGCAGGTCCCCACATTCTCGCACAGACATGAACCAAATTTTGGGGATTGGAAAAGAGCACAGAGGGCTTAAATAATAATTCTGGCAGTGAGACAGATAGGGCTGGGGGTGCAGAGACCTCAGCATTTAAATGGAGCAGCAAACTGTAGTAACACTTAGCTGATAACTAGAGAGCAGGATGCTGGGCAGCTGAGTCACACGTCAGCAGCCAATGAGCCAATCAGTAGTGAGTTTACTACAGGCGTTGATGTAGTTTTCCAGCGGTACCGCTCCTCATTTAGATGTACTGAGCAGGGAGGTGACAGAGCCCGCTGCCCAGGAGATAAAGTCTGCTTGCATCCTTCCTGATGCATTGCCTGCTGGACACCAGCGCCCGACCTTCCTCTCTTGGCCACGTCTGACCACTGAGGAATCATTAAGCATAAAAAAAATGTGTGCATCATGACTGATGCTCCGGCTGAGTCTGGGGTCTGTATTACATTTGCAGTCTGAGTCTGTAGTCTATTACAATGAGATTCTGAGCCTGGGGTGAGTATGTTTAAGTTTAAGTCTGGGGTCTCTGTGACAATGTCAGTCTGAGTCTGGGGTCTCTATTGCTGATGTTATAGAAGACAGAACAGCAGGCTCCTCCAACCAGCACAGAGAGGACTGGGAATTAAAGACACAAGGCAGGAAACTAGTGATAAATGCAAGATACAAATCCTATAAAGACCAGATACAATGTTATTCCTCATGTATACACATGGTAGCTAAATCTAAAAAGTTACCTGAAAGTGCAGATACGCTTTAACTTTTTGCTTACTGAACTGATTTATTGCAACTCTCTGATACAACTTTCCTTTTTTTGTGCTCCCACAGCCTCACACACAGAGATCAACTCAGCAGGCTGCACATGTGTGATACTTACATATTGGAAGTCGCAAATCAGAATGTAATAAAGTGGCGGTTCATGTGTCTGGAGTTTTTCTAACAATCTCAATTTTCTAAGATTTAATGTTTATTGTAAAACTTTTGTTAAACACTTTTTAGTCTTTCTTCATATTTTTTGTACATCTTAGTTTCCTTGTGTCTCCCTGTTTCTGGTCCCTAGGCACATGCCTAATTGGCCGAATGGTTAAAAGGCCCCTGGCCATAAGGTGTGTAGGACTACAGACAGGCATCCTAGAACCTGAGAGAGGGTTAACACCTGTGGGTATGGCAGAAAATAAAGATAAAAGTGTCAGTTCCTACCACACTCAGGGGGAAGGGATAGCTCCATGGAGCTGAAAGGGCTGCTAGTGTGAGGTCCCATGTGGACCTGTGGAGGCCTCGAGTTGGAGAGGGATGACAACCCTCTTCTGTTACCCTGGTGAGGTCCAGTGGGGACCTGTAAAACCCCGAGTCTGACAGGGAGCATGCTCCTAGACTCATACCCTGGTGGAGTACAAATGGAATGTGTATGCTGTACATGATTGCTGTGCTGTGGAATAAAACTGGCAGGCACCAGATTTAAAAGAAAGACACGTCTCCCAAGTGTTTCTACATATGTGGTGCCCATTTCCTGATGGAAAGGTCGGCGACCTGAGAGGTGAGTAACCCCAACTTGCCAAAGGTGATATAAGTTCAGTTTACTTTAACTCCCAGATGGGGAGCGGAAGACTTCCAGGTCTAGCAATCCTAATAATCATTAATTGCTTATAAGAATTTACAGTTATGGTTGTAACCATTCTAAAAATTCTGAAACTGCTGACCAAATGCATCACATTTAAATAGACTTGGCGCAAATCACTCTAACTATCCCCTTAACTTAGAATGGCATAAGTTTATACTTGTCTTAGTAAATATAGGCCATTCTTTGCTAATACTGGTCATTGCTGAGTGGCACTACCTTCCAGGTTTTGTTATTGGTCCACCATGGCTACTCGTTGCATTCTGTAAATGACACCTCTAGTGTGTTTCATATCTTTATATGAGACCCCCTGTATCTATTGTACTCTGTAATCCAGGCAAAAGACAAACATCAGCATGTAGATTTATAGAATTATTTATTAGAATAGCAATAAGCAACATTGTAATGAAATATTACCGACCCTTTAATAAATGACACAATGATCACAGTGACTCTCAGGTCAGACCGGTGGAGACCACAGAACTTGCGGTCCTTCTGATCAGTCCACCAATGTCCTAAGATGAGAGCCGCCGGACCCAAATATCCAGAGGAAGGTGGAAAAAACACCCTGGAAAGTTCTACCGCAGGGGGGCAAAGAATTCCTTCTTGACCCCAGAAGTCTGCAGTCCAACTTTGGTCGGTCAGTCAGTCCGCAGTCCATCTTCGGTCAGTCAGTCCGCAGTCCATCTTCGGTCAGTCAGTCCGCAGTCCATCTTCGGTCAGTCAGTCCGCAGTCCATCTTCGGTCAGTCAGTCCGCAGTCCATCTTCGGTCAGTCAGTCCGCAGTCTATCTTCGGTCAGTCAGTCCGCAGTCCAGCTTCGGTCAGTCAGTCCGCAGTCCAGCTTCAATCAGTCAGTCCGCAGTCCAGCTTCAATCAGTCAGTCCGCAGTCCAGCTTCAATCAGTCAGTCCGCAGTCCAGCTTCAATCAGTCAGTCCGCAGTCCAGCTTCGGTCAGCCAGTCTGCAGTCCAGCTTTGGTCAGCCGGTCCGCAGTCCAGCTTTGGTCAGCCGGTCCGCAGTCCAGCTTTGGTCAGCCGGCCCGCAGTCCAGCTTTGGTCAGCCGGCGCGCAGTCCAGCTTTGGTCAGCCGGCGCGCAGTCCAGCTTTGGTCAGCCGGCGCGCAGTCCAGCTTTGGTCAGCCGGCGCGCAGTCCAGCTTTGGTCAGCCGGCGCGCAGTCCAGCTTTGGTCAGCCGGCGCGCAGTCCAGCTTTGGTCAGCCGGCGCGCAGTCCAGCTTTGGTCAGCCGGCGCGCAGTCCAGCTTTGGTCAGCCGGCGCGCAGTCCAGCTTTGGTCAGCCGGCGCGCAGTCCAGCTTTGGTCAGCCGGCGCGCAGTCCAGCTTTGGTCAGCCGGCGCGCAGTCCAGCTCTGGTCAGCCGGCGCGCAGTCCAGCTCTGGTCAGCCGGCGCGCAGTCCAGCTCTGGTCAGCCGGCGCGCAGTCCAGCTCTGGTCAGCCGGCGCGCAGTCCAGCTCTGGTCAGCCGGCGCGCAGTCCAGCTCTGGTCAGCCGGCGCGCAGTCCAGCTCTGGTCAGCCGGCGCGCAGTCCAGCTCTGGTCAGCCGGCGCGCAGTCCAGCTCTGGTCAGCCGGCGCGCAGTCCAGCTCTGGTCAGCCGGCGCGCAGTCCAGCTCTGGTCAGCCGGCGCGCAGTCCAGCTCTGGTCAGCCGGCGCGCAGTCCAGCTCTGGTCAGCCGGCGCGCAGTCCAGCTCTGGTCAGCCGGCGCGCAGTCCAGCTCTGGTCAGCCGGTCCGCAGTCCAGCTTTGGTCAGCCGGTCCGCAGTCCAGCTTTGGTCAGCCGGCCCGCAGTCCAGCTTTGGTCAGCCGGCGCGCAGTCCAGCTTTGGTCAGCCGGCGCGCAGTCCAGCTTTGGTCAGCCGGCGCGCAGTCCAGCTTTGGTCAGCCGGCGCGCAGTCCAGCTTTGGTCAGCCGGCGCGCAGTCCAGCTTTGGTCAGCCGGCGCGCAGTCCAGCTTTGGTCAGCCGGCGCGCAGTCCAGCTTTGGTCAGCCGGCGCGCAGTCCAGCTCTGGTCAGCCGGCGCGCAGTCCAGCTTTGGTCAGCCGGCGCGCAGTCCAGCTCTGGTCAGCCGGCGCGCAGTCCAGCTCTGGTCAGCCGGCGCGCAGTCCAGCTCTGGTCAGCCGGCGCGCAGTCCAGCTCTGGTCAGCCGGCGCGCAGTCCAGCTCTGGTCAGCCGGCGCGCAGTCCAGCTCTGGTCAGCCGGCGCGCAGTCCAGCTCTGGTCAGCCGGCGCGCAGTCCAGCTCTGGTCAGCCGGCGCGCAGTCCAGCTCTGGTCAGCCGGCCCGCAGTCCAGCTCTGGTCAGCCGGCGCGCAGTCCAGCTCTGGTCAGCCGGCGCGCAGTCCAGCTCTGGTCAGCCGGCGCGCAGTCCAGCTCTGGTCAGCCGGCGCGCAGTCCAGCTCTGGTCAGCCGGCGCGCAGTCCAGCTCTGGTCAGCCGGCGCGCAGTCCAGCTCTGGTCAGCCGGCGCGCAGTCCTGCTCTGGTCAGCCGGCGCGCAGTCCAGCTCTGGTCAGCCGGCGCGCAGTCCAGCTCTGGTCAGCCGGCGCGCAGTCCAGCTCTGGTCAGCCGGCGCGCAGTCCAGCTCTGGTCAGCCGGCGCGCAGTCCAGCTCTGGTCAGCCGGCGCGCAGTCCAGCTCTGGTCAGCCGGCGCGCAGTCCAGCTCTGGTCAGCCGGCGCGCAGTCCAGCTCTGGTCAGCCGGCGCGCAGTCCAGCTCTGGTCAGCCGGCGCGCAGTCCAGCTCTGGTCAGCCGGCGCGCAGTCCAGCTCTGGTCAGCCGGCGCGCAGTCCAGCTCTGGTCAGCCGGCGCGCAGTCCAGCTCTGGTCAGCCGGCGCGCAGTCCAGCTTTGGTCAGCCGGCGCGCAGTCCAGCTTCTTTGCCTCGCTCAGCCACCCCCTCACAGTTAGGCTACCTACATATAGGCGAGCTCATGCTCGTGAACGTACATATACAAAGTGATGCAAGGCATTTTCCAGGGAAAAATGCTCTCCAGCACTTTTGTGACGTACCGATTAAGGATGAGCGAGTATACTCGCTAAGGTACTACTCGCTCGAGTAATGTGACTTAGACGAGTATCTCCCCGCTCGTCCATAAAGATTCGGGGACCGCCGCGGCTGACAGGTGAGTTGCGGCGGGGAGTAGGGGAGAGCGGGCGGGAGAGAGGGAGAGAGAGATCTCCCCGCTCTCCCCCGCAGCTCCCCGCCCCGCGGCGGGTCTCGAATCTTTAAGGACGAGCAGGGAGATACTCGTCTAAGGCACATTACTCGAACCTTAGCGAGTATACTCGCTCATCCTTAGTAGCGATCCTCTGGCGTGACTTTTAGCTACATTAGAGGATCAGTAAGTGTTTCCCATTGTTTTCAATGGGAAACTTCGCATTGCACTCACATGCACGGGGTGCGATGTGTTCTTCTGTCCCATTGAAAACAATGGGCAATGCATTCAAAGGTACGAAAAAAGATAGGAAATGCAGCAATGCAGTGAGGGAAAACATCACTCATGTATATAAATCTATTCAAAACAATGGACTTCATATTTGTTGCAACACACAAACCTTGCGCGCGTTTCTCGGCCGTGTGAAACCGCCTTATGGAGATAAAAAGTAAAGAGATTTTAAGGTAAAATATTTCTAGATAAAGAGGTTTTTTCTACATTTTAGCAAATGATGAAATATCGCTAGGAAATTCTCAAGGCCCAACCTTTATGGATCCTCACAATCACAAATCTCCTGTGACATATACTTTCTCCAGTGCCATCCCTGTCTTAATGCTGTATGGTTTGATTGGGATGTTAAGTGGACATTATGTGACAGTATTACTTGGGCAAAACTATAGTTGCACTCTTAGCTTCAGAGGTGATCGAACATATTGACTGATGAACGTCATCAACTTTCTCTTTTTCTTCCCCCTCCTATATGCTCAATGTGCTCCCAATTGTTTCGAACCATCAAGGCTATCCTCTTTTCCTATTCACAATGCACTGAGAGCAACACCACAGCAGAAATGCTTGCATAGGCATCCAGGGTCCACTGTTGCATATGTGCCACACTCTGGATTTTCGCTGCTGTGACACCCATTCTGTAAATTCAACACGGCAATCGGGATCGTCCTCATTGAGATGATGCAACAACTGGATCTTGTACGGGTGCCATTTGTACATAGCCATTATCCACCTGGTGGTGGTTCAACTCACCCTACTCTCCTATGACAGATGCTGGGTTCTATAGTGTGGGCTTTTGCAGAAGGAGTCAGGACAGCCATTGTTGTTGCTTCATCTCTGGCAGTTTTGTTACGTCCACTTTTTGGAAGGTCCAACACAGAACCTTTTTGGAGTAATTGGGCGAGCAATTTGCCAACTGTCCCATGGCAGATGGGTTATTTGTTAGGGTGCCGACCATTGAAATCCACTGCAAAGACCTGCGTACTGAGCTCAATTTCAGTCCTTCCTTTGTGTACTTATCTTGCAGCCATATCTGTTTGTAACGAAGAGAAAATTGATAATAACTTTAGTAGTAATAAAGGTACATCACATTTAAGTACATATTTGGATTCCCTATCCAAATTCTCTAACAGATACACGTGTCATGCACACCCATTACCATTTGAAAATATCGACTTGGTTCCAGGATGGCGGATTTCAAAATGGCCACCATGTTGGACACCACCCTTGACAGATTTTCCCCCTTCCCCTTAGCAACATGCGACACACAGGATTTTGTTCTCAACCACCGTTTTCCATTTATTCAGGTGCTTTTCAGCTTAAAAAGGTTTAAAAACACTGTCACAGAGTACCCAGGATGTGCTAATTTAGAAATGTGTATATCTATTCCTTCACTAACATAGACCATCAGAGATGTGACATGTCAGAAGATGTACATCTATTAATTAGATGGGTATAGACAGGGGAATAATACTAAATATGAAAAAATACTTAGAAGTGTCGTCTCTCCTCAATGTATGCAATGTGTGTGTGTGTGTGGTATATTACTGTTCACGTTGGGTAGCGTAAAGGTACGACCCCAGTCACAGTCTCTGTTACGGTTATATAATATATGTAATGTTATTACTTTTTGTTGTACTATAACTACCAAGCGCTGTGCCTTCAGAACTATGACCTATAAGCTTATGCCCCCGCAGAGTAAAGTTCTATGTGCCACACCAGCTTGTGTGCCTTGTGTTACTGCGCCACTCCTTGCTGGGGTAAATGCAACTAGTGTTCCCATTGCCTTTCCCTCTGTTGTGGC
Organism: Eleutherodactylus coqui; assembly: GCF_035609145.1. Lineage (NCBI taxonomy): Eukaryota > Metazoa > Chordata > Amphibia > Anura > Eleutherodactylidae > Eleutherodactylus > Eleutherodactylus coqui. The sequence continues at coordinate 102,857,468 of NC_089846.1, forward strand.
ATGTCAACCACAATCAGGAAGTGGAGCTGGTATGACATCACAATGTCAGCCTGGACATGTGCCCTGCCATTCGGCACTAGACACCTATGAATGCCTTTTTCCTGTGACTGAAGAAGGCCCCTTAGAAGTGGTCTGTCGGAAATTCCACAGTGTTTAATATTCCCTTCTTCCCTTCCCTACTTCACTATCTCGTAATTAGTGTTTCCCCCAGTCAGTCAATCAGTCATAAAGGAAGTGTATTTATTCTGGTCCTGCCGGTTATTCTTGGGTCTGAGGTGTTTGATGAAGCAGCAGATTCCTGTTAACGAAGTACTTGTGCTATTAATACTGTGTTATATGCATTGCTCCTTCCTTCTGCATTTATCCTCGTCTCTTGCCCCCATCTAGGGACAGACTAGATCGCCTAGGTTCCTGACATGGGGTCATCCTTATCAGGGCGATCGCCCTGCTTCTAGGCAGGGTTTGCCATGCACATTTCTATTAGTGGTATTTGCCCTATCTAGCTTTCCACACATTCTAGTGATATAATATATGTCTATATTGGCCTTTGTGGACATAAATTACGTCTTGGGATGTCCTGTTGGTGATGTCCATGGAGGGCGCTGTCCTTGCACTCATTACTATTGAAATCCTTTTTCTGGCTGCAGTACAGCCCAAGCCAGATCAAGACCCAGCCATACACACTTCCTTATCAGTCGGCCCAGGCAGTAATGCTACTTGGTCTGCTGTCTCTGCTGTGGCCATCTGTGGATGAAATCATGGAAACAGATTGAGAAACTGGAAGTAAAAAATTGCTTTGCGCGGGTGTATCAGGGTGTGCCTGTGTACTGGGAATGTGCCTATCACAATGATAAAATGCAGAGAATACTACCCCAGGCTGTTGTCACACGTGTTTTTTTTGGCTTTTGAGAAAAGCAGTTTTGGTATCAGTTTTTAAAGCATTTTTTGAGCCAAAGCTCAAAAACTGAAGCTTTAAAACAAAAACTCTTGGGGACACTTATTTACTAATTTACACCAGTAGAAATGTCTCAAATTTGTGCACAAAAATTCTGCAACATTTCTCCCTCCTGTCCCAGCCTTTGTCACTTTCCCAAAAAGTGAGTGGGGTTTGTGGGGAGGGGTCTGGCTGCCCTGAATCAACAGATTTATGTATAATTTATGCCACCAACTGGCATAAATCATGCCAGAAATGTACGCTTCATAGGGACAAGGTGTACATTTCTGTCTAGGTGAACGGAGTTGCTGGGGATGCGCTAAATACTTGCATTCAGTGTATTGTGTGCTAAAGGAGATCTTACAAAGGGCTCCTTCACATGGACATATGCACATTTGAGCACGCCTCTGCAACATTTTGGCGAACTTAATTAGGCATATGGGCATATTTTACTGTACATTTCTGACTTGCGGGGCATTTTCATTTGTGCAGGGCAAACGGGACACTAATTTAGTCTAATGAGTTCCAGATGTGTTCTTTTTTTTAGCGGAATTACGCAGCATATTATGCATCTTCTTGTCCCCCCATTGACTTCTATGGGGATATTTGCTGCACAAATTTGCAGAAAAGTAAAGCATTTTTTTTTTAGGTGGGGGGGGCGGGGCGACCAAAATGTGTGCGCAAAATCTCTGTCCGCGGCAAAATAGAGCATGCTGTGATTTTTCTTACATTCGTGGAATACGCAATTCGTATCCGGGAGTGTGATGAAAAAAAAAATCTAAATTACATGCCATTAAATGCCTGCGTTTTGCCGCAGAAAGTCAGTGAGGACAGTGATTGTGGATCCTGCAAATTAGAATCCATCCGTGTGAGACCCCCCTTTCGTGGATGGCTGTAATACAGCTGTTTCAAAAGCATATACATCTAATAAATAGCTGAAAAGAACTTAATTAGAGATGCCCATCTAGTAGCATGTTGGACCTTTTTTTAGCCTTCAGAACCACAGCAATTCATTGAACTTGAAATCGCCCAGGACTGTATCTGGCTCATTAAGGTTGATGCTGGATTTAGAGGACTTCTGTATGCATATAGGGCTCTCAACGAAGTCATACTCTTCACTAGACCTGTATTGTTCACACCATCCTAAGTGCATAGAAGCATGGGGTTCTTTTCTACTTTGTCCACTGTGTTCTTGACCAAGGTTCTCCCACCTGTGGGCTCTTCCCCAGATGCTCTCCCTATAGACTAGGGATCTTGCTCTTCTGGATATCTAATCAAGCCTCTTTGGACTGACGGTGTGGACGTCTGTCCAATGACTGGCGCTCCACACCAGGTAAGTCCCCTATTTTACATTTCCACTCATGCATTTATTATCCTTTAGCCACCTCCCTGAAGGAATCCTATAGTTAGCATGCTTGAGAAAGGCCTACATGAGAAGCCGAAACACGTTGCATTGGACCAATAAATTGTAATTCCAATCTGTTGGACCCTCTCCTTTTGCCACGTATGTGATAACATTCGCTGTCTGAGGTTAGGGGTGCTGAGGACAAGGCACCCCTGTAAAGTAAGTATCATTATCCTCTCACTTTTTTGATCACACACCGGAGCGCTGGTAATTTTTACTTCCCATGTTGTCTATTTCAGAAGCTTGGGATTTGGTTATACATAACTTGAGTCTGTTTCTATGGATGAGTTTGGGTCCTTTATATGACTGGGCAATTTGATACGAGTCTCTGTCTGGAAATTGAAAGGATGGTGTACGGTTGGATTTCCCATCTGGAATCAGGTTTTCCGCTTTTGTGTTCCTTTTTTAGCCTAACGTGGTCTTTTTTTTTTTAACAAGCTTGTATCTACAGTGGTTTGAGCTTTTTCTAGGCGACATTGATGGTCATTGACCCAGTTGGTAGATGGTAGCGGACTGATGTAATCTGGAACTCATATTTCTAACACCACTTCTGTAGGTAACTTTCCTTGTCTGCCAAACATGAGATAATAAAGGGTGTATCCTGTTGAACAATGGAGGGTATTGTTGTAGGTGTAAATCAATTTGAGTAAAAGCTTTCTTGAGTGGTGGGATGTTTTGCAATAGATTCAAGATGATTTAGTTCATTCTCTCACAGTCCATTTTCTTGGGTATGATAAGCGGTGGTTCTTAACTTGGTGCAACTGTAGAGGTGACATAGTTCTTGGAACATTTGAGATTCAGAATCCAGGATCCTGGAACATGGACTTACCGCCTTGTTTCATTGACTAGCGGCTTGATAAAGACCGTATGCGGTCGAAACGTTGCCTCTTTTTAATTGATGAAACAATAAAGGTCCTGTTTTTTTACAATAACATACTTGAAGCACCTGTTATGCTGCTACCTCTTCTCTATATTGGATTAGCCACAGATGCAAGGGGTCTTTCATGCAGAAGCTCCTAGCATCGCATCTGTCAAATTACGGCGCTCACGCACGTCGGAGGGAAAACATTGCTCATGTGTATGACTCTATTCAAAAGAATGGAGTTCATATTTGCGCGTCCCACAATGCACAAAACACGCGCTTGTGCATATGTAGCTTAAGGCTACATTCACATGGGCAAGTGCGATATCAGGCCAAGTAACGTGGCCAGAGGCGTAACTTGAAGCTCCCGGGCCCCGATGCAAAACCTGTAACAGGGCCCCCAACTATAATGCTTTATTCATAGTACTGGGCTCCCTATATGGAGAAGAGAGGTCTTATGGACCCTCTAAGGCTCCTGGGCCCGGGTGCAACCGCATCCCCTGCATCCTCTATAGTTACGCCCCTGAACGTGGCCCAATATCGCACTTGCTGATGTGTTTTTCACGCTTCTGTGCAATTGCGATCCTCAGGTGCGTGTTTCATGAGAGTCAGAGGAGCACAGGGCATGCGATGTCTTTTAAGGTCCCACTGAAAACAATGGGCGATGCGTCAACAGATAGAACATGCTGCAATATTTATCCTTGTAGCTCATGTGAATATTCAAAAGAATAGAGATCTTATTCATGCCTCTCGCAACACACAAGACTTGTGCAAGATTCTCCCCTGTGTGAGAGTAGCCTTCCCTCCACCCACACATCTTTGTCCAAATGACTCCCCCTTAGAATTTTATCCTTTTAATCTTAATTTTTATTTGTGTATTTGTCACCTTTTGATCACTCCTGATCTGTCTGGATTTGATGTTTTATTTTGATCCTAAGTTTCTTCCCCTGCGGTTCCCCCTCTGAAGTCTCTCCTTTATGGTATTATATAAGCTAAATCATAACCCCACAAGACTCTTTCCATTTTACTTTATTTTATTCAATTGCTTTTTATCTGATTTCACGTTTTCATGTGCTTTTTGTAGCCTTTTTTTCTATTCCGTGTCACTCTGTTTTCCATGTCCCCTTTATTTTGTTGTGCATTGATGAACTATGCCATGTGTATTCATGATACACAATTATGTTTACCTTCCATCATGACAACCTAGTGAATTCCTGAGCTTCCGGTCTTTGGAGGGCGAACCTGGTGACCATATTCTTCCCCGCTCCCATGTTGAAGCGCACGCAACACTGCATAGGGTGACAATCAATTTCCAGGTGTTGGAACATACGCTGTCCTTTGGCGTCCTTGACCATCCGTGCGGATTTTGACTCGCATTAGCCGCGTTACCGCTGCTGATTTCAAAAGATACCGCCATTCTCTTCACCTCCAAAGTCTTTGCACTCTCGGTGCTTCCTTCACCTAGCACCTGGTGGCCTCTAATGAGTGCAGCGCCGCTGGTCACTTTTGCATCACCTGACTTGTGGTGCTGCGCTGACTAGAGGCCATCAGGTGCCCCGTGAAGGTAGCACCGAGAGGACAAAGACATCACAGGTGAGAGGGGGCGCAGTAACTTCTGAAATTAGCTATAGAAGAACTGATTTTGAGTCACAATCTATACCAATGATGCAGATGCAGCGGAGGATAGCAAGGGGTAGCGGGGGTGAGAGTGAGAGAGATCCCCCCCCCCCCCCCGCTACCCCCTGCTCACCCCTGCCACCCCCCCCCCCCCCCCCAAGTATGCTCAGACAAGAATGCAGTTACTTGAGAAGAGCGAGGCTCACTCATACGCCATGTGAAGCCAGCCTTGGACAACTTTCATAACCGTGTGGTGGCGAGTTAATTTTCCATGTCCCACCCTGTACAAACACCCGGTAACGCCCCTCTGACACAACAGAACCATGAACATGTGAAATCGAGGTTATGCACACTTACGACAGGCCCCATAGAAGAAGTCTACATGTCCCTATTATGGCTTCACTATGCAGAACCTTAATATGACCATGAGCTCTTATGTCTACTAGCAGTCTAGTCGCAGACATATACTGGAGTGAGGCGTACAGTTCTCTCAGCACATTAGTATATAAATAATGTTACATAAGTATATTGTCAGCACCCTCATCACACATGGGAAGCCGGGGTCAATTAGGCTAAAGCCCGTGCGTTCGCTGTGATCGCAGACTATTATGTAATTGTATTCATTGGGTGGCTCTTATGATAACGTTAGTGGGTTTAATGTGTTGGAAGATGGTTTTATGTTTTATTGCCTCATAGATTTTATTTGCTGGGGGAATACACTTTAGTTTGCTCAAATGCCACACATGCCCTATAAAACCATGCAGCTTGACCTTCTAATAACAGTCAGGACATAAATCTCAGCGCCGCTCAGCCTCTGGGGGACAGTTCAGTGAGTAGAAACATTCCATCCATGCCAGTGTATAGAGCTCAGCGCCAGCGGCGGACGGAAAATACAGAATTCTACTAGGTCAGATCAGGCGCAGCATTGCCGCAGACAGGAGGCAGATGTAGCCGTTAATGTAGTGATGGATACATTAGATCACCTGGAAGGGTTTAGGCTGCTCTCACACCAGCGTTAGGGTCAGTTCAGGGATTCCGTCTCTCTGCTCGGTTTTTGGAGAAGAGAAACTGAAATTAAAAAAACGGATCAGTTTTTTTTTCCCTCATTGATTTCAATGGGGTTTCAAAAAAACAGAAAGAAGATGGAAAAGCTTCCGTTAACTTCCACTCCGTCACGTTTTACTTGGCTTTAAAAATAGCACAGTCTGAAGCGTTATTTTTCTGTGCAAAAAAAAAGAATTAAGCCTTTACGTTTGCTTTCCGTTTTTTTTAAGCCCGATTGAAATCAATTTGAGTTTCTCTCCTCCAAAAACGAAGCAGAGAGACGGAAACCCTGAACTGACCCTAACACTGGTGTGAGAGCCGCCTCATACAGTTCTTTAATGTCTTCAGGATGCAGCTCTCTGTTTTTCATTTTTAGTTTTTCCTCCCCCCTTTAAAAAAATCATAACTCATTTATTTATCCATCGACGTCACTATATGAGGGTTTGCTTTTTGCAGGATGTTGTATTTTTACATGGTACTATTTAACGTATTATAATGTACTGAAAAACTTAAAAAAAATTGAAGTGGAGTGAAATGGAAAAAATAGTGCAATTTCGTCATCTTGGGGGGTTCTTGTTTCTATGGTGGACACACTGCAGAGTCACATGATAACTCTATTCTATTTGTCGGTACTAGAGATGAGCGAATACACTCATTTCGAGTAATTACTCGATCGAGCACCGCGATTTTCGAGTACTTCCGTACTCGGGTGAAAAGATTCGGGGGGCACCGGGGGGCGGGGGAAGGCGTGGTGGAGCGGGGGGGGGGGGGGGGGGGGTAGCAGCAGGGAACAGGGGGGAGCCCTCTCTCTCTCCCTCTCCCCCCCCACTCCCCGCTGCAACCTCCCACTCACCCACGGCGCCCCCCGAATCTTTTCGCCCGAGTACGGTAGTACTCAAAAATCGCAGCGCTCGGGTGAAAAAGGGGCGTGGCCGAGTAGGTTCGCTCATCTCTAGTCGGTACGATTACTACGATACCAAATTTATATCGGTTTTTTGTTGTACTACTTTTGAAAAAAAAAATCTTTTGAAAAATATTCTTATTACAGGAGGCCGTTCGGGACCTCTGGACTCTAATCGCTGTTGTTAAATGCTTAAGGCCGCATCCACACGGGGGACAGGATATGGACGCGAGAAAATCGCAGCGATATCACATCGGTGGTCCGTGTGATATCGCTGTTTTCTTGCGGCATTCTAACATAGGCCGCATTACCCAAAACTATCCGGCAATCCCTGACACACAAAGTTTCAGGCATGCTCTAAAAACGCACCTCTTTAGGGAGGCATACCACATCCCCTAAACCAAACCCCTCTGTACTCCCTCTGATAACATGCTCCCTGACATACTGACTGCAATCCCTGCTAGTTGTAATCAACCGCTCCGTGCAGTCATACCAATTCAGCCACTATATGGCCCAATTTGACCATTGTTTATGTAGTAACAATCTTTATTTGTATAGCGCCAACTTATACCACAGCGCTTTCAAAGCACGAGGGAACACAAACAAAACAATTATATGTGGTATGCACTTATTTGGAGAGAGACAAGGTGGGGGTGGTTCAGGAGGTACAGGGACAGAAGATGAGGCACAGGGGAGCACAAAACAGTGTGAAAATTACACACTGTATTTAATTAGGAAACAGAACGGGGAGGGGAGGAGGTACAGGGGCAGAAGATGTATATGATAGGCAAAGTGGAAGGTGTGGGGAGCCATAGGGAGGGACAGGGGGCATCTTGTGAGGATGGGGATTAGATCAGGAGATTTGGTATGCCTCCCTGAAGAGGTGCGTTTTATGGGCACATCTGAACTTCTGTGCGTCGGGGATTGTTCCAATATTTTGGGGTAGTGCGTTCCAGAGCAAAGGTGCTGCTTTAGAGAGGTCCTGGAGGTGAACATGTGAGGATCGAATTAGAGGGGCGTTTATTCTCAAGGTGTTGGCTGATTGGAGTGTGCGAGCTGGGTGATGTATGGACAGGAGGGAGGCAATGTACGGTAGTGCAGCACCATGGAGAGCTTTGTGGGTGAGGGTGATCAGTTTAAATTTAGTTGTGTAGTGGATGGGCTTCCAGTGCAGCGACTGGCATAGTGCAGAGGCGTCTGAGAAGCGACTGGATAGGAGAATTAGTCTAACTGCCGCATTTAGTATGGATTGGAGAGGGAAGAGTCTGGTGCAGGGAGGCCAATGAGTAGCGACTTATAGTAATTGAGTCGGCAATGGATGAGGTTGACAACGAGCGGCTTTAGCGTGTCGGTGGTGAGAAACGGCTGGATTTTAGCAATAGTTCTGAGGTGCAGGTGGCATGTTCGTGCAAGCAATTGGATGTGGGGGATAAAGGAAAGGTCAGAGTCCAGTGTGACCCCAAAACGGGGCATGCTGTTTGGGGGTTATTATGATGCCAGACACGGATTGCAATCCCTGCTAGCCGCCATTAACCACCCCCTGCAGTCATACTGATTCAGTCACTATATGGCTCAACTTGACCCTTCTCTATGTGTATAGCATCCCTCACTCTCCACCTTGCACATCTCCACCACCTTTGCCTTCTGTATCACCCCATTATTTGTAGTATGTAAGCTCGTTGGAGCAGGACCCTCACCCCTACTGTTTCCATCAATTGATTACTACATGTAACCATGGTTTTGTTTCTATTCCCCCTGTCTTGTAAGTGCTGCATAATAGGTTGACGCTATATAAAGAAAAGGGTTATTATAGGCTAATGCTTAATACGTTATAGTGAAAATCTCATGTTTAAAGGTGTTGTCTGACTGTAAACTATTCATGGCCTATCTTTAAGACAGGTTATCTATAGTAGATCAGCAAGGGTTTGTCAACTGGACCTCCACTGATCAGATGTTGGCGATGCCAGTGTGCTCATGCACAGAGCTGATTTCTCCATGAAGCAGACAGCTCTCTTCTCACTGCAGTGGCCAGGCTTGGTATTACAGGCAAAGTTACATTCACCTCCAAGCTTGACCACTGCTGTGCGAACGGAGCTGTCTGCTTCCTGCAGACATCAGCTCAGTGGAGAAGCAAACTGGCTTGGTGATTAGCTGATCAGTGGGGGGCGCCTGCTGCCCTACTATTGATGGCCTATCCTCATGTAGGTCATCGACAGTTTACAACTGGACAACCCCTTTAACTTGCGTTAGATATAGTATTTTTCTCTCTAGCAAATCTGATGTGTGCCATCAGTCCATGTTATGCAGGTGTTTAGTGACAAGTATACTGTGTGTAGGATGGAGCAGACATGATCATCATCACCACCCATGCATGTAGGAACTTGTCTCTGAGTCTGTCCACTCCCAGTACAAGCTGACTGCATTAGAAGCGGTTATTGAGCAATGCAGCTCATACATATGGATAAGAGGGAACGTGTCACATTGTATATTACAGATAATTATTCAACCAGTGCTGACATCATGGGTTTGTGTACAGATGGGTGCATTTACTGTATAAATTATTGTATTCTTCTCCTACATGCCCATATTATCGGAAAATGTAGGCTTTTATAGAAGCCATCAACATGTATTAGTAAAGCCTGGATGTTATACAGCCAAGCGCTTCAACCAGAGTATGGAGAACACTGCTGGACCGATCTGTTCATCATACCCCGCCTGTCATCAGGGAGCGGGATACAGCTGAAACAATAGTATCAGCTGTATCCCGCTGTGAATCCCTGATAATAACTGATCGCTGATCTTTCAGCACGGTGAAAGACAACGATGAGCGACGGCTTAACGAAAACTGCACGATGTCAGTGATGTTAGACACAACGATTATTGATCAAAAGATGGCTTTGAGCAATTTTTGAGCGAAAATTGTTGTCTAAAAGGGCCTTTAAAGCGACCCTCCGGGCCTGGACAATCAGAGATGGCTGCGATTATCGTTAAGTGTAAATGCATGCACCGACTGAACAATGAGTGAAAAGTCACTTCTCATTCATTTGGTTTCTGCATGCAGAAAATTGAACAATGTATCAATCCGTGTAAACAGGCAACAGTTCACTTATGAAGGACTGCCTGCTTACTGTGAATAGAGGTGGGTGGGCTGAAACAAGATTTCCCCAACCTGCTCCGCCTCCATTCATTAGCAATGCTCATTCCTGCTTAAAAGCACAGAAACAATTATTGCTGAGATGACCTGTTGGCCATCTGTTACCTGACAGATCGTCCCGTGTTAAAGCACTCTTATTAATGTGGTAATAAACTTGAAAGGAGTGAAGGTTATACTTATATCTTTGTTTCTTGATTAAAAAATTAAAGGAGATCCAGCATTAAATACACAGAGTGTTAAGGTAGCAGAAATGCAATCCTAAGTTCTCGCTCACGACCTGAAGGTTGCAGGTTCAATCCCTGCATGGTTCAGGTAGCCGGCTCAAGGTTGCTGAGGTCAGTAGAATGCTTGGTGGGGGGTAATAAATAAATTACCTGAAAGTGCGGCGGAATAAGTTGGCACTATACAAGTAACAAGATTTATTTTTTATATATAGAGGGTAGACAAAAATATGGAAACTGTACGAAATGTATGCCTTTTAGTTACATGGGATTATAAATCCTATTTAAATAACACATGTAGAGACCAATTTCAAGTGGAGATAATATGACACAGATGCTTGAGTAACAAGGTTCCATTGGTCAGGGGTTTGAGCCACTCTGCTACTTTTACCACTCACTTCCAAAACCACCAAGAGCAGGGCAAGAGGTGAAGCAAACACAAATTTGGCAGGAAAGCTCTCAGCCAAGCAGGGATCAAAAGGGCATCTCAGTGCTAAGGATTAAAATCTATTGAGTGTTTCCATAATTTTGTCCACCCCGTGTACAATACCAATTGTTATACAGGATGTCTCAAAAGTGGGAAAACACCCATTTAGAATGAAACATTTTGGTAGATGGGGATCCAGTTTTGCATACAAACTGTGGAGGAAAGGGAAACCTGTTGGGTCATGTCACCAAAATGCAGCCATTTTGAATGCCCTCATCTTTGGTTCCATTCAATTTTTTTTTCCAATGGGAAGTTGGGTGTGTGATATTTCAAACAGCAAGAGAATTTCACACAAACAGTCGTTGGAGGGTGCATACTGCTGTATGAGATGTGAGCGTGTTGTGCATTTGGAAGCCCAGATCATGGATCTAAATGAGCATCTTGCAGCACTGAGACCGATTGGCAATATGGAAAGGAGTTTCCTGCTCACTGAGCCAGCACTCGCTGGGGTAGGTGTGGAGGTGGATGGTAGTATGGGAGTGCAGGATGATCAGGCAGCTAGCTGGGTGACAGGAGTGGTAGAGGGAAGAAATCCAGGGAGGCGAGTCCTGAACTGGCACACCCCAACAAGTTTGTAAAGTTGGCAGATGAGGGGGATGTCATTACAGGATTAGCACCGCTGCAGCACGACATGCTCTCTGACCGTCAGGGGGATGTCTGCTCCAGTAAGAAGGGAAATAGGAGTGCAGGGCAAGTTAGACAGGTCCTGGGTGTGGGAGACTCAATTATTAGGGGGATAGACTGGGCAATCTGCCACAATGACAGGGAATCATCGAACAGTGTGTTGTCTTCCTGGCGCTCGAGTTCGACACATCACGGATCGGGTTAACAGATTACTGGGAGGGGCTGGTGAGGATTCAGCAGTTATGGTGCACACTGGCATCAATGACAAAGTTAGAGGTAGGTGGAAGGTCCTTAAAAACAATTTCAGGGAACTAGGATGTAAGCTTTGGGCAAGGACCTCCAAAGTAGTACTTTCTGAAGTACTACCTGTACCATGAGCTACATCAGAAAGGCAGCGGGAGTTTAGGGAGGTAAACAAGGGGCTCCAGAGTTTCTGTAGGAAGCAGGGCTTCAGGAGTTCCTGGAGAACTGGGCCAATTTTTCTGTGGGCTACAGGTTCTACCATAGGGATTGGCTGCATCTTAATGGGGAGGATGCAGCTGTGCTGGGGGAGAAGATGGCTAGAAAGTTGTAGGAGTGTTTAAACTAGGGAATGGCGAGAGGGCAACCAGCGAGATGGGGAGGAAGACATGTAGACAGCGACCTGGGACTAAGTAATGGAAATAGGGGTGGAGCGGTGGGAGGGACTAGTACAGTTAGAACTGGCAAAACAGTTAATAGGAATAAACTAAAAATAAAAAATAACCTAAACCTTCTAAACTGTATGGTGACTAATGCTAGAAATCTGACTAATAAGGTTGACGAACGAGAAGAAATAATGTCTGAGGAATACTACAAGATAGCAGGAATAACGGAGACCTGGTTGAATGAAAGCTGTGATTGGGCGGTGAACTTACAGGGTTACAGTCTGCTTAGAAGGGATCATAAAAAACAGAAAGAGGGAGGAGTTTGTCTTTATGTAAAATCTTGTTTAAAGCCCACATTACAGAAATATATGTGATTGAGATGTAATGAGGCACATGATGAGAACATTGTCCTTCCTCTTTACAAGTCGCTGGTCAGTTTTGGGCACCTGTACTCAAAAAGGACATATCAGAGCTTGAGCAGGTACAAAGGCGGGCAACTAAAGTAATAAATGGAATTGGCGCACTACAATACCCAGAGAGGTCATCAAAATTGGGATTATTTAGTTTAGAAATAAGAACAGGTGAGGGGCGACCTAATAACTATGTATAAATATATCAGGGGACAATACATATATCTCTCCAATCATCAACATGCTAACGACCACCTGTCTGTGAGTGACTGTGTGAGTTACATGTGATAATGTCACCGTCATGTGATCAGTCACTGGGGCTGGGAGCTCTGCCCCTGATCACATGATGATGATGTCATCACAGGTCCTAAAACATGCAGAGCCTTACAGCAGCCGTGTGCTTACAGAATTTGTGAAGATGTCACCATCATTTGATCAGGGGCTGAGGTCAGAGCCCTGGTGAGCACACAGCTGCTGTCTGACTCTGCTGGTTTAGGACCTCTGACTAACTCCAATCTCTTTTACTATATTATATTAGTATGTAGTGCATTAGGTCACCAGAAATACTGGTACTAGTCTATTTGTACCCAAGCCTGTGACTGTAACAAGGGACCACCCTCTATGTCTAGAGGAAAGAAGGTTTCTACACCAACATAAAACAGGGTTCTTTACTGTAAGAGCAGTGAGACTATGGATCTCTCTGCCTGAGGACATGGTGAGGGCGAACTCACTAAAAGAGTTTAAGAGGGGCCTGGACACCTTTCTTCAGCTTTACAATATTACATGTTATCGTCACTGATTACTTCAGAAAGGTCGGTGATCCGGGGATTATTTTGATTGCCATATTGGAGTTGGGTAGGATTTTTTTTTCCCCCTTAAACTGAAGAAAATTATCTTCTACCTCATTGTTTTTTTTTTTTTTACTTCCTCCTGATCAGTGTTGGTGGAAAACAGGCTGAACTGGCTGGACATATGTCTTTTTTTGACCAACACACTATGTTACTATGTTACACGATGGTATGGAGCACATACCCCTGGTGGCCACGGAATATAGATTTAAATTTTGCGTTGTGGCCCCTGTAACAGATAGAGAATAAAATTGTAAAACTGAAGAGTAGCATGTGGGATGCTGCTACGACTAAAGTAAAGAAAGTGCACTTGAAGTGGCCTCCTTTTGCCATGATAAACGATGGAGCTGTTCAACAGTGCAATCCAGGGCTGTCGCTATCATTGCAGGACCGTGTTAGTGAACGGCAAAGCACTGATTCAGTGCAGATGCGGATATATTAATTTTGTGTTGTGACCCACTGTAAGAGAGTAAACCCCAATTGCAAAGTTGAAGAGTAGCATGTCTCTCTAAGTCCCATGGGACAACTGCAAAGTAAGGGTTCCTATTAAAGAGTGCCAGCTACATGGGGCACCTTCAGCCCTCATGTAGTGAAGATTGGAGGAGGAAGAGAGATTTCCCGAGTGCAAGGATCAGCATGAGCAGTAAGTGAGCCCCCAGAAAGAGAGAGAGAGCATGAGCCAGTCCTAAGTTTTCTTACTCAAGGCCTAGTGCAGAGGGACTCTTTCTGTCTTCAATTGTTCATGCCCAAGCGTACTGAAGTCTGGGATCGCTGTGTAGAGGTACTCCTCTTCGAATCTGTCTGTATATATAATCTTAATTCTACCTGTACTTGGAATACTGTCTATTCGTGCCTTGTATCGTTGGAGTTGTTACCAAGTAAAGTTATTCCAGGCCCTGACCATTGCCGGGGACCTGAGGTACTATACTCCTGTCTGTGGCTCGTTTATTTCCTTGCCAATGTTCATGCCCGTGTGTGTCACCCATGACAACCCCTTCACCTTTTCTACTGTTTATTGAGCATCCCCATGCCGGGGGGTGGCCGCAAGAGGCCCAGCGCTGCCCTGGCCTTAGCTGTGTGTGTCCCTCCGGGAGGGAGCGTGGTAAGTGCCGCCGTGACAAGCCAATATCTTGCCCTCCCAGCTCCTCAGCGTATGTGTCTGGGGTCATCCTATGGGATGCTGTACATAGAGAGATGCAATAAGTGGATTTCTTCTTCTCACATGCTACTCTTCAACTTTGCAATTGGGTTTTACTATCAGGGGCCACAACACTAAATTAAAATCCATGCCTCAGGGCCCCCAGAGTCTCATGCTCCATACCATCGTGTAGGGCATCCATGCCTTCCTATTGAATGCTACTGTTATTTCAATATAGGACACCAATACAGGGAAATAGCGCTGGATCCGTCTTTTTGACCTCACCCTGTATGTAATGAAGTTACAAAGATACAATATTTTTAAGGAACAAATTACTCCTAGTTTTGACAGTTTGTGGGGATTTTGCTTTTAACATAAAAGCTTCCCCCTGAGCTACCTGCCATGCAGAGCCCTGGGAAAGTTCAAAGCTGATTTTCCCTTTTCTACTTTTTATTATTTCATTCTTTCCCTTATTTGTTTCAGTCTCACCAGGTGACCTGATTGTATTGATTCAAATCCAGCGGGACGAAAGGGTCCTTTTCATTAAATCCGTACCGAGACAAGGGAGTCGCAAGATTTCTTTCTATGACACTTGGGGAGGTCACCTTCAGCAACAAAGAAAAACATAGATTGCTCCTGCGCCCAGACGAGGATTTCTCTGCCTACAGAACCTTTTTACTGAGCAGTTTTTGTTAGACATTTCTTTGGGCTGCGGGTTTATGAAGTTTTATTCCCAATGTACTTTAATCGTGGACAAAGTTTCCTCACTAACAAATGAATCGCTGAGTAATACAAATGGCGTCATGTATGATTAAGGCAACCCCGTATGATGCAGAGAATCCTGAAATACTTGTACTCAGCAACAATACGCTGACAAATTACTTTTAATGGACAGGAATCCTCATGGTAGACTTATAATTTCCTTAACAACACACCCTTTAAAATGAATAGCACCTTTAACTCTTACCAACCATCTCACATGCGATCGCTCTTTTTGGTAATGTCCCTTACTTGGTATTACTAACATGCAAAAAGTTTTCCAACTTTATATATTGCGATAAATGAATGACGTATCTTCCAGTTCTTCAAATGTAGACGTCAATGTATATGGAGCAGGATGGGCTTTATAAAGGGAAGTAAGTGGCAGAGGCTTGAAGGGCTTCTTCACACAGGATGTAAATGCTGTGGAATAGAGATGAGCGAACGTACTCGGTAAGGCCGATTTCGCAATCGAGCACCGCGATTTTCGAGTACTTCACTACTCGGGTGAAAAGTACTCGGGGGCGCCGTGGGTGAGCGGGGGGTTGCAGAGGGGAGTGGGGGGGGGGGAGAGGGAGAGAGAGAGGGCTCCCCCCTGTTCCCCGCTGCTACCCCCCGCTCCGCCACACCTCCCCCCGCCCCCCAGCGAGCTCGAGTACTTTTCACCCACCTCCCCCCGCCCCCCAGCGACCTCGAGTACTTTTCACCCGAGTAGTGAAGTACTCGAAAATCGCGGTGCTCGATTGCGAAATCGGCCTTACCGAGTACGTTCGCTCATCTCTACTGTGGAATTATACAAGTAAGGCCACTTTCACACTGGCGAGAAAATCGCGCAACATTTTAAGATGCACAAATCCCACCTGAATATGAACCTCATTCATTTGAATGCGGTCATACCTATTTCACAATCGTGGTATGTCCTACTTTTGGGCGTTCCCTCAGAACGCATCGCCCACTGTTTTCAATGGGGCTGGCAATACATTGCATGGTGTGCAAGGTGCATGTGAGAGCGATGTGAGGGTTTTGGCTTAGCTAGTGAGAGGCTTATGACATGGGTTGCAAGAGGAGCATGAATGGCCTTATAAGTCTCCTTACTCATCTTCTAGGTGCTCTCATCGCTGCGAGGGTTGCCTTCATCCCATTGCTTTCAATGGAGCGGCAGCAGCAGCGTCAGCTGTATTGAAAGCAATGAGATGGCATTGCACTCCTCTGCCACAGCTCTCACTGCTGTGGTAGGGGATACTTATGTCCATGCGGGGAGTCCCATCATCAATGAACACTGAGACAGTGCTGCCACAGTGTTCAGTGATGATGGGACTCCCGCAGGGATTACCTGAGTTTCCATTAACTCCTGCTCCCATAGGAGTCAATGTAAATAACGGCAAAACGCGCACCTAAGATAGCTGATGTCCTATCTTTTTTAGGTTCGTGCTGTTTTGCGCTTCAAATTCTGCACATATGAATGCTTCTATAGGAACCCATTATACATGCGCAAAACACAAGTTTGTGTGAATGAGGCCTTAAGGAGAAACGATACTCTTCCCAACCCGCGTCATAGGCTTCTCACTAGGTAAGCCAAAAACCTACTGCACACTGATGAGGGGCAAAACCCACGAAACAGCTGTCTGTATATGGTATTCTGGCTTAGTTTTCAATTCCCAATCATTATTACAAGGCTTGTATAAAGAGTCTGACATTGATTTGCAGGAATGCTGCCTTCCAATAGGTGGCGCTGCAGAGGTATTGTTCTATATTCCTTATTTGCATATTTCCCGGAGGAGCATGAATAGTTTTATACATCTCCTCACTCACCTTCTAGGTGCTCTCCTTAAAGAGAAAGAATACCATTCCTGACCTGCTGTGGAATATAGCAGCCTTCACAGAACAAGCTATGTGGATGAGAGTTAAAGAAAACCCTCATCCGCATACAGCTGGAAAACTCAGTGTGGACTCTGCAACGTATATGAAGTGCGCTGTGGATTCTAAATCTGCAGCAAGCCAATTTATGCTGCGGATTTTAACTTTTGAAACGCAAAAGCTGAAACCTGCAGCAAATCTGCACCAAAATCTGTTGCACAACCCACATCACTAAGGCCGGGTTCACGCAAGTATATTTGTGCATGCAAAATTTGTGTGCACAATACGCAGTGAATAGAAACCATTGATTACAATGGGTTAATTTACATTCACCAATTACCTGCGCATTTGGGTCGTGCAAAAACACCCTACAATATCCTCTATTTTCTGTCTAAAAAGTCCCTATAGTAGTCAATGGGTATGTGCAAATGTGCGTGCAATACGTTTGAAGATGCATAATTGCGCAGGAAAACATACACATCTTGAACACAGTAGAATAATTAACCATTGACCATTAACCATGATTTTTTTTTGGGTGCACCGAAATGCACATGCCTTGTGCATGCAAATATTAACGTTCATTCTGCAAAAATGTGGCGCTCATGCCTGTGTAAATACATATATGCTTGTGTGAAGCCTTAGGCCCCATTCAGACAAGCATATGCGTATTTGCACGCGCCTGAGCACTGTGTATTTGCACGAACAATGCTTTTTTGTGTACGCACAGGCATATTTGACTGTACTTTCTTCGGCCGCAAGACATGAGCATTTGTGCCCAGCGAAAAAATCTGCACCAATTGAAATGATATAAATGGGTTTTACTTGCTGCACATTACACGTGCAAATACATCTGTGTGAATCTGGCCTAAGGGCGCATTCAGACGACCGTATATTAGCCACGTATTCACGCCGGCGGATATACGGCGTCTCTCTCTGCAGGGGGAGGAGGCTGGAAGAGCCGGGAGCAGTGCTCTGAGCTCCCGCCCCCTCTCTGCCAACTCCCCACCCCCTTTCTGCCCTTCTGCACTATTTTCAATGAGGACAGGTGGGACGGGAGAGGAGCTAATTCCCGGAACTTAGCCCCACCCATGTCCCGCCTCCTCTCATTGCAAATAGTGCAGAAGGCCGGAGAGGGGGTGGAGAGGAGGCAGAGAGGGGGCGGGAGCTCAGAGCACTGCTCCCGGCTCTTCCAGCCTCCTCCCCCTGCAGAGAGAGACGCCGTATATCGGCTGAGTGTGAAAACCCAGCCGGTATATGGTCGTCTGAATGCACCCTAAGGCTAATTATAGAGTTGTGCTTCTATAGCTAATTAATTCATATTAGTAGCCTCTTCTTAACTTGCTGTTATGCAATATACCAAACTACATGTGGGCTCCCCTAGGAAGCACCCATTTCTCTTCATACGCACGGGCATCATGATTTAGCCAATTGAGGCTGCTTTCCCACCTGTGTTAGGGTCAGTTCAGGGTTTCCATCTCTCTGCTCCATTTTTGGAGAAGAGAAACTGAAATAATCTGTTTTTTCCCCCATTGATTTCAATAGATTTTTTTTTTTAAATGGAGCGCAGAATGGAAAGGCTTCAATTTGCTTCCATTCTGTTAGGCTTTTTGGATGGGAAAATAGTATAGTCTTCACTCTTCAGTGCTATTGGTGCTACAATAAAACCCAAAAACTTAAATCAAATGGAACTAATTTGAATGGAAATATTTCCAATTCTTTTCTATCACTGATTTCAATGGAAAAAAAACACGAATCTGTTCTAGCCTCAGTTTCTCTGCTCCAAAGGTGAAAGAGAGAATTAGAAAGTCCTAATAGAGCCAAAATGCAGATGTAAAAGGGGCCTTATAATTGAAGGGGTTAAATCAATGATGTAATACTGAAAACATAAACCATATTTGGAAGTGAAGTTTTAAAAGATCTTTCTAAGGAACTGCAGGCATATCAGTACCCTAATATAGGGCTATTAGAGGAATTGCTCCCTGCGGGGCTGAGTCTCGAATTCTTCCGCTTGCCTTGCAGACCCATCAATAGAACAGAGGCTCCCAGGCTCCTGCCGCTATACAAACCATTCTGATAATGGCAATGCCATAATATATTTCAATTTTAACTTAAATAACTTGCGTATAAGTAAACTCCAGAGATTATGTTTAGATCGTATCCTACATGATCATAGCTTATAAAGCGCAGTGATTTTATTCGGGGCTTGACCTTTCTCAGCAGGACGATCCACCATATAAAGTGTACTGTTTATATAGTAGATAGGAGGCTTCCCGTCATCCAATAAGTCAGTTCCTCTTTAGTAGAGCACAATGCCGGCACACTTCTGCCCTGTGATATGGGAGTGCTTAATGTTACACACAAATACATCATTCACAGTCATATCCTTCCTGAGAAACCCCAGCCGGTAGAGCCAGGAACACATCCAACGCCCAGAGACCCATACCATCTCCATCACAGGGGACCTATACACTTGTGATTATACCGATTCGTGCACATTCCACACGTATTCATCCTGTTAGCAGCACACTTTGATGTGTTTGGGCCAGGCTCACATGCAACATAAGGACTCGGTCACGCGGGCGGTTTTTCCCGCGATTTGCGGATTGCATAACAGATGCGCATCCGCAAATCGCGTGACCGGGGCCAATGATTCGCTGAAAAAGCTGCACCTACGGTAGCAGCGTTTTCAGTGAAACCGCCCTGCACTGCCGCTATCCTCTGCCACAGCTGTGGCACAGCTGTGGCAGAGGAGAACGATGTTCACCCATTGAATTCAATGGAGCCGGCAATACAGCCGGCTCCATTGAAAGCAATGGGCTGCCGGCAAGCGCAGAATGAATTTTCGGGATGGGCTTAAAAATATAAGCCCTTCCCTGAAAATCATCCTAAAATGTGTAAGAATAAAAAAAATGTATACTCACCTTTTCCCTGCAGCCGGCGTTCAGCCGCGTCCGGCCGGCAGTTCTCTTGAACTGCTCTGTGTAGTATTCAGCAGGCGGGGATTTAAAATCCCCGCCTGCTGAATGGGCTGCCTCTGATTGGTCACAGCCCACAGTGTGGTTTGCGAATCATTGTGTCCTATAATTGATCGCACATCCGCATAAAAAGCGGACATGTGACCGATCCCATTAGGATGCATTTGGTCTATAGATCTGCAGATCGCAAGCGCGTCTGCAGATCAGACCAAAAAATGGTCGTGTGACTGAGGCCTCAGCAAGCACTCGCCAAATACTGCCACTATAAAAATACATATATATGACGTATTTAACAATTTTGATAATTACTAAAAAAATTACTAAAAAATGCTAACAATAATAAAATATTAAAAGAATACTATTTATATAAAGTTTAAAGTTCCAATTTGTTACATTGTTCCTTAATGTAATACTTTCTCTGCTATGTTCTCCACAATCAATCAGAAAATGGAACTCTATAACAGATCCTGTTCACATGGTGGAGTTCACAATGAACTTGATGCTCAATCCATGTGTAATCCACACCAGTTGCATGTGGATTCCATGGCAAAATCTGTGTTGGCCAAAGGCAGCGACCCTCCTAGCCAAACTGCTAACCACCAATTGTCAACTTTTTTTGTGCTCTCCGAACCTTGAGGAACTCTTGTTCACAGCTGGCTGGAGAAGGGGTCTGAGTGCCTCGAAACACGTTACACTTGCTGGTTCTAAATAAGAGAAAACCTACAGCATCGAAATTTATCTAACCCATCGGCAGGCATCACCTGAACCTCAGAGCTCTTCAACTTTTATCACAACCGCTATGGTGGTAGCTGATCAGAACCCTGTGATTGCTGCAGCCAATCACTGGCCACAGCAGTGACTCTCTATACCCAGTGATTGGCTGCGCCAGTCACATGTCCTGGTAAGCAGCAATTAGGGAGGACATAATGGTTGGGAAGCAATTTAAGTGGTGAGGCAACCTTTTTATTATATTTTTTTTTTACTACTGTTGCAAAGTCATCCCACAATGAAACTTGCACCAAAGAAAGACTGAATCTACAGGAAATTATTAACATACATTTTTAAAAAAATATTTAAGGTCAAAGTTGACATCATGTGACCTTGAAATGAATGAAGGGTGTAATATTTTATTGTAAAACAATGTTTTATGGTAAGTGTGCTCCGTTAGCTTCAAAACTCGCCCAAGATGAAAGTTCCACTGCAATTAAATGCAGAATAATAATTTTTTTTTGACCTGGTAAGCAAAAATTTCGCATTTTTTCTTCTCACGTTTGCACCCTGCCGTATGAATACCGTGTATCACTGAGGGCTAAAAATTTACATCTCGGAGTTCCCTTATGCCCTCTACTATTCTACCAAATTTCATTAAAATCTGAGACAGTTGGGTTGGAAAGTTCAGTATTTTCTACCGATTTGGTATTGAATAACCGGTGTAGAAAAATAGATGTGACAGTTAATTCCTTGATGTGTATTCTGCAGGAAATCCACATGAAATCCGAGTCAGGGTTTCCACACTTGGATTAGCATATTCAGACAAGCAGATAAATCGGGCAAATGAATGTTCAAGTGAAAGTTTATGCCTCATCATCGGCTCATGGAAAAGAGCCTAAAGCAAGCCGAATATGCTGTAGGTAGTGTAAAGCGATTAAAATGTTTGAGTCCGGAGTGCCTGACCCGATTTTCAAAAAATAATTGTGAATCGGGAGGACCTGATTCTGACTCCCATTAAAGTCAATGCGAGTAAAAGTGTGTGCGTTTTCTATGAGTTGTTAACACTGTTGAGGTCCCAGATTCAAATCCCATCAAGGATGATATCTGCATGAAGTTTGAAAAGCTCCATCCAAATGTTGCTCTTTGACCGTTTTGAACCTAGAACTCCAGCACAGCAAGGCAGCAGTGCTAACAACTGAGTCCCCATACCTGTCCTTTCTGCTCCACGGAAAGAGAAGAACAGGAAGACTAAACACAAAGAGAACTTAAAAACTCCATCTTGCTGTTGCCCTTGGACAGATTTGAACCTTGAACTCCAGTACTGCAAGGCAGCAATTTTAGAAATTGAGCCACCATATTTCTTCTTTCTTTTCCCTTTTCCAGAGAAGATAGAGAAAACAAGAATAATAAACCCAAAGCAAACACATAAATTCCATGTAGATGTTGTCCATAATCAGCAGTGAACCTAGAACCCCAGCGCTGCAAGGCAACAGTGCTAACCACTGAGCCACCAAGTTTCTTTCTCCTGCTTCTTCTCCGGAGAAGGAGAAAAAGGAGAAGAAGACTGCATTTTCCCTCATCCCCTTCTTCCCTTTCTCCTCCTTCTCCTACTTCTTTTTAAACTTCTTCTAATTATTCTTCCCCTTGTCCTCTGGAGGAGGAGGAGGAGGAGGGAAAAGAAGAAAAAAAAAGGTAGAAGAAGCATGGTGGCTCCGTTATTAGCAGTGTTGCCTTGCAGTGCTGGGGTCTTATGTTTAAATCTGTTCAAGTACAACATCTACATGGACTTTGTATGTTCTCTTTGTTTTTCTTCATTTTCTCCTCCTTCGGAGAGGGAAGACCAGGCATGGTGGCTCAATTGTTAGGACAGCTACTTTCAATTTTCAGAGGTGTAGGTTCACTTCTGACCAAGTGCAATATCTGGATGGAGTTTTTATGTTCTCTTTGAGTGTGTTCTTGTTGTTGTTCTCCTTCTGTAGAGGCGAGCTGACAAGTGTGGTGGCTCAGCTGTCAGCTCTGCTGCTTTGCAGTGCTGGAGTTGTAGGTTCAATTTTGACCAAGGGCAACATCTGAAAGGAGTTTTTCAAAGTTGATTCAGGTGTTGCCCTTGATGGGATTTGAAACTCATCATTGGCTCATGATAAATAGCCTAAAACAATTTGAATATGTTGAAAGTACTGTTGAGCGATTATTTTCAAAGACTAGTTGTAGGTTCAAACCTGACCAATAGAGCTTTTCAAACTCCATGTAGATGTTGTCCTTGATGGGATTTGAACCTAAGACCCCAGCAAAGCAAGGCAACAGTGCTAACCAATGCACACATGGGGTTTAAGATGTAAAAAGATTTTCAGTCGATTCTTCCTAAAAATCGGGTCAGGATGAGCACATCCAATTTTATCACCGACCGATCACGACACGCAGCACTGATTGTAAGTAGGAAGACAATGAAAATACTTCCTCCCCTCAGAAGTAACATATTAGAACCGTAAGACGGACAGCAGGCTGCCACAACCACAGATTTAGCAACATTGATTATGTGTTTGTATATTCTACAAGAAGAATTTACCCGAGTCACTTCTCACATTTCATCCGCTGTGTTAGCCCAGCATGCAATGGAATATAGCTGAAGCAGCAATGCCCTCTGCTGGTCCTGGTCGGAACTGCATTCCTCCCAATGAATCAATATTTCCATCAATAATGAAACAAATAGTAAATAGACAAAAATACAGTAAATACACCGAAATGTCATGTAACCCCAAAGCTGTAGAGAAACCACAGATGTTCTCACATTTATAGAACATCATTTATCAAAACTTTCTAACAGAGAGACGGACATCGTTGTCAATCAGAGGGCGGCCGCTTAAAGGGGTTGTCCAGTAAAGGGGATGGGGCGATAAAAGAAGTGGATTGCTTTAAACCAGCTAACTTAGGCCTCATTCACATGGCGGTTAATAAGGACTCCTTCATACAACTGTATGTGGAATTGCACACGCTTCAGCGCATTGTATTTGTGCAGTGAATGAGATTTGATTAGGTAAATTTGTGCACGTATTGGCACATAGTACTGCACTTTCTGGTCGCAGAGCCAGTTTACACGCACGTGACACACCCCTTCCGTGATTTTACAGACTATTTAGCCTAATGAGGTCCAGATGTGTTCTTTTCCCTGCAGAATTGCGCAGCATATTGGGCATTTGTGCGCATATTGAATGTGTATTTGTGCCCCTCCCATAGACTTCTATGAAGACCTTGGTGCGCAAATATGCAGGAAAATACACCAGGACCTATTTTTTCGTGTACCCATGAAATGCACACGCAAAACATGCTCATAAGAACAAACCAATTAACATCAATGACACCCATACGTGCACAAAAACATGTGCAAGTACAGTCGTCCAACAGAGCCCTGATACACGGTGGATAGAAGCCATGGATTCCAATGGGCTCATTCATATCTACATGAAAAAATATGCAGCATGTCCTATCTTGGTCCACCGGAATAGGCCATAGAAGTGAATTGGCCAGCGCAAATATGCAGTTAAGACAACTCCATCCAGATAAATGCTTGAAAAAGGCTCATGTGAGCCCAAAGCTTGCACTTTATATACTGGGCAATAAAAAACACTTAGACATGCTGACGTCTGCCTGTTTTTGGAGTACAATGTGACGCTGGGTGGGGGCGCCCCGGCTGGGCGGTCTGCTGCATTCTAGTGTTGTAGTAAAGAGTCCTTTGGGGGAGTTTCCAATCTTGGATTCGAACCCCATGCAAGTGTCCACTAGGGGATATAGATGTCACATTGACTTCTATGGGGCTTGTTCAGGCACAAATACTGTAACGCAATAATAGAGCGTGTTCTATGTTTTTTTGTACAACCAGAATGCGCACACAAAATACGGAAATGTGAACTAACTCATTGAAATCAATGAGTTCTATTTTCTGTGTATCGCATGTGCAAATACTCCCGTGAGAAGACGGCCTTATACTGCAGGCTACTGAGGATCAGCTGCCACATTTTCAAAAAAAAAAAATTTCCCCTCCAAAAAGCCTTTTGAGGACAGCAGGGTGTAACTACAGAGGTACAAGAGTGTAACTACAGGAGTTCAGGTGTGTAACTACAGGGGTGCAGGTGTGTAACTACAGGGGTGCAGGGTGTAACTACAGGGGTACAGGAGTGTAACTAGAGGGGTACAGGAGTGTAACTAGAGGGGTACAGGAGTGTAACTACAGGGGTGCAGGGTGTAACTACAGGGGTACAGGAGTGTAACTACAGGGGTGCAGGGTGTAACTACAGGGGTGCAGGGTGTAACTACAGGGGTACAGGAGTGTAACTACAGGGGTACAGGGTGTAACTACAGGGGTACAGGAATGTAACTACAGGGGTGCAGGAGTGTAACTGCAGTGGTGCAGGGTGTAACTACAGGGGTACAGGAGTGTAACTACAGGGATGCAGGGTGTAACTACAGGGGTGCGTGGTGTAACTACAGGGATACAGCAGTGTAACTACAGGGGTACAGGAGTGTAACTACAGGAGTTCAGGTGTGTAACTACAGGGGTGCAGGGTGTAACTACAGGGGTACAGGAGTGTAACTAGAGGGGTACAGGAGTGTAACTACAGGGATGCAGGCGTGTAACTACCGGAGTGCAGGGGTGTAACTACAGGGGTGCAGGGTGTAACTACAGGCGTGCAGGAGTGTAACTACAGGGGTGCAGGGTGTAACTACAGGGGTACAGGAGTATAACTACAGGGGTGCAGGGTGTAAAAACAGGGGTACAGGAGTGTAACTACAGGGGTGCAGGGTGTAACTACAGGGGTACAGGAGTATAACTACAGGGGTGCGGGATGTAACTACAGAGGTGCAGGGTGTAGCTACAGGGGTACAGGAGAAAACTACAAGGGTGTAGGGTGTAACTACAGGGGTGCAGGGTATAACTACAGGGGTGCAGGGTATAACTACAGGGGCGCGGGATGTAACTACAGAGGTGCAGGGTGTAGCTACAGGGGTACAGAAGAAAACTACAAGGGTGTAGGGTGTAACTACAGGGGTACAGGAGTATAACTACAGGGCTGCAGGGTGTAACTACAGGGGTGCAGGAGTGTAACTACAGGACTGCAGGGTGTAACTACAGGGGTGCAGGAGTGTAACTACAGGGCTGCAGGGTGTAACTACAGGGGTGCAGGAGTGTAACTACAGGGGTGCAGGGGTAAACTACAGGGGTGCAGGAGTGTAACTGCAGAGGTGCAGGGGTGTAACTACAGGGCTGCAGGGTGTAACTACAGGGGTGCAGGGTGTAACTACAGGGGTGCAGGGGTAAACTACAGGGATGCAGGAGTGTAACTACAGGGCTGCAGGGTGTAACTACAGGGCTGCAGGGTGTAACTACGACAGTGCAGGGGTGTAACTACAGGGGTGCAGGGTGTAACTAGAGGGGTGCAGGGGTGTAACTACCGGAGTGCAGGGGTGTAACTACAGGGGTGCAGGGGTGTAGCTACAGGGGTGCAGGGTGTAACTACAGTGGTGCAGGGTGTAACTACAGGGATGCAGGGTGTAACTACGGCGGTGCAGGGGTGTAATTAGAGGGGTGCAGGGGTGTAACTACAGGGGTGCAGGGTGTAACTACAGCTGTGCAGGTTGTAACTACGGCGGTGCAGGGGTGTAACTAGAGGGGTGCAGGGGTGTAACTACAGGGGTGCAGGGTGTAACTAGAGGGGTGCAGGGGAGTAACTACAGGGATGCAGGCGTGTAACTACCGGAGTGCAGGGGTGTAACTACAGGGATGCAGGGTGCAACTACAGGTGTGCAGTAGCTGCAATCACTCCCGCGCCATAAACCTGGAGAGGACCAAAAGATAGTGTAGCCCAATATGAGGAGACGGGAACTACAGATGACACCATGACTGTCGTGTCTCTTTACCGTTCTTGCACACACCTCTAGCAGTGTATAATACCGTGCTGTAAATGTGGATGTTTCCCTTTTTCTGGCTCTTACTGTATACTAGTCCTATCCCCCAGCTGAGGAATAATAAATCCAGCTCCGTCATATACATAATGTAGCAACCATCTGCCTATCGCTTCCCTCTTGACGTAATCCCTGATTTGTATCCGTACAGCAGGTAGCGCCGAGCTCTCTGTGGAACGCACAATACGGTTTTTATTATGTATACAAAGGGATTATTGTGGCCGTCTGCTTGTAATCCCGGCTGGAGGGTGGAGGCTCTCTCCAGCGCTGCTGATGCCTCCATTTTTGTGAGCGATCTGTCTCTACGGAGTCGTCATTCGGTTCTCCGGAGTGATACGCCGCGCTTCCTTATGATTTATTGGCTCGGAACGTTCTAGAACAATCATCTTTTTTGCTATGACAACATCTGCAGCAAATTTTTCCAGCGTCAAATAGCATTTTTCCAATCTGTCGTAACTTGACTTAAGCCGGCTTCAGCCGAGCATATCCGTATTTGTGCACGCCGCAGCGCAGTCTAGTTGAGGACTGGATGGTATTTTATTGCACGCATCAGGGTATTTCACTGTACTTTTTGCGCTCGTAAGACATATTCATTTGCGCGCGGCAAACAAGGGCGATTGAAATGACTAATTAGTAGAGATGAGCGAACACGTTCGGCCCCGCCCCTTTTTCGCCCGAACACCGAACTTTGCGAACACTTCAGTGTTCGGGCGAAAAAGTTCGGGGGCCGCCGTGGCAGCGCGGGGGGGTGCGGCGGGGAGTGGGGGGGAGAGGGAGAGAGAGAGGGCTCCCCCCTGTTCCCCGCTACTGCCGCCCGCGCCGCCGCGCATCTCCCCGCCCCCCGGCGGCACCCGGACACTTACGCGCGAACACTGCAGTGTTCGGCAAAGCCGGTGTCCGGGTGCGGATGTGTCCGTAACGGACACGTTCGCTCATCCCTACTAATTAGTCTAATGAGTTCCAGATTTGTTCTTTTTCCTGCGCAATTACGCAGTGTTTCACTAGTGTATTTTGCGCATATTTGAGCAATCTTACCGACTTCTACGGGAACTTTGGGTGCGCAAATGCACAGGAAAATAGAGCATGCTGCGATTTATTTTTTTTGTTCACACGCATGTGAACGAGTCCATTGAAAAACACATGAGAGAAAAACCCATGTCTGCACACCCCAATGCAAGTCAATGGGGCTTAAATAGAGATAAGCGAGCATACTCGCTAAGGACAATTACTCGATCGAGCATTGTCCTTAGCGAGTATCTCTCCGCTTGGAAGAAAAGGTTTGGCTGCCGGCGCGGGTGAGCGGTGAGTTGCGGCAGTGAGCAGGGGGAGCGGGGGGAAGAGAGGGAGAGAGAGATCTCCCCTCCGTTCCTCCCTGCTCTCCCCCGCCGCTCCTCGACGGCCGCCGGCAGCCGAACCTTTTCTTCCGAGCGGGCAGGTACTCGCTAAGGGCAATGCTCGCTCCAGTAATTACCCTTAGCGAGTATGCTCGCTCATCTCTAGGCTTAAACTGTCCACATTACAAAAGTATTTCACGTATCTCCTTGCGTATTCCACGGGGATCATTGCTGTGCAAATACGCAGAAAAATACAGAATGTGGGTTTTTTGGGTTTTTTTGCGCGCAACCGAAAGGTGCGCACAAAATACGGAAATGTGAACGAACTTATTGCAATCAATGGGTTCTATTCTCTACCTATTGCAAATCCATCTGCTTAAATCCGTCCTTAAGTCGCTGATCAATAATCTTCCAATGTGAAATTACGTATGAAGTACCGAATATATTTCGGCAGCTGCTGCAGGCCAGTGAGTGGGTGTAAGCCGGCTCTCAACGTGCCTGCAAGAGTGAATTTTACATGAGCTTTAATTGGATCAGTAAACATATCTAGAAGATGTTCTTGCTCTCCCGCCTAACCGAGGACTACTCACGCGGCTGACAGGTGAACGCTGCATTGGGCTGGAAATCAATATTGCACACATTGTTCTTTGAGCAGGACTATGTCTACGGTGCTCCATACATAACCAATATGCTTTGAGTCCCTCGGCCCCGTACCTGCTCATATCTTGTGCTGCTGTAAGAAAGCTCATTTATATATGGATGATGATAAGAACGGAGTACGGATTGTTCCTGAAAGATCCGGGTCTAAGACTACTTTTAGGATACAGCCAGGTTCCATCGGTGCTGAAGCCGCTGAATGTATCTGCTGCTTAGTCAAGAGTGAAATCTCGCTGAGCTCTTTATTCTGGCATTCTACTAGTAATCTGTTTTCTTTGCATTTAATTAAATCCCCCCCATGTCTGGCAGCTGAACGTGCTGCGTTCAGTCAGCGCTCACCCATCGCTGCGGCCAAGCTCAGCAACAACCATTTAAGTAATCTCACCTCCAAGATGGCACAAAGCAGGCACACGGTGCAGCTGGTCAAGTGGATAATCAGAATCGTGTGCCGAGCCACATCTTTTTGGACTATGCATACAAATATTGAGTAACCTTCTGTTCAACGCTGACATCATTTATGTGGCTGTAACACTGCCGGCTGAACACAAGAGGGCAGAACTAGGCTTCACCAATAGCGTTCACCTTTCCCACAAGACATACAAGTGAGAAAACTCACCTTTAGAGTTCAAAATATTCCACAGAAGAAGCAGGCAATACTTAATGGCTACAGCGGCGCTCTTCAGGGCGAATGATTCCTTGAAGCTTTTATATCGCTCCTGTAGTGTACATTAAGACGTATTTTCTGCAGGATAGGCCATCATTAGTAATCAATGAAGGTCTGCCATCTGGGATCCCCATGATCAGCTGTTCTGTGGGTCAGTATGCTTCTACAGGAAGTAGACAGCTCTGTTCTTACTGTAGTGGCCAGGCTTGGTATTGCACATAAAGTTCCCATTGAAGTGAATGAGACCATGTAATATCAAGCCTGGCCACAATAGTAAGAATAGAGCTGTCTGCTTCCTGCCGAAATCAGCTCAGTGCAGGAACGCATTGACCCAGTGATCAGTAGGGATCCTGGGCAGCATAACCCCACTGATTTATTATCTATAGATTATCCTGTAGATAGACCATCATTAGTTTACAACTGGACAACCACTTTAACCCTAATGCTAGCTCTTCTTAGGTTTTTCCCTAATCTATCCCTGACACTGACCCTAACACCAGACAACACTGTCCTGGAGTATCCATAAAGCTTTTTTCTATTAGTAACCCTATCTGAAATGCTGCCTCTGAGAAGCAATGAAAGAGCACTAGGACCAGAGACAAGAAAACCAAACTGAGCAGAACTGAACTAGAAGCAAGACTTGACAGATGCAACAGGGAAAGGCAAACAAGCTGCCAGGCAGATGGATGTGGATACGCCTTGCCACACACCTGTTTGGCTTTGGGCTATCTGGGGCGGCATTACTGGGGGAACCCTGATTTTCACGCTTGACCCTTCCAAAAGGAATACAGACTTTGCTGAGGGGTCCCCAAGCCATTACACGCACAGATAGTCTTGGTAATGCTGCCCCCCCCCCCCCTAACAATTTTTACTTCGGACAAACCCTCATTAGTAAGCCACACCTTAGCTAAGCACCACACTACCTCCAACTAAGCACAAGCACTGCCTGTGGGACACACCGCTGCCTCTTCTCCTGGGTTACATGCTGCCCAACCCCCCCCCCCCGCACGACCCTGCATCCGCAGTGCACACCAAAGTGTCCCTGCGCAGCCTTCAGCTGCCCTCATGGCAGACGCTGGCCTCATAGCCACACCACCCTCATGTCTATTTATAAGTGCGTCTACCATGAGGAGGAACCGGAGGCACACACTGCAGAGGGTTGGCACGGCTAGGCAGCGACCCTCTTTAAAAGGGGCGGGGCGATAGCCCACAATGCTGTACTGAAGCAATGAGAAATCCAATCCTGTGCCACCTCCGTCTGGAGCTGCAAACGTGGGCATAAAGGGGTCTCCGCTGCCAGCCCAGTACTTGTACACATGTCCACAATGCAGCAATACTCGGTGAGGGAAGTATGTGAGTGGGCCCTGGGTCAGCGTCTGTCACAGCAAACACCTTGTGTGGCCCAAGGTGCTGCGAGTGACATAGCAATGGGGACTCCATGTGTCCACACACTACTCATTCTGTTTGGGTGTCGGATACCTCATCGACAACGCAAGGGGTAAACCATCTGCACTCTGCACCCTACCCAAGTCTGTCAGTGTTTTGGGGACAGGCAGGTACAACTCCGCTATGGCAAGACTGTGTGTACCAGCAGCATGGGTGGCTCCCAGGAACCCACAGACGGTACATAAAGAAACCCCATTGCAGTGCCCCGGATAGCTGCGGTTACGTGAGAGAAAATACATGTTGGCTTCGGCCCACACTCCATGCCCTAGACATTCTGTTTTTTTTTTTAAAAAGTGCCAGGCAGGTACAACTCTGCTCTGGCAACTCTGTGTGCACCCGCAGCATGAGTGGCTAGCAGGTACACACAGACGGTATATAAAGAAATCCCATTGCAGTGCCCCGGATAGCTGAGGTTACGTGAGAGGGAATACATGTTGGCCTCGGCAACTCCCAGCAGCCACGCAGTAAACTGCATACGCTCACAAGTAGCCCTAAGGAGGATTTTTTTTCCTTTTTTTTTTTTTTTACAAACCAGCAGCCTAGATAGCGTGTATATATCTTTCCCTCTATCAGCGGCTGTGGCCGTACGCTGTGCGTAAAGTTGACGTGACACACAGAGCGGTGTAAAAAATTAGGCAATTATTGGCCTGCACTTGGAGACTCTGGTAATGGGGTGAAGTCTCTTCTCTGCGTCGTAGAGTCCTCTAGTGGTCAATAAGCTCTACACAAGCAGAAGAAGAGGTCACCACACACAAGGAGCCTCCGAGAGCCTTTTATAGGCCAAGGGTGGATCCACTTTTTGGGGTTTCAGGTGGCAATACCATTCATCTAAATACACAACCACTCTAATCATTTATATATCTGCCTGAGATGGAACTGCATGCTGAGTTTTGCAGCAAAATGACAAGTTCTTCTTGGGGCGAGATTATTTTTGACAAACAACCCAAATCCATATCTCATTCTGTTCCTCTTATTTCAGTGGCCCGTTAACTAGTAAATCTATTGATTTATCTTCCATCTATGGAGCTAGAAGATGCCATTAAGCGATTGTGCCTTAATAACCCTATCACATTTCAGCAAATATTTCCCAACTGAGCATTTAAGAAGTAAGACACAAGCCAAATACATACAACTAGCGGCCTATGGGGACATTTCACAGAGATTTTCATCCAGCAGACTTCACATTTTAATGACGTTCTATAATAGACTAGCAGAGCAATGTGGTACGAAGATCATAATCGCATTTGCTGAGACAGCAACTTGTAAATGAAGAAAGCAGAAATTCTCTATTAATTAGCTGTGAACACAGAAGAAGAACTGCAGATATCGACACGTATTATTCAGCTTCTTGTGTCACATCTCGCATTTCAGGTGTATCTACAGAAACTCAAGAAACAGGAATTCAGATGAGATTTGCCGGAGCGGAGGCCCGGGCTAATCTCCAGGAAGCTTCTTTGTGGTTGTGTCACTTCTTTTGAATACAAATCGAAAATAAAAGATAGCATTGCACTAAGAAAATGTATTTCCCTTGTGTGGCACAAAGAGGTCTCTGAGTCATCAGAACATCACAAGCGAGAAGCTGCCACTGCCACTTTAAAGAAGACAGAAATGGCTTCAACCAGATGTTGTCATTTTGATGAGCCGCATGCTTTTAAGATACTTCACTTGAACGATGTGTCTTATGAAATCCGCTGACACTAAGGCTATACTTCGCTATCTTTTATAAGCTACAGACAAAAATAAACACAAACGGTGGTTATTATATGATATTTTGTATTCTTCTTGGATGGTTTATAAAAAAAAATCCGTCTTTTTAAAGACGTATGTTAGTCCTGCCCCATAGATCACCCATGAAGTATTGCCCTCTTGTTCCACTAAGTGAAGTCAGAGTTGGAAGGACCAGCAATAAAAAGAGTGATGTGAGCCGCATGGAAGGTCGGATTCCCCTGCTGGTAGTGCATGTGCAAAGTAGGGGGCTCCTGTGTCAAGCAATGCTGCGGTAGGTGGAAAAGAAGTGGCTCCAAGAGATGACCCAGACCTAGTCATAGTTAAGAAAGTGGGCCAAGTGACTGGTAAAGCCTCAGAGGTCTGAGAAAGATAGTGCTCAGCATGCTTGTGGTGAGCAAGGCACCGTTTGCAGGTGAGATCTGTACGGTCCAAAGAGCAAGTGTCCATGCGTGGGAGGAGAAGCAGATTCCTTTCCTGCCATGGTGACAAGACCAGATTTTGGTACTTGATCGAAGCTAAGGCTGCTAAGAGAGTGCCAGGGTCCAGGAGGAAAGACAGCATTATGGTTAGAGCCACTTGGTCACAGGAGTCCATGCTTTGGCCTATCATGCATCAGCCACCATGGCCATGCAACTATGGGATGGTTGATGCCCCAGGTGAGTGGATGCCGCTGCAAGTGAGGAGACACTCCCAAGTCAGAGCAGCCACCCTTGTCATTGCCGTTGTATTGGAGAGGTCCACCTCAGGACTAGGCACTTGATAAGAGACAGCTTTTCTATATAGTTGAACCCTTGGGGAACTATGCTAGGTCCATGCCCCCTTTTTCCTACACTTATGAATCTTGTGGTGGGAGTGCTTGATAAATACAGACGTGGGTATCAGATAATTTTGCTAGTTGCAGAAGTGTAAGGCCGCTTTCACAGGGCAGAGAAAATCGTGTGCGATTTGTGTGTTGAATGGGTTATACACATGAGCAACATTTTTCCGAATCGCGGTGCTGGAAGAAATTGTGACATGTCCTATCTTTAGGCGTTTCCTCGGAAGACATCGTGCATTGTTTTCAATTAGGCCGGTGTATGCGAGTGCGATGTGAGGTTTCCCATTGAAAACAATGGAACCCGCTTTAAGCCGCAGTGGAGGATCGCTACTTCACTGAAGTGATGCAAGGTGGTTTTAACAACAAAAATGTCTCACATCCATAGGGACATTGCATGTTGGCAAGTATGATATGACCTGATATCACACTCATCCATGTGAAATTTGTGTAAATATTTACAGCAGTTTTCCCTTTGCTCAGTATCACTTACTCTTTACTAATGCGAAATGGTTCCTTGTGGCGTCTGGAATAAGATACATGTCTATATATATATATATTTACTGAGGCTACGTCTTCTTTGTGATCCTTCTACCTTGTATTCACTCCTCTTTCAATCACAGATTGATATATTATCCTTGCTGAGGCACATATAGATGTCCTAGCATGCTGTATGGGAGAGTTGGTTGCATCATCCAGGGGAACGCTCTCCCTCTATTAGCTGCAACAGCTCAATATTCACTATATAGTGTTTCTCAGTCAATAGACAACATTCTGCTCTGACTGGGGTATTCGCCTGTCTACTCCATCACCCGGGGCAACATTCATGTATCAATGGACAAACAGCAAAACTGATACGTTTAGCTTCCAAAGAAAAATCAGAATTGACTATAAAATTAATGGTTTTTGGAGAAGACGTTATTTTTTCCATTAGAAACTATTATACACAAAAAAAAGGCTGAAGTTGAAACTCAAGTAAAACAACCGTTACGATTAAAAGAAAAGTTGGATGATATTGATAGAAATGTATCACGGCTAATCCGATGTTTACAATCAATTTGACTAAGAATAACAAAAAGAGTGGAATTGTATGAAAGACGTTCACTAAGGCCTGTCTTCTTCTTTTTTCATCTGTGCTGCGGATGTTCGCGGCGAGCCATTGTCTGACATGGGCAGTACAGTTTTTTTAAATGTTTATTTTCCCCGCGCCGTCTCTAGGTGATGGCGCGAAATCCGCAACCTTTTCGCAATATCATTTGTGGAAGGGCCGCGGGTCGGAATGGAATCCGTCTGTACGGACACCGCATGAAAATAGAGCATGCTGCCATTTTTCCTCCGCTCACGGAAACGGCTATTGGTTTCAATGAGTGTGCAAGAACAATCGATTTTCAATAGCATGCTACGGACGGTATTTCCTGTGGATCCGCGTTGCTACGCCGACCGCGGATTTCGAAAGCATATCCATTCGTGTGCAGACAAACAAAGGCTCTATGCACATTTACGCTCAGAGCCTCTGGTGCAGATTCGGCATGCAATGCTGGACGAAAAAGTAATGTTTGCAGGACTTTTTTCATCCAGTAAAATGATGGACAGTTGCAGGAACCGAACAGACCTCATTATAGTCAATGTGTGGTTCTGTTTTGCAATGGATCTCTTCATCCAGGGAATTTCGTATTCCTTCACCCTAGCGCAGATGTGAATTTAGCCTTAGCTGGGAAGACCCATATAGAAAAATCAAACTAATGCCTCTCCCTCTGGTGTGGATATAACATTACAGTTACATCATCCCCTCTCCTCCTTATAAGGCCAGCTACTATTTATTAGGGCCCTTTTACACAAAATAATCGTTGAATCGTGCAGATATAAACAATACTCATTCAGTACAAACACAGCCAACAATTGCTTGTCGTTCATCATGCATTTTATGCAGGCATAAAAATCATCATTCATCATTTGTCAGTTGTTTCATGTAAATGCCCATTGTTCAGTCATTCCCAAGCATTCCCAGGCTCCGCTAATGAGCCACCAAGAGCTATGACGAAAAAATGAAAACGATTATCTGCGCAATGGGTGGTCCACCTCTGCATGCAGTTTAGCTCCTTGCCTGCCCATTGAGGAGGACAACGCACCCATTCTCTTCCTCCTGACGTCTCCAGCTCCACCTTCTAGCTTCAGCATGCGTTCCACAGTCCACAGCTCTTGAGCCGCACTGAGGGAACAGGCACATGCGCTGTGACTCATCACTGACACATCCGTTATCGCTGGGTCAATACAAGGCCGATCTATCAAAGTGATGGATTATTTACCCCCCATGGTGAACGTTATCAGAAGAAAATAGATACACAACGCCATACTGCACTTTTTGGGTCACCCCCCAACTCCAAGAAAAAAATTAATGAAAAGTGATCAAAAAAGTCCAAGATAATACTCCAAAATGACAGCAATAGAAACTACAGGACATCCCGCAATAAAACAAGGTCTCGCATAACTATGTTGCTGGAAAAATAAAAAAAATTGGCTGTCGGAAGATGGCGGCAGAAAATAGTTTTATTTGTTTCTGAGAAATTTTATTTTTAGAAGAAGTAGAGCAAAAAGTTATATATACAGTGGGGGAGAAGTATTTAGTCAGATACCAATTGTACAAGTTCTCCCACTTAAAAAGATGAGAGAGGCCTGTAATTGACATCATAGGTAGACCTCAACTATGAGAGACAACATGAGAAAACACATCCAGAAAATCACATTGTCTGATTTTTAACATATTTATTTGTAAATTATGGTGGAAAATAAGTATTTGGTCACCTACAAACACGCAGGATTTCTGGGTCTCACAGACCTGTAACTTCTTCTTTAAGAGGCTCCTCAGTCCTCCACTGATTACCTGTAGTAATGGCACCTGTTATCAGTATAAAAGACACCTGTCCACAACCTTAAGCAGTCACACTCCAAACTCCGCTATGGTGAAGACCAAAGAGCTGTCGAAGGACACCAGAAACAAAATTGTAGCCCTGCACCAGACTGGGAAGACTGAATCTGCAATAGGCAAGCAGCTTGGTGTGAAGAAATCAACTGTGGGAGCAATATTAAGAAAATGGAAGAGATACAAGACCACTGATAATCTTCATCGATCTGGGGCTCCACGCAAGATCTCATCCTGTGGGATCAAAATGATCACAAGAACGGTGAGCAAAAATCCCAGAACCAAACGGGGGAACCTAGTGAATGACCTGCTGAGAGCTGGGACCAACGTAACAAAGGCTACCATCAGTAACACACTACGCCGCCAGGGATTTAGATCCTGCAGTGCCAGACGTGTCCCCCTGCTTAAGCCAGTACATGTCCGAGGCCGACTGAAGTTTGTATGATCCAGAAGAGTATTGGGAGAATGTCATATGGTCAGATGAAACCAAAGTAGTATTGTTTGGCAGAAACACAACTCGTCGTGTTTGGAGGAGAAAGAATGCTGAGCTGCACCCAAAAAACACCATACCTACTGTGAAGCATGGAGGTGGCAACATCATGATTTGGGGCTGTTTCTCTGCAAAGGGACCAGGACGACTGATCCATATACATGAAAGTATGAATGGGGCCATGTATCATGAGATTTTGAGTGCAAACCGCTCATCAGCAAGGGCACTGAAGATGAAACGTGGTTGGGTCTTTCAGCATGACAATGATCAAAAGCACACCGCCAGGTGTGGCTTCGTAAGAAGCATTTCAAGGTCCTGGAGTGGCCTAGCCAGTCTCCAGATCTCAACCCTACAGAAAACCTTTGGAGGGAGGTGAAAGTCCATGTTGCCCCACGACAGCCCCAAAACATCACTGCTCCGGAGGAGATCTGCATGGAGCAATGGGCCAACATACCAGCAACAGTGTGTGTGAACTTTGTGGGGACTTACGGAAAACGTTTAACCTCTGTCATTGCCAATAAAGGATATATAACAAAGTATTGAGATGAACTTTTGTTATTATTGACCAAATACTTAATTTCCACCATAATTTGCAAATACATTTGTTAAAAATCAGACAATGTGATTTTCTGGACGTGATTTCCCATGTTGTCTCTCATAGTTGAGGTCTACCTATGATGTCAATTACAGGCCTCTCTCATCTTTTTAAGTGGGAGAACTTGTACAATTGGTAGCTGACTAAATACTTTTTTTCCCCACTGTATATTTGGTAGCATAGTCATTGTACTGACCCATAGAATAAAGCTATCCTGTCATTTTTGCTGCAATGTGTACACTCTAGAAATAAGAATCCCCAAAGATGGCGGAATTACTCGTTTTTTCCATTTCCCTGCAGTTAGAATTTTTTTAAAGTTTTTCAGTACAGCATATAGTACATTACATAATGCAACTCGTCCCGCAAAAACAAGCCCCCTCACAGCTACAATGATGGATTAAAAAAAGAGTTATGATTTTTTTAAACTGGGGAGGAAAAATTGAAATGAAAGAAAAAAGGTCGCATCCTTAAGGGGTTAAAGAAGTTTTCCAGGATTATATATTTCCCTTACAATATGTCAGGACTAAGTAGTCTGTTATATTTGTCACATGACTTTTTTCACTTAACTGCATTGACTCATTTCAATATTACGGGTCGCGAAGCATTTAATATCACTTGTATATAGATTTCTTGACATTCCTTAGTGCTGCAATGGACGTCCTATAGGAGTGATTTAATAGTGCGCCGTGCGATATTTCTGAGTGATCTTGGTAGTGTTTGCTCTTCTATAATCTCTGTTATCTCCATTAAGAGAAACCATTCACAGAATCCAATTCCTTTTAGGGACATGCACTCCATACTCCCCGAGGATCTGGTCCGGGTTCAGGACAAGGTTGCTGACCCACATCCACTCTAATCCCAGCCCATGCATTATTAATGCCCATCAGGACGGCAAGTGGCATGAAGCTGGCAGAGCATATCCTACAGACGGGACGAATGTCACTACTAATTGCAAATCCTGAATATGGCGAAACACACATAGCCTTGACAGCACCAGATTTAATCTCATTAGTTTAACATATTGCTATCCTGTTATGATAATACCTATGAAAGTTTATGACCCTGCTGAGTAGACAGGACGTCTCAGGCCGCAATGATTAATGTGTGGAAATGGAACACGTAAATAAATCCTTAAAAAGAAACATTGTAATTGTTTATTTCAAAACAAAATGAAGTTTCATTTCAATTTAAGGCTATTTCTTAGGGTCCATTCAGAGGGGACGAATGTCAGGCACAATGTTACATTATTGCTTATTTATTTATTGTTTGTACATTTGTTACATTGTTGTTTCCTGGAATGTAAGTGTATAAGAAAGCAGTAGAATAGAAAATAAATAGCAGTTGCTGATATGCGGAAAACACCTCTTTTTGCAATGTAAAATCAATACCATATTGTTTCTGACTTACACAGTCCACTAGAGGGCGCTTCATGTTCATGATGCAACTATATACAGTCTCGTTAATTGATTCCCACAAAAAATGATAGTATTCAAAGTTCTGTTCACAAAATAGAACCCATCACATCATCCTATCCTCACATACAGCTAATTTTTAAACAGTGCAACTTTTACATTAACCCCTTATTGACCACCAATACACCTTTTTACGGCAGTCATCTTTTTAAGGAGGTAGCTTAGCTGACTGACAGCCAGGCTCTTGCTCCAACAGCCAGGAATAGAGAAACCTCAGATCCTGGCAGTTTAACCCCTTACACGCCACAATAAATAGCAACTTTAGCATATAAGCAGATGACAGGAGGAGGGAGCTCTTTCTGTCACCCATCGCAGTGTCATCACAAGGTACCAATGGGTTCCCATGGCAGTCGGAAGTTTGACAAAGGCCATCATGTCTGCGACGTAACTCATCTTACTTTGCCAAACCTCCAATAGGCTGCTGTCATAGGCTTAGTAAAATGCAGTACATTAGTAATGCAGCGTACTTTCCTAGTAATTTAAATATTGCTTTTTAAAGTCTTCTTCTGGGGGTTAAAAAATAGTGGCAAAAAAAGTTTAATAATGTTTAATTTTTAAGGAAAAAAAATTCAGGAAAAAAACTTACATTTTCCCCCACAAAGACCCATTTTACATGGATAAAATACAAAAAAATTACGAAAACAACAAACACATAATCAGTATTACCGCGTTCGTAATGACCCAGACAATGAAAACATTTTGTTATTTATCTTCCATGGTTTAGGCTGGCTATCCACGGGCGAGATGTCATAGGAAGATTCGTGGCGATAAATCGCCCGCACAGCTCGCATGACACACTTTCCATAGGCTAACTATGGAAAGCACAGTCCGACATCCACGAGCGGAGAATCATAGTGATTCACCACTGGCGTGATTAAAATCGCAGCATGCCGCAATTTGCCACAATTCTCCACGGTGAGCCTATCTATTAGATAGGCTCGTAGTGGAGACCTTACAGTGCTTCTCCTTTCACCCCCCTGCCGGAATATCGCTAACGATATTCTGTCGCGGTCGTGGACAGGCAATCTAGCACAACTTGGTACCACGTTTTGGCAGCGCTAAACGCCCCAGCTACATTACCTGAGGGAAGAAAAAAATCTTTACTCACCTAGCAGGTTCCGTCGGGCTCCCTGTCACAGTTCTCCGTATTTACGGGCCGGCTGCTGGGCACTTGTCAACCCAGCAAAGCATCTATTGCTAGTGATGTGTATTAAAATCCCCACCTCCCAGCGAGAGATTGCCCTGATTGGCTGGTGACAGCAGGCTCAGCCAATCACAGCCAGTGCTGGATGCACCAATCACAGCCATTAATTGTCTGTGGTTAGTGCATCCATCACTGGCTGTGATTGACTGAGCTGGTTGTCACTCAGCTGACTCAGCCAATCAGAGCCATCTCATGCTGGAGGCGGGGCACTGATAGTGGAGTGAACTACAGACACACGGGCCACACACAGTGGTGCCATAGTAAAACTCATTAGAGTCCCAGTTACACAGTTATTGGAGTTTAGTGATTCTAATGAAGTTGGCTCTATGGATCAGGGACCAAAGGTGATGCGCCCAGTAGAAAACTCCTCTTCCCTTAGAACCGAACAATGAAAATGCCGAACACATACCAGAGCCGAACTAACCCACTTGATGGCTTCTTGAATTCTGACTTACATTTCACCTGAAGGAATACTGCAGCATGCTGTGCTATTTCATCTTGGATTTTCTGCGGATCCGTATAGGACGCTCCGAACAGAACCTCCCGATGCAGATGTGAACGACGTCTAAGACGTGTTCTACTTATAAGTGTTTACGGTGTTGGATGGAGCATTTTCTTAGACTAAGATGGTAAGAGTGTTGAACATTTGGTATGAAGTGATCAGTTAATCATCTAATAATTATAATCACTCATTTAAGCTTTCATGGAATATAAGTCTTGATTATCTGTACTGATGAGAACATCTTCAGCTCCAATTATTCACATATTTGTGCATGAAACATTCAAATTTTTATGATTTTTTTTTTTTGTTAAAAATACCTTAAGAGAAAACAAAAA
Source organism: Eleutherodactylus coqui (assembly GCF_035609145.1). NCBI lineage: Eukaryota > Metazoa > Chordata > Amphibia > Anura > Eleutherodactylidae > Eleutherodactylus > Eleutherodactylus coqui. Next base: position 102,898,160 of record NC_089846.1, read on the forward strand.
GGTCAAAACAGAAAAATATGACCTAGTTTCTTTGTAAAAGTTCTAGCAGTTTCCACACTACTTGGGCCTCATTCCCATCTGTGTCAAAGTTTCCGGAGGGAATGTCCATAGCGCATTCCATAAAAAAGGCCAGAAAAAAATTATGTAGTACTGGACTACCTTTTTTGGTAAAATGATGGACCCCATGATAAGTCAACGAGGCCTGTTGAGTGCTGTTACTGTACGTCATCTAACAGATTCTGCAAAGCTATCATTTTCATTATTCTGGTCCTACAATGCAGGTGTGAACGCTGCCTTAGAGTTGTTTCACTTCTGCATCAGGGGTTCCGCTTTCCTGCTCTGTTCAGGGAGCAGGAAAGAGGAATCCCCGCAATCAAACGGCTCTGTCTCTGGCTAGAACCAAATAGAGCTGGGCGTGCCACATTGACTATAATGGGTTCCGACTGCTTTCCATTTAGCTTCCTGGCGTATGGAAGGAAGAAAAAGCATTGCATGCGGTGGTTGTTCTTCCAGTATTTTGAGCTGAATCTGTGATGGAACCTCCTGAAGCAGATGTGGATCCAGCCTTAGCCACAGTGCAGATTCCAGCTCCAATGCTCAAAGCCCAAGCATAGCCCTAGAGTTTAACATGGCTGAAACACAGTCCTCAGAAATGGAAGAGCACTTGGTGTAGTGAGCGTTTTGACCCCATAAATGTTTAGTCTTTAGAAAAACTACAATAAAAAAAACACTTAACTTTTCTCACAGTAGATTCGATCTTTCGACCCATAGGCCTGCAATTTCTAACCTCATTATGAAACACTTACTTAGAGTTTGGGATTCCATTAAACAGTCTGGAAAGCTGATCCCCCCTAATTTAACCCTCTTACCATTCCTGCACAACCCCCGTATTTCCACCAAGCCACGACTCCCACCTTTCTTTTAAGATTTGGGCAAACAAAGGTATTTCTAAAATATACCATTTACACTCATTGAATGATGTGGTTGTGTTCCCCACCCTTCAGAAGAATTATGACCTACAGCCTTCCAAAATATTTCATTACCTCCAACTTAAGAATTTTGTTTCCTCTCTTCTCCGGAACACAACCTCCCCATTAGTCATATCCCCCTTCAAAACATTTTGTCTGAAATATCCACGAGCAAAAGACCTCATCTCACAAATCTAATTGAGACTCGTACATACACACACAACTATCATAGGTATCTAGATGGGAACAAGATATAGGTAATAACCTAGAGGAGGACAAGTGGTCCCATATATGGAGATCAATCAATTGTGGTATCTGTAATACACTAATGTTAGAAACATCATATAAAATTCTACTACGCTATGCGGTTCCAGGCTACTCTAAGGAGAGCTTCCGGGGTGGCTCCTCCCCAGGAGACATGTTCCACACATGGTGGTCCTGCTCTTGAGTCAAAGGCTCTGGATTAGGACACATTACCTAATTTATTCAGTTGTTGTGGTTATTAGCTGTTTAGTTGTTCACAACCCTTGGTGACCCTAAAGGCTCCCTCCCTCCCTGTTTTTCGTTTTTGGACTGCTTCTTTCAGTTGTGTGATATCCCTGTTGATTAAGTGGATCGAAAATGTACCGCCATCTTCCAGAAAGCTAATCTTGTTCTTCTTTTTAGTAGCAAAACAAACTATTCCTCACTCCCGGCGAAAAGCCTTTATTGAACTTTTCCAAGGTCAAAAGCCGCATGAGCTGCTACTTGATAAACGAAAAACTAACATCGAAAACAAGTATGATAGATTTCTCAGTATTTGGACCCCATGGATAGATTATTCCCTCCCTATAATGGGGGTTAGCCTACCAACCTCTCTTTAAATACAATACCCAAAACACAGTGTTACAGCTGCCCCCCCCCCCCCCCGGTCCCTACCCCAAGAGAGAAGAACCCCCCCATTCCCTCGGAAACTTCCCCTCCTCCCTCCTTCTCCATTCTTGACCTATATATTGGCCCTGGCCAGGCCATTGATATCAGTGAATTGATTCTACAAGAAATATAACAAGGAAAGCCTAGGAAAAATCTGGTTATACTGGAACACAATAACCTCGTTATCGTTACCCTAGCCAGATCATATACTGCTTTGTGATAATCATTAGAGATGAGCGAGCACCAAAATGCTCGGGTGCTCGTTACTCGGGACGAAATTATCGCGATGCTCGAGAGTTCGTTTCGAGTAATGAACCCCATTGAAGTCAATGGGCGACTCGAGCATTTTTGTATATCGCCGATGCTCGCTAAGGTTTCCATTTGTGAAAATCTGGGCAATTCAAGAAAGTGATGGGAACGACACAGCAACGGATAGGGCAGGCGAGGGGCTACATGTTGGGCTGCATCTCAAGTTCCCAGGTCCCACTATTAAGCCACAATAGCGGCAAGAGTGACCCCCCCCCTCCCAACAACTTTTACTTCTGAAAAGCCCTCATTAGTAAGGCATACCTTAGCTAAGCACCACACTACCTCCAACAAAGCACAATCACTGCCTGCATGACACTCCGCTGCCACTTCTCCTGGGTTACATGCTGCCCAACCCCCCGCCCCCCCTGCACGACCCAGGGTCCACAACGCACACCAAATTGTCCCTGCGCAGCCTTCAGCTGCCCTCATGCCACGCCACACTCATGTCTATTTATAAGTGCATCTGCCATGAGGAGGAACCGCAGGCACACACTGCAGAGGGTTGGCACGGCTAGGCAGCGACCCTCTTTAAAAGGGGCGGGGCGATAGCCCACAATGCTGTACAGAAGCAATGAGAAATATAATCCTGTGCCACCGCCATCAGGAGCTGCACACGTGGGCATAGCAATGGGGAACCTATGTGCCACACACTATTCATTCTGTCAAGGTGTCTGCATGCCCCAGTTAGACCGCGTTTTTTTATAAATAGTCACAGGCAGGTACAACTCCGCAATGGGAATTTCGTGTGCACCCACAGCATGGGTGGCTCCCTGGAACCCAACGGCTGTACATAAATATATCCCATTGCAGTGCCCATCACAGCTGAGGTAACGTCCGATTAAATGCAGGTGGGCTTCGGCCCACACTGCATGCCCCAGTCAGACTGGGCTTCTTTAGAAGTGGACACATGTAGTTACAACTCCGTGTGGACCGACAGCATGGGTGGCTCCCTGGAACCCACCGGCGGTACATAAATATATCCCATTGCATTGCCCATCACAGCTGAGGTAATGTCATGTTTAATGCAGGTGGGCTTCAGCCCACACTGCATGCCCCAGTCAGACTGGGGTTCTTTAGAAGTGGACACATGTAGTTACAACTCCGTGTGGACCGACAGCATGGGTGGCTCCCTGGAACCCACCGGCAGTACATAAATATATCCCATTGCAGTGCCCAGCACAGCTGATGTAACGTCAGCTGTAATGCAGGTGGGCAAAAAATTAATTGGATTACACTGTAGGCGAGGGCCCCAAAAAATTGGTGTACCAACAGTACTAATGTACGTCAAAAAAATTGCCCATGCCCAACCAAGAGGGCAGGTGAAACCTATTAATCGCTTTGGTTAATGTGGCTTAATTTGTAATTAGGCCTGTAGGCAGCCCAGTTAAAATAAAAATTGGTTCAGGTGCAAGTTTCAACACTTTAATGAGCATTGAAACGTATAAAAATTGTTTACAAAAATTATATGACCGAGCCTTGTGGGCCTAAGAAAAATTGCCCATTCGGCATGATTAGTCAGGTTTCAGGAGGAGGAGCAGGAGGAGGAGGATGAATATTATACACAGATTGATGAAGCTAAAAGGTCCACGTTTTTGATGGTGATAGAGAACAATTCTTCCATCCGCGGGTGCAGCCTACGTATTGTTTAGGTATCGCTGCTGTCCGCTGGTGGAGAAGAGAAGTCTGGGGAAATCCAGGCTTTGTTTATCTTGATGAGTGTAAGCCTGTCGGCACTGTCGGTTGACAGGCGGGTACGCTTATCTGTGATGATTCCCCCAGCCGCACTAAACACCCTCTCTGACAAGACGCTAGCCGCAGGACAAGCAAGCACCTCCAGGGCATACAGCGCGAGTTCAGGCCATGTGTCCAGCTTCGACACCCAGTAGTTGTAGGGGGCAGAGGCGTCACGGAGGACGGTCGTGCAATCGGCTACGTACTCCCTCACCATCCTTTTACAGTGCTCCCGCCGACTCAGCCTTGGCTGGGGAGCGGTGACACAGTCTTGCTGGGGAGCCAGAAAGCTGTTAAAGGCCTTAGAGAGTGTTCCCCTGCCTGTGTTGTACATGCTGCCTAATATCTGCGCCTCCCCTGCTACCTGGCCCTCGGAACTGCGCCTTCGGCCACTAGCGCTGTCGGATGGGAATTTTACCATCAGTTTGTCCGCCAGGGTCCTGTGGTATAGCATCACTCTCAAACCCCTTTCCTCTTCGGGTATGAGAGTGGAAAGGTTCTCCTTATACCGTCGGTCGAGCAGTGTGTACACCCAGTAATCCGTAGTGGCCAGAATGCGTGTAACACGAGGGTCCCGAGAAAGGCATCCTAACATGAAGTCAGCCATGTGTGCCAGGGTACCTGTACGCAACACATGGCTGTCCTCACTAGGAAGATCACTTTCAGGATCCTCCTCCTCCTCCTCAGGCCATACACGCTGAAAGGATGACAGGCAAGCAGCATGGGTACCCTCAGCAGTGGGCCAAGCTGTCTCTTCCCCCTCCTCATCCTCCTCATGCTCCTCCTCCTCAACGCGCTGAGATATAGACAGGAGGGTGCTCTGACTATCCAGCGACATACTGTCTTCCCCCAGCTCTGTTTCCGAGCGCAAAGCGTCTGCCTTTATGCTTTGCAGGGAACTTCTCAAGAGGCATAGCAGAGGAATGGTGACGCTAATGATTGCAGCATCACCGCTCACCATCTGGGTAGACTCCTCAAAGTTTCCAAGGACCTGGCAGATGTCTGCCAACCAGGCCCACTCTTCTGTAAAGAATTGAGGAGGCTGACTCCCACTGCGCCGCCCATGTTGGAGTTGGTATTCCACTATAGCTCTACACTGCTCATAGAGCCTGGCCAACATGTGGAGCGTAGAGTTCCATCGTGTGGGCACGTCGCACAGCAGTCGGTACACTGGCAGATGAAACCGATGTTGCAGAGTGTGCAGGGTGGCAGCGTCTGTGTGGGACTTGCAGAAATGTGCGCAGAGCCGGCGCACCTTTCCGAGCAGGTCTGACAAGTGTGGGTAGCTTTTCAGAAAGCGCTGAACCACCAAATTAAAGACGTGGGCCAGGCATGGCACGTGCGTGAGGCTGCCGAGCTGCAGAGCCGCCACCAGGTTACGACCGTTGTCACACACGACCATGCCCGGTTGGAGGCTCAGCGGCGCAAGCCAGCGGTCGGTCTGCTCTGTCAGACCCTGCAGCAGTTCGTGGGCCGTGTGCCTCTTATCTCCTAAGCTGAGTAGTTTCAGCACGGCCTGCTGATGCTTGCCCACCGCTGTGCTGCCACGCCGCGCGACACCGACTGCTGGCGACGTGCTGCTGCTGACACATCTTGATTGCGAGACAGAGGTTGCGGAGGAGGAGGAGGAGGAGGAGAGTGCTTTAGTGGAGGAAGCATACACCGCCGCAGATACCAGCACCGAGCTGGGGCCCGCAATTCTGGGGGTGGGTAGGACGTGAGCGGTCCCAGGCTCTGACTCTGTCCCAGCCTCCACTAAATTCACCCAATGTGCCGTCAGGGAGATGTAGTGGCCCTGGCCGCCTGTGCTTGTCCACGTGTCCATTGTTAAGTGGACCTTGGCAGTAACCGCGTTGGTGAGGGCGTGTACAATGTTGCGGGAGACGTGGTCGTGCAGGGCTGGGACGGCACATCGGGAAAAGTAGTGGCGACTGGGAACTGAGTAGCGCGGGGCCGCCGCCTCCATCATACTTTTGAAGGACTCCGTTTCCACAACCCTATACGGCAGCATCTCAAGGCTGATAAATTTGGCTATGTGGACGGTTAACGCTTGAGCGTGCGGGTGCGTGGCGGCGTATTTGCGCTTGCGCTCAAACACTTGCGCTAGCGACGGCTGGACGGTGCGGTGCGAGACATTGGTGGATGGGGCCGAGGACAGCGGAGGTGAGGGTGTGGGTGCAGGCCAGGAGACGGTAGTGCCTGTGTCCTCAGAGCGGGGTTGGATCTCAGTGGCAGGTTGGGGCACAGGGGGAGAGGCAGCGGTGCAAACCGGAGGTGGTGAACGGCCTTCGTCTCACCTTGTGGGGTGCTTGGCCATCATATGTCTGTGCATGCTGGTGGTGGTGAGGCTGTTGGTGGTGGCTCCCCGGCTGATCTTGGCGCGACAAAGGTTGCACACCACTGTTCGTCGGTCGTCAGGCGTCTCTGTGAAAAACTGCCAGACCTTAGAGCACCTCGGCCTCTGCAGGGTGGCATGGCGCGAGGGTGTGCTTTGGGAAACAGTTGGTGGATTATTTGGTCTGGCCCTGCCTCTACCCCTGGCCACCGCACTGCCTCTTGCAACCTGCCCTGCTGCTGCCCGTGCCTCCCCCTCTGAAGACCTGTCCTGTGTAGGCGTTGCACACCAGGTGGGGTCAGTCACCTCATCGTCCTGCTGCTCTTCCTCCGAATCCTCTGTGCGCTCCTCCCTCGGACTTACTGCCCTTACTACTACCTCACTGCAAGACAACTGTGTCTCATAGTCATCGTCCTCCTCACCCACTGAAAGGTCTTGAGACAGTTGCCGGAAGTCCCCAGCCTCATCCCCCGGACCCCGGGAACTTTCCAATGGTTGGGCATCAGTGATGATAAACTCCTCTGGTGGGAGAGGAACCACTGCTGCCCAATCTGAGCAGGGGCCCGAGAACAGTTCCTGGGAGTCTGCCCGCTCCTGAGCATGTGTCATTGTAGTGGAGTGAGGAGGCTGGGAGGAAGGAGGAGTAGCAGCCAGAGGATTTGGATTAGCAGCACTGGACGGCGCAGAACTGTGGGTGGATGATAGCTTGCTCGAAGCACTTTCTGCCATCCACGACAGGACCTGCTCACACTGCTCATTTTCTAATAAAGGTCTCCCGCGTGGACCCATTAATTGGGCGATAATTGTGGGGACGCCAGAAACGTGCCTCTCTCCTAATCGCGCAGCAGTCGGCTGCGATACACCTTGATCAGGAGCTCGCCCTGTGCCCACACCCTCACTTGGGCCTACGCGTCCTCGGTCACGTCCACGTCCTCTAGGCTTACCCCTACCCCTCAGCATGCTGTATTACCAGTGATTTCCCAGGCAGCAAATAAATTGGCGCAAGCCTGCAGGACAAATAGAATGTTTCCCTTTTTGGAGAACGGAGGGCCCACTGACTATATTCAATCAGATAAGATATGTGTTGCACAGAAATGCAGTTATATGAAGTGCAGTAGAGCGGTTACTTTTCACAGGCAGCAAATAAATTGGCGCAAGCCTGCAGGACAAATAGAATGTTTCCCTTTTTGGGAAACGGAGGGTCCACTGACTATATTCAATCAGATAAGATATGTGTTGCACAGAAATGCAGTTATATGAAGTGCAGCAGAGCGGAGACTTTTCACAGGCAGCAAATAAATTGGCGCCAGCCTGCAGGACAAATAGAATGTTTCCCTTTTTGGGAAACGGAGGGCCCACTGACTATATTCAATCAGATAAGATATGTGTTGCACAGAAATGCAGTTATATGAAGTGCAGCAGAGCAGTTACTTTTCACAGGCAGCAAATAAATTGGCGCAAGCCTGCAGGACAAATAGAATGTTTCCCTTTTTGGGAAACGGAGGGCCCACTGACTATATTCAATCAGATAAGATATGTGTTGCACAGAAATGCAGTTATATGAAGTGCAGCACAGCGGTTACTTTTCCCAGGCAGGAAATAAATTGGCGCAAGACTGCAGGACAAATACAATTTTTCCCTTTTTGGGAAACGGAGGGCCCACTGACTATATTCAATCAATAATATATGTCTTCTGGCCCTGCCTACACAATTCTCTCCCTGTAGTATTACTGCAAGGCGCAATGCTCTGCAGACAGCCGATTTTGAAAAGAAAAAAATATGCAACACTGCTAACAGCAGCCTGCACAGTACTGCACACGGATAGATGTGGCCCTAAGAAGGACCGTTTGGGTTCTTGAAGCCTACACTCACTCCTAAGACTCTCCCTACCTAAGCACCACTTCTCTCCCTGTAGTATTACTGCAAGGCGCAATGCTCTGCAGACTGCCGATTTTGAAAAAAAAAATTTGTGCAACACTGCTAACAGCACCCTCCACAGTACTGCACACGGATAGATGTGGCCCTGAGAAGGACCGTTGGGGCTCTTGAAGCCTACACTCACTGCAAACACTCTCCCTACAGCAGCTCCGGCACCAGCAGCACTTTCCCTCAGCTAACTCACAAGACATCTGAGGCGAGCCGCGGGAGGGGCCGACTTTTATACTCGGGTGACATCTGATCTCCCCAGCCACTCACTGCAGGGGGGTGGTATAGGGCTTGAACGTCACAGGGGGAAGTTGTAATGCCTTCCCTGTCTTTCAATTGGCCAGAAAAGCGCGCTAACGTCTCAGAGAGGAAACTGAAAGTAACCGGAACACCGCGTGGTGCTCGGACGAGTACGTTCGCTCATCTCTACTTGTAACCATAAATTGTATGTATATTTGGATTTTTTGTGCATGCCATTGACCTTCTTGGATACTTGTCATGGCAACCTTATTTTGTATGCCAGTAAGATTATGGTGATACCAAATCTGTATAGTTATTTTGTAAGAGTTCTCAACTTTTGCAAAATGAAAGCAATTCTTCACCCTATTCAGAGAGACATAACTTTTTTATTTTTCTACCACCAGAGGTGGGGGGGCTTATGTTTTGTAGGATGAGTTGAAGTATTCTTTGATATCATTCCAGGGTCGATATAACTTTCTGATCTCTTTTTATTGGTTTTTGAGAGGTGAGATGATCAAAATCAGCAATTCTTGCATACTTTTTAGTTTTTTTCGATGTGCACAGCGCAGGAGTGTGTGCAGAGTGTGTGAGTTTTACTTTGCATGAGAACATTTTTAGCCACTTTTTTACTCTATCGATAAAGTTTATTATTCCACTGTAGACAAAAAGTTATCATAAGACCTCTGGTTGCCATGGCAACCATCAGCATCTTGCAATTGCATGTTGAGGGGGCTGATGGTCTAAGGGGGCTCCAAACCCTTTAAATGTTGTGTCCCACTGCATCTAAGGGGTTAAGCGGCCAAGATCAAAGTTAACTCCAATTCCACTGGCGGCAGCAGGACTGCAGCTGTCAATTATAGCTGTGATCCCACTCTCGTTATGGAAGGCTCAGCTTCTTACCCCTGTCATAACCAGAGCCATATATCTACCCCAGAAGGTGGGAATTACTGTTCATCTGCTACAACATGTATGGGAGTTGGAACCCCATGATCTTATAATGATGGCCTTTCCTAAGGATAGACCATCAATATTATAGTCCCAGCAATCACCATTTATTTTCAGCATATAGATACTTTTGGTGAGGAGTGTTGTTTAGATCAGTGTTCCCCAACTCCAGTCCTCAGGGACCCCCAACAGGTCATGTTTTCAGGATTTCCTCAGTGTTGCACGGGTGATCTAATTATTGTTGGTGCCTGAGACATTGCCACAGGTGGTTTTACTATAGGAGATCCTAAAAACATGACCTGTTGGGGTCCCTGAGGACTGGAATTCAGAAACACTGGTTTAGATAACCCGTAGGTTTTCTAATGTTCATTTCAATATGTGATTGGACCTTTAATGTTTTGGTCCTTGTTAATTGGTAGATTTCAATAAATAACCACGGGGAGGTACGCAATGTCCCAGTACTTGAATATTATGTTATCAGCAGGATCCGGACTACTAATAAAATAGGAGAAAGCATTTTTTAAATTAGTTTATGGACAATCTAAATGTTGTTACATTATTAAAAACAAAGAATTTATTCTTTATTGCCATTATTGAATTTCCTTCTTGCAACACTAGCAAAATGCCGCTAGTTTCTATTCATATTATAGTGTTGTGACAGTGAATATTGTAAAGAAGCTTTATTATTCTTCCATCCAGATAATTGACAGTCCGATGCTCTCGGGGAAGTTATTACTCCATTATCAGAAAGAAATGTTTGTATAGGTTTGTGCAGCGGTAATTCAGCGGTTCCTTCCCCACGATTTGACCTTCTTTATATTTCTGCTCTCCATTTGCAAGTATAAGATGCAGCATGTAATGTTGGTGGCTGATGCATTTAATATATATTTGTTATAGAACAGCTAAATGAAAGAGTAGTACAGGAAACAAGAAACATTGCCAAACAGCAGCATGCGCTCTTGAGGAATTGTAAAATGCACGCCTGGCATCAGCCAACCCCAGGGAACATGTGCCAGCAGAAAGTAAGAAATCCTGCCCGTAAATGCAGTATTTTAGAATGCAAGGTGTAAGAGTAATGTAGAAGTTGTTTCTGCAGAATATCCCTTAAGGTTAATAAAATTCACTTGTTTTGGACAGTTTCCCCCAAGGTTAATACAGTTCACGTAAAAGCAGAATGTATTATCACTGCTTTGCATTTCTATATAAACTATCCAAATAATAAAAGGCTTCAGAAGAGCTTGGAAACATCACTTGAGTGTTTCTCATTGTGTTCTTCTCCAATGTATCGAAAAATAATTAAGAAAGGAATTAAGACTAAAAGACTGGTGGTAATGGCACAACACTCCAAGCTAGAACATATTGAAAGTAACCAAGAGGTGTGGAAACTTCTCCTTTTATTAACCCCTTAGTGACAAAGCTTTTTTTACATTTTCGTTTTTTGATCCTCCCTTTTAAAAAATCGTAACTCTTTTAATTACCCATCGACGTCGCTGTATGAGGGCTTGTTGTTTTTTGCACGATGAGTTGTATTTTTCAATGGTGCTATTTATTGAACCTTATAATGTACTGAAAAACTATTAAAAATTTCTAAGTGCAGAGAAATGGAAAAAAAACCTACATTCCGCCATCTTTCGGTGCGTCCTGTTTTCACGGCGCACAAACTGCAACAAAAATGAACTTATAACTTTATTCTATGACTCAGTGCGATTACTACGATACCAAACTTATATAGTTTTTTTTTGCTGTAGTACTTGTATTGTACTTCAAAGATATTTAATTTAAAAAAAAAAAAATTCTGTCTCCATTTTCTGTGGACAGTAACTTTTTTATTTTTCTGTCGACATAGTTATGTGAGGGCTCATTTTGTGCAGTATGTCCTGTCATTTCCGTTGGAACCATTTTTGAATACGAACGACTTTTTGATCGGTTTTTATTACATTTTTTGTTGCAGATAGGATGACCAAAAAAACGCATTTCTGGCGTTCTTTATTATTATTATTTTTTGAACGTTGTTTACCGTGCCAGGTAAATAATGCATTATTTTGATAGATCGGACTTTTATAGAAGCAGCGATACCATACACGTATTTTTGCTTTATTAGGCCTTAGTCACACGGGCGTTTTTTCACGCGATTTGCGGATCGCATGACGGATGCGCATCCGCAAATCGCGTGACCGATGCGCGCAAGTCGCCCCCAAATCGCCCGAAAATCTGCTCCTAGCCGCGTTTCATTAGAAACGGGCCGGAGCTGTCCAGCGCATTGCATTCAATGGAGACGGCAATAGAGTCGGCTCCATTTAAAGCAATGCGCTGCGGGCGAGCCCGGGATGAATTGTCGGGAAGGGCTTAAATATATAAGCCCTTCCCTGCAATTCATCCTAAAATGTGTAAAAATAAAAAATATATATATACTCACCTTCTCCGCGCGGCCATCCTGCAGTGGGTGTGAAGGGGGTGTGAGTCAGACCTGCCCCCTGATTGGCTCAGCGCTGAGCCAATCAGAGGCATGTCTCACTCACACCCATTCATGAATTCTCAGCTCAGCGCTGAGAGGCAGCAGTCACTCACCCATTCATGAATTCATGAATGGGTGTGTGAGTGAAACCTGCCTCTGATTGGTCAGGGCTGTGACCAATCAGAGGCAGATCATTCAGCGGGCGGGGATTTTAAAGCCCCGCCGGCTGAATAGTTCCGAGAAGCAGTTCAGGAGAACTGACAGCGGCCGCGGCTGGACTCCGGCTGCAGCGGAAAGATGAGTATACAATTTTTTTTTATTTTAACACATTTTAGGATGAATTGCAGGGAAGGGCTTATATATTTAAGCCCTTCCCGACAATTCACCCCGCGCACGCCGGCAGCCCATTGCTTTCAATGGAGCGGCTGTATTGCCGGCTCCATTGAATTCAATGGGCAAACATCGTTCTTCTCTGTCACAGCTGTTACAGCTGTGGCAGAGAAGAATGATTTGTCTTCTATATGTTCTCAATGGGGTCGGCGCTGCTGCCGCCGGCCCCATTGAGCGCATATAGAGAAGAGAACAGGAATCGCAGATCGCAGATAGGTGCGATCTGCGATTTCTGTTCTATAATTTATCGGACGAGCGCATAAAAAGCGCTCATGTGTCCAATACCATTGCAAAGCAATGGTTTTATAAAATCGCCGGACGTATGCGCATGCGCAAATCGCGGCTAAAAACGCCCGTCTGACTAAGGCCTTATTTAGATTCCTTTATTGCAAATATGGAAAAAGGCTTTTTTTTTACTTTTATTACTTTAAAAAAAATAAATAAATAAAATAAAACTTTATTGTTTTTATTTTTACACTTTCTTTTAGTCCCCAGAGGGGACCACAACCAGCGATGCTTTTGATCGCTCCTGCAGTATGATATAATGTTATAGCATTAAATCATACTACATTCTGACAGGTAGCCTACCAAGCTATCCCACTGGGACGGCTTGATGGGCAGTCTGCCAAGACAGCCATGGGGCCTTTCAGAAGGCCCCCGGCTGCCATGACACCTGCACGGCTCCCCCGATCTCACCGCAGGGGGGGTGTACAGGACCCCCGAACATGGGTCAGGGGATTTAAATGTCGCTGTCTCCCTCCATACACGTCCTGCAATGGCAGGACGTAAACAGACTATGGGCCGTCACTAAGGAGTTAAATATAATAGGTGGCCAGTGTGTGAAAAAACCTTTCAAGGAGAACTCCATTGTCAGTTCAGTTGGTATTAAAATATGCAAACAATTAGTGGGTCCCAAAAGGGTTAAAGGGGATCCTGTTTGCCTGTGTAGTGTCTCCCGTCCATGCTGACTCATGCTATACAGGCAAGCAGGATCCCCTTTAACCCCTTTTGGGACCCACCAATTGTTTATATATTTTAATACCCCGAAACACATTTTCACATGCTGGCCAACTATTACTTTAAATAAAAAGGGAAGTTTCCACACGACTTGGCTACTTTCAATATGTTTTTGGAGTGTTGTGTCATCACCACCAGTCTTTTAGTCTTAATTTCTTGACTATCTACGCCCACTAAAGTGAGGTGTTATCGGCACCTCCACCACTGTAATCTTCATTCTACTCTCTCACCACATATGTAGAATTATTTTCTACATCTAACACGATCTTACAGTTTTGCTCCACCCTTCTTTCTTTAGTTTCCTCTCTGCATCAAATAATATAATTAGGCATACCTGATTGATAAGGCTACAATATCCAATGAGCATCACCTAAATTGAATGTATATTCAAAATCAAGACATCTACAACTTTCTCTTCCTGAATCTGCATGCCCAGTTGCAGCCTGGCAATTAGCTCTAAATTGTAAGCATTAGTAGCACTCATGTAATAGTACCTTTAGACTGGTAACCTAAAACATAGCGTTCTTATAGTATATGCATGTTGACTATTCAGACACCACATCCTGACTTGTGGCTGGTATAATCAATATACTCATAATGTTGCTTATTCAATTTCTGACCCTCATAGTGGAACTGAAGGGGCTTCTTCTTTTTGACCCAAATCACACTAATGAATGAAATGCATGGGAAACATCAGTCTTCTGGATATAAAATTTGGTTGAAATCTATACTCATCTCTATGTGATTAACTGCCCCCATTAATTCTTGACAGCGTAGGGTGATCTTTGGCCTTCTCCCTTTATCTCCATGTTCCTCTTGCTTTTCCCAAATTGAATTACATTTAATCAGACTGGACCAGTCACTGAAACAATTGGCTGGTGTGGTAGCTTGCTAGCCCCAAGAGGCTTAGTACTCTTTTTATTAGTGATGGGTTATTAATTTCAGTGCCAGTGGCAGGTGTTGGTTTCTACTTAATTAGCTGCGTAGATACATCTGAAAGCAAACAGCATGACGATATATGTATCATAGAGACCCTGCCTGCCCCTCTCGATCCTTTGTTAGTAGTCATTTATATTCTGATCTCCCACTGAGTAATCAAGGCTTAGAAAGACAATCCGAAAAATTGGCTGTCTCTTGCTACCAAATACCTTGGTGTTCATGAACAGGAGCACAAAAATAAATATTCTACTTACATATCAAGCCAAACTTATGGTGATATTTGAGGGTAACTTAAAAACTGTCCAAGTCATAATATACTTTGAAAGTGTGTAAATATTCTTTTAAAAAGACATGAAATTTCTGGATTTTGGCATTTTTAGAACTTATTCTAGTCTTACATTGTGACTTGTTTCTTATAGAAAACCAAGCATACGGAGGAATTTGAGGTCCGATTCCATAAAAATGCAATAGAAGATCTTAGAATGCTATCTGTACGGCAATGTTTTCTCTTGAATACCTACCTACACATAGTCCTGTGGTGCCTTCACAATAATGTACCAAGTGCATGCAGCTCTCTACTAATACGCCATGCTCCATGAGCCCTACCACAAGCAGTTTAGTCTTTGGAACTTTTTGAGTGGTTGTCCAATTAGTGCAATGAGTTGCATGGAATTGTTTAATGCTTTCCACAAACGTTTATATATATATATACATATATATATATATATATATATATATATATATATATATATATATATATATATATATATATATATATATAGGAAGAGATCATAGGAAAACCTCAGAACATCCAGCTCTTGAAATAAATGTGTTGTAAGCAGGAAAAATGGACAAGTGTAAGAATCTGAGAAACAAGGCAATTGTGATGGTTAGACAATTGTTGCAGAGTGTCTCACACATAGCAATTCTTTTGGGGTATTCCTGGTAGGCAGTGGTTAGTACATGCCAAAAGTAGTCAAAAGAAGGACAACTATTAAGCTGTGACACGGTTATAGGTGACTGAATGGACTGATGCCAAGACTGGCACCTAATTATCCAATGGGAATTTATTTGCGTAGTTGAACTGGTATGATTGGAACCTATCTTCTTGGCCAATAATGACCATTGTTGTTATAAATACAGCTGTAGTTCTTTATTTTTTTCTTTAGAGTGGAGTGCTTAGGTGAAGGAGTCAGTTTAGGGAACAGTTCTGGAGTCAAAGATCTGATCTGCCGGGAATTCCTCTTCACCCTGAACCATCACTGGTGGAGGAGGTGGTGGGCTTCTTCACTGCTACTTGAGCAGTGATACATCGAACACTGGATGGATTTGAAGACAAGTGGGCAGAAGGCAACTTGGCCCTCCCTTTCAGAAATCCAAAAAGGCCTAATAAATTTTTTGCCCCAATTTGGGAGTGGGTACATGGGCCTTCAGGTTCTTGGTAGATAACCATACTTTTTCTCCAACCTGGAAGGCAGGGGCAGCTTGTCAGTGTTTATCCGCCGCCTCTTTGTAAGCATCTGTGGGTGGATCAGTACTAGAGCTGACAAACAGAATCTTTAGTTTCTCAAATGCGGCTTGTGCCTCCGGGGACCAGAAAAACGCATGTGCTTTCTTTGTGAGGGAGGTGATCGGAGGAATGTATTCCCGGAGTTGTATTTGGGTTTGTTTGAACACACATTTCTCTAACTTGATGCAGAGGTTATTCTTTGGGAGTCGTTCCAAGACCACCCGCACATGTCTGCGCTGTTCTCACAAATTGTCAGAGATATGCTACTGTGCAATCATCCAACTGGTCTTGAAACACATTATTGATAAAGTGCTGGAAGGTAGCAGGAGCATTGCAGTGATCGAACAGTAACACTAGGGATTCAAAGTGTCCATATCTTGTTCTGAAGGCTGTCTCCTACTCCTCGCCAGGACGGATCCTTACCAGGTTATATGCTCCTCTGAGGTCCAGTTTAGTAAAGACCTTGGCTGTCTGAAGCCTCTCCAGAGACTCTGGGATCAATGGGAGAGGATAGCAATTCTGGATGGTAATCTTGTTTAGTTCCCAGTAATTAGTGCATGGACAAAGAGTAGAATCCTTCATTTTAACAAAGAAAATGGGTGCCCCTGCCAGAGAAAAAGAAGGTCAGATGAAGCCCTTCTTTAGATCCAGATGTTCCCACAGGGCCCCTAACTCAGGTTTGGCGTGGTTGAAGATACACCTAAATAGAATAGAAGATCCTGGGAGCAGCTCAATAAGACAGTCATATGGCCCATTAGGTGGCAGCTGGTCAGCCTTCTTCTTACTGCAAACATCCTTGAATATCGGGTAGTGAACTAGTAATTTCTCTAAGTCCTGTTGATCATCCTCGAGGTCCTGTACTGGTTTAGGGGCAGGTAGTGCCATCTGGCAGTTTTCATTACAGTAATCTGAGGGGAAGGCAATGGTCTTGGTTTCCCAGTTGATAGAGGGATCATGGGTAGAAAACCAGGGGATCCTGAGAATCACTGGAAATTTAGGGGATGAGTTGGAAGCTGATGGTTTCTTGATGGTCGGGGTTCATGTGGAGCTCCAGTTCAATTGTCTCCTGTGTGACGGGACCTGAAGACAAGGGTGACCCATCCAAAGTTTCCATATCTATCAGTATGGACTTGAGTCTAGTTGCAATGTCTTAGTCACGAGCGAATGTTAGGTCCATGAGTCCTCCCCCCCTGCTCCTGAATCCAACATTGCTGAGTACTACGTCTTCTGATCGCCCATTACAATCTCAATTGGGAGGGCAAAATGGAGTGCAGGAAGGGTTTCCACACTGTCCTGAACTACTGGTACAAAGGTGTGTTTGGTGGCATCCCCTTGTTTCATGACGACTGGATTGGCCATGGGCTTAACGTGGGCTAAGAGTCCTTTGGAGCTTGTTTTGACAGTTTAGGGCATAATGTCCTGAGCTCCCACAATAAAGACACAGATTTTGAATCCGGTGCCTCTCCTTTCCCTGGTGGAAAGAGGTTTGCAGATGACGTCGACCTGCATGGGTTCAGGAGCAGCTTCAGTCCTTGGATGGGGACTAAATGTGGATTGACTGAAGGAGTACAGGGCGCTGGTGCCTGAACCCTGCAGTCTCTCCTTTCGCCACTCAAAAAGTCTCTGATCAATCCGGATGCATAACTGGATGAAGTCTTTGAAGGTTATCTAGGGCCTCCACTCTGGCAAGTTCGTCTTTTATCCACTCAGATAACCCCTGGCGAAATTGGCTCTGTTGTGAAGCAGGATTCCATGTGGTATCATTTGCCCAGCGACAAAACTCTGCCATATATTCTGCACATGATTGTCACCCTTGTCGTAGGCTATAAAACCTCACTTCAGCCGTAGCACAGCGATTCGGATCATCAAAATTTTTCTCCATAGCGGCTGTGAAGGCATTGAGGCTGTCAAGGAGATTACTGTTGGTCTATGTATGGCGAAGTCCAGGCAAGTGCCTCATCAGTGAGGAGGTTAATGATAAGGAATACCTTTTGCCGGTCACTGGTAAACAGTGTGGGCTGCATTTAAAAATCTGGCATTGATTGTGGAAGCCCCTATACAGACGGCGATCCCCACCGAACTTTGTGGGCAGTGCCATGTGGACATCAGAGCCTGAGTGATGCAAGTCAGGAAATTGCTTCTGTAAACTGATAATTTCCTTCTGTTGATCTAGCACCAGTGTTTGCAATCCAACGAACTTCTCCTGGTAGGAGGCGTGAAATTCCTGGAGCTCTGTAACTTGCTTCTGCAGAGTGGTCACTACGGGCTCCATGTTTGGGTATGATTATTTTGTTATGTCTTACCGATGCTGCATTGGAGCCGCAGGTGTAGTAGCCGTGACGGTCAATGGAGAGTAGTCAAGATAGTCGGAAGTCGTTATGGGGAAGTCATGGTATGCAGTACAATGGGATGAGATGGAAGCATAGTCAAATAGAACCAGAGGTCAGCAGCAGTAGGTATTGGTATGCAGTACAATGGGATGAGATGGAAGCGTAGTGAAATGGAAGCCAGAGGTCAGCAGCAGTAGGTATCGATATGCAATACAATAGGATGAGATGGAAGCATAGTCAAATGGAAGCCAGACGTCAGCAGCAGGAGGTATTAGTGGGCAGTACAATGTCAGGAGGATGGAAGCGTAGTCAAACGGAAGCCAGAGGTCAGCAGCAGTAGGTATCAGTACAATTGCAGGAGGAAGAGGATCTTGATCAAGGTGGTGGAGCACAATATTCACGCACTGTATCTGAGACATGGACAGGCTTTTATAGAAAGTACTAACTAGTAGCAGGGTGGAGCCAGGACAGGTAGACAGGAAGTTGAATTGGAAGGAGCAAAGAAAAATAGAACAAGGCTGGGTTTCAGCAATGAACTGTCCAAATTCTGGATAGCCTTGGATAGAGAACTGCTGACTGGACTGCAAGAGGTCCCGGGTTCAAGTCCTGACAGTGGATAAGATCAAACATCTTACTCTGTTTAAGTTAACTTTGACTAACCGTAATTTACCAGCCATAGCATGTTTACTAAACCTTACAAAATGTTTACACAGGCCAATAGTCGCCCAAGTAATCATTCAAAAGAGGGATCATGGGCGACTGTCGTACCATATAAACATAGGACCTGACGGGACAAGTGAGCGAGAATCGCTAATTTGTTGGTGTTGCTTGATTTTTAGCTCACCTAAGAACCAAAGGACTATTGGCCTGTTTAAACAGGTAGTCATTCATCTGTGAATGACTGCCTATTTACTCTGAATGGAGGCAGCTGGGAGAGATCTCCAGCACGCTCGCCTCCATTCAGTAAGTAATCATTGCTACTGTGTGAAAGTTGTTTGCTCAGAAGATTTGAAGCTAGCCTTCCCTGATTGGATATCCTTGTTGAAAGTTACACCATATGAGATAGCAGCCAGTTTTTCTTTTAAAACCAAAAGTATCAGTTGTGTAGAATATTGTTAAAGGTACCTTTGCACGGGGCAATTACCACCCAAACTATCACTGGAAACAAATTATCATCCTGTGTGTAAGCCGCCACCGGCAGGGTACTGAGCAACAACTCAGCGAGAGTTGCTTGGTTTTTAACTCATTTTAAAACCAAGCAACTGTTTTCCCATGTAAACAGGAGGCACTCAATCTTTGATTGATTGCTTATTGTGAATGGAGGTGGGCGGGTGGGCTGGATAAATCCCCAACACGCTTTGCCACTGGGCTGCCGGCTAGCGCGGGATGAACTTTCGGGAAGGGCTTAAAAATATAAGCCCTTACCTGAAAATCATCCTAAAATGTGTCCCGGCAGAACGATGTTAATCCATTGAATTCAATGGAGCTGGCAATACAGCCGGCTCCATTGAAAGCAATGGGCTGCCTGCGATCGCACAATGAATTTTCGGGAAGGGCTTAAAAATATAAGCCCTTACCTGAAAAAGAAAGATTTTAGTGTAGAAAAAAAAAAATGCAGCCCTTTCCTGCAATTCATCCAGAAATGTATATATAAAAAAAAAATTATATATATATATATATATATATATATATATATATATATATATATATATATATATATATATATATATATATATGCACACTCACCTAGTCCCGGCAGACGGAGTTCAGCTGCGGCCGGCAGCAGTCCACCTGAACTGCTCTGAACAGCTGTGAGTAGTATTCAGCAGCCGGGGATTTAAAATCCCCGCCTGCTGAATGAGCTCCCTCTGATTGGTCACAGCCCGACCAATCAGAGGCAGATCTCACTCACACCCATTCATGAATTCATGAATGGGTGAGTGAATGCTGCCTCTGATTGGCTCAGCGCAGCTCTCAGCTGAATGACAGCAGTTCAGCACCACAGTGCAGGGGACAGCAGGAGAAGACGCGGCTGTGCCCCGGCAGCTGAAGGGAGGCGAGTATCTATTTTTTTTGTTTTTTAAATCACTTTTAATTCATTTCCAGGGAATGGCTTATATGTAAAGCCCTTCCCTGGAAAAGAATTCAGGTGTCCCAGCGGACCATTGTCTTCAATGGAGTCGCCGGCAGCAGCAGCGGCTCCATTGAAGAGAATGCCTGCATTTTTATTCTTTTTTACACTAAAATCTTTCTTTTTCAGGTAAGAGCTTATATTTTTAAGCCCTTCCCGAAAATTCATCCCGCGCTCGCTGGCAGCCCATTGCTTTCATTGCCCCCAGCCGCACTAAACACCCTCTCCGACAAGACGCTAGCCGCAGGACAAGCAAGCACCTCCAGGGCATACAGCGCTAGTTCAGGCCACGTGTCCAGCTTCGACACCCAGTAGTTGTAACATAGTAACATAGTAACATAGTATGTAAGGCCGAATGAAGACATTGTCCATCTAGTCCAGCCTGTCTATCCTACTGTGTTGATCCAGAGGAAGGCAAAAAACCCCAAGGCCAGAAGCCAATTAGCCCTTTTGGGGGAAAAATTCCTTCCCGACTCCCTAATGGCAATCAGACTGTTCCCTGGATCAACCCCTAATAGTTCCTACCTGCCTGTATACCAGGATTGACACTTAACCTAATATTTATATCCTGTAATATACTTCTTCTCCAGAAGGACATCAAGTCCCCTTTTAAACTCCTCTATCGATTTTGCCATCACCACTTCCTCCGGTAGAGAGTTCCACAGTCTAACTGCTCTTACAGTAAAGAACCCCTTTCTATGTTGGTGATGAAACCTACTTTCCTCTAATCGTAGCGGATGTCCTCTTGTTACCTTTGTGGTCCTGGGTGTAAACAGATCACGGGAGAGATCCATGTGTTGTCCCCTCATGTACTTATACATGGTTATTTGGTCGCCTCTTAACCTTCTTTTTTCTAGAGTAAATAGTCCCAATTTGGATAGCCTCTCTGGGTATTCCAGTCCCGTCATTCCATGTATTAGTTTAGTTGCCCTTCTTTGAACCCCTTCAAGCACTGTGACATCTTTCCTGAGCACCGGTGTCCAGAATTGTACGCAGTATTCCATGTGAGGCCTGACAAGTGCCTTATATAGTGGAAGGATAATGTTCTCGTCCTTCGCCCCTATACCTCTTTTAATGCACCCCAAGACTTTATTTGCCTTTGCAGCAGCTGACTGGCATTGGTTACTCCAGTTTAGTCTATTATCCACTAATACCCCTAGATCCTTTTCCATATCACTTTTCCCTAGTGGTACCCCAATAAGTGAATATTGGTGACATCCGTTTCTCCTGCCCATGTGCATAGTCTTACATTTTTCAACATTGAACTTCATTTGCCATTTTTCTGCCCAAGCCCCCATCTTATCCAGGTCCGTTTGTAGCCGCACATTGTCCTCCGTTGCATTAATTATATTGTATAATTTTGTGTCATCTGCAAATATTGATATTTTGCTGTGCAGCCCCTCTATCAGGTCATTAATAAATATGTTGAACAGAGTGGGGCCTAATACTGAACCCTGTGGCACCCCGCTAGCGACTGTGGTCCAATCAGAGTACGAACCATTTATTACCACCCTCTGCTTTCTATCGTTGAGCCAATTTTTTACCCACTTACACACGTTTTCGCCCAGTCCGAGCTGCCTCATTTTGTATATTAGCCTATTATGTGGCACGGTGTCAAAGGCTTTAGAGAAGTCCAGATATACAAGATCAATAGATTCTCCCTGGTCCAGCTTAGAGCTTACTTCATCGTAGAAACTGATCAGATTTGTCTGACATGAGCGACCCTTCATGAATCCATGCTGGTGAGGAGTTATTCCCTTGTTCTCCTTGAGGTGCTCATCGATGGCGTCTCTCAGAATCCCCTCGAAAAATTTTTCCCGTTACTGAAGTGAGACTTACTGGCCTGTAGTTACCAGGCTCACTTTTGCTCCCTTTTTTGTAAATTGGAACCACGTTGGCAATGCGCCAGTCCAATGGTACTACTCCGGTCTTGATAGTGTCTAGAAATATTAGGTATAGCGGCCTAGCTATCTCGTCACTTAGTTCCTTTAGTATCCTTGGGTGTAATCCATCTGGGCCCGGTGATTTATCAATTTTAGTTTTCTTTAGACGCTTCCGCACCTCCTCCTGCGTTAGGTATGAGATATTTTGTGAGGGGTTCGTTTTATTCCCCTGCATCTCGTGTGGCATTTCCTTTTCTTTGGTGAATACACTTGAGAAGAAGCTATTTAGTAGATTTGCTTTCCCTTCGTCATCATCAATGATTTCTCCTGCATTGTTTTTTAAAGCGCCAGCGCTCTCCCTGCAAATCCTTTTGCTGTTTATGTAGTTGAAAAATAGCTTCGGGTTGTTTCTGCTCTCTTTTGCGATCCGTCTTTCTGCTTCCCCCTTGGCAGTTTTGATCGTATCTTTGCATATTTTGTTTTTTTCCCTGTATGATTTTAGCGCTTCTTCGCTGCCTTCTTGCTTTAGTAGTTTGAACGCTTTCTTCTTTTCGTTTATTGCCCCTCGTACCGTCTTGTCGAGCCACATTGGTTTCCTTTTAGCTGAGTTTCTTTTATTTTTAAAGGGAATGAACTGCTCACATGAGGCGATTAGGATCCTTTTGAACTTTTCCCATTTGTCCTCCGTACCGTTATTTTTGAGGATGTTGTCCCAATTAATGTTACCGATAGTAGTTCTAAGCTCATCAAATTTTGCTTTACTAAAGTTTAGTTTCTTTGTCACTCCCTGATAAGGCTTCCTATTGATTGACAGCTGGAAGTTGATTATATTGTGGTCGCTGTTCCCCAAGTGCCCGTCAACCTGCACCCCCCTTATACGTTCCGGTTTGTTAGTTAGTACTAGGTCCAGAATGGCCCTCCCTCTTGTTGGTTCCTGCACAAGTTGGTTCAGGTAATTGTCTTTAATTACTCTCAAGAACTTATCACCCCTGTGAGATTTGCAGGTTTCGTTCTCCCATGTTATATCTGGGTAATTAAAGTCCCCCATGATAATTACTTCGTTTCGTTTTGACACCTCTTCTATCTGCCTTAGTAGTAAGTCTTCAGTTTCTTCTGTTGCTTTTGGTGGTCGATAGAAGACCCCTATCAGGACTTTGTTATTTTTTCCTCCCTGTATTTCTACCCACAGAGATTCCACCTGTTCGTCTCCTACCCCTATATCCTCCCGTAGCCTCGGCTTCAAGTTCGATTTGACGTACAGACATACCCCTCCCCCTTTCTGGTTCCTTCGGTCTCTTCTGAAGAGATTGTACCCCTGCAAATTCACCGCCCAATCGCACTTATCATCAAGCCATGTTTCAGTAATTCCGACTATATCATAACTTTCATCAGTCATTCTTGCTTCAAGCTCGCCCACTTTACCGATCAGACTTCGTGCATTCGTGATCATACAATTTATATCATTTTTTTTGTTTTTTAAATTTGTTTTGTTGCTATTCGTACTTATGGCTGATCTATCAGTTCTAACTGTACTAACCCCACCCCCTGCTCGTCCCCCATTCCCTTTGCTTGGACCCAGATCGCTAATTACACTGGCTACCCCACTATTTCTCGTTTTGCCCTCCCCCCCGGTCCCTAGTTTAAACACTCCTCCAGCCTTCTAGCCATCTTTTCCCCCAGCACAGCTGCACCCTCCCCATTTAGATGCAGCCCGTCCCTACGGTAGAGCCTGTAGCCGACCGCAAAGTCAGCCCAGTTCTCCAGGAACCCAAATCCCTCCTTCTTACACCAACTCCGGAGCCACTTGTTTACCTCCCTAAGGTCCTGCTGCCTTTCTAGTGTGGCTTTAGGTACAGGTAGTATTTCTGAGAAAACTACCCTGGAGGTCCTTGCCCTGAGCTTGGACCCTAAGTCCCTGAAATCATTTTTGAGGGCCCTCCATTGACCTCTAACTTGTTCATTGGCGCCAACGTGCACCATGACCGCTGGATCCTCACCAGCCCCTCCCAGTAATCTGTCAATCCGATCCGCGATGTGTCGAACTCGAGCGCCAGGAAGACAACACACCGTTCGACGATCCCGGTCTTTATGGCAGATTGCCCTCTCTGTCCCCCTAATAATTGAGTCCCCCACCACTAGAACCTGTCTAGCCTGCCCTGCGCTCCCCGTCCCCGTCTCACTGGAGCAGTCATCCCCCTGCCCAGAGGGCGTGTCGTGCTGCAGCGGTGCTGGCTCTGTAATGGCATCCCCCTCATCTGCCAATCGTGCAAACTTGTTGGGTTGTGCCAGTTCAGGACTAGCCTCCCTGGTTCTCTTCCCTCTATCCCTCCTTCTTTCTGTCACCCAGCTGACTGCCTGCTCCCCCTGCTCTTCCGTACTACCGTCCGCCCCCGCCTCTACCCCAGCGAGTGCCTGCTCAGTGA
This sequence comes from Eleutherodactylus coqui, assembly GCF_035609145.1. Classification (NCBI taxonomy): domain Eukaryota; kingdom Metazoa; phylum Chordata; class Amphibia; order Anura; family Eleutherodactylidae; genus Eleutherodactylus; species Eleutherodactylus coqui. The sequence goes on from NC_089846.1 coordinate 102,922,604, forward strand.
GCACCAAACTCCTTTCCATGATGTCAATGGCTCTCAGTGTTGCCAGTTGCCCATTTAGATCCAGAATTTGGGCTTCTAAATGTTCGACGTGCACGCATCTTGCGCAACAGTATGCACCCTCGATCGGCTGATCAAGGACCGCATACATTGCACAAGTAGCACACTGGATGACATTGCCAGGCATGGAGCTCATCCTAATGGGGATCTACAATTTACTTGTGGAAGTAGTGAATATAGACTTGTTCACACTCCGCTCACGCGCTGCTGCAACCGCTCAACCGCTGACCCGCTGCTGCAACCGCTGACCCGCTGCTGCAACCTCTCACACCCTGCTATAACCGCTGACCCGCTGCTGCAACCTCTCACACCCTGCTATAACCGCTGACCCGCTGCTGCAACCGCTGCTGCAACCGCTGACCCGCTGCTGCAACCGCTCACACCCTGCTATAACCGCTCACCCGCTGCTTCAACCGCTGACGCAACCGCTGACGCAACCGCTGACCCGCTGCCGCAACCGCTGACCCGCTGCCGCAACCGCTGACCCGCTGCTGCAACCCCTCACCCGCTGCTGCAACCCCTCACCCGCTGCTGCGACCCCTCACCCGCTGCTGCGACTACTCACCCGCTGCTGCGACCCCTCACCGCTGCACCCGCTGCTGCGACCCCTCACCCGCTGCTGCAACCACTCAACTGCTCACACGCTGCTGCAACCGCTCACTCGCTGCCGCTCTCGCGCAAACGCTTACCCGCTGACACGCGCTCACAAAATTTCCCCCCCCCCCTCACAAACATTTAGACCCCCAGACACACACACAGAAGACACAACTAACCAGATACACAGAAGACACACAGCTCACAAACACACACAGAGGTAGAGGTAGATACTTATCAGCTCACTCTGCCCTCCTGTCTCAGCTGCTTCGTTCTGGTCCCCTCCACTACTGCCGGTCTCTGATTGCTGCCCCCGCACCTGCACCTGCTTCTGCTCCGGCGGCCGCTCACTCCACCTGTCACTCTGCCCTCCTGCTGCTGCTCCGAGACCCGCTCCGCTTCTGCACTCCTCCTGCCGGCTCCTGTCACCTTCGGGCGCCGGTATCGGCTCCTCCGCTGGTCCGTTGTCTCCCTCAGACCCCCCGCTCGTGCCTCTGCCTCGGCGCGCTGCTACTGGCGTCTGACGTCACTTCCGGTCTCAATACTGTCGGTAGTAGGGGGCAGAGGCGTCACCGAGGATGGTCGTGCGATCGGCTACGTACTCCCTCACCATCCTTTTACAATGCTCCCGCCGACTCAGCCTTGACTGGGGAGCGGTGACACAGTCTTGCTGGGGAGCCATAAAGCTGGCCAGGCCCTTAAAGACTGTTGCACTGCCTGGGCTGTACATGCTGCTCGATCTACACACCTCCCCTGCTACCTGGCCCTCGGAACTGCGCCTTCTGCCACTACCGCTGTCGGATGGGAATTTTACCATCAGCTTGTCCGCCAGGGTCCTGTGGTATAGCAACACTCTTGAACCCCTTTCCTCTTCGGGAATGAGAGTGGGAAGGTTCTCCTTATAGCGTGGGTCGAGCAGTGTGTACACCCAGTAATCCGTAGTGGCCAGAATGTGTTGAATGCGAGGGTCACGAGAAAGGCATCCTAACATGAAGTCAGCCATGTGTGCCAGGGTACCTGTACGCAACACATGGCTGTCCACACTAGGAAGATCACTTTCAGGATCCTCCTCCTCCTCTTCCTCCTCAGGCCATACACGCTGAAATGATGACAGGCAAGCAGCATGGGTACCGTCAGCAGTGGGCCAAGCTGTCTCTTCCCCCTCCTCCTCATCCTCCTCATGCTCCTCCTCCTCCTCCTGAACGCGCTGAGATATAGACAGGAGGGTGCTCTGACTATCCAGTGACATACTGTCTTCCCCCGGCTCGGTTTCCGAGCGCAAAGCGGCTGCCTTTATGGTTTGCAGGGAACTTCTCAAGATGCATAGCAGAGGAATGGTGACGCTAATGATTGCAGCATCACCGCTCACCACCTGGGTAGACTGCTCAAAGTTTCGAAGGACCTGGCAGATGTCTGCCAACCAGGCCCACTCTTCTGAAAAGAATTGAGGAAGCTGACTCCCACTGCGCCGCCCATGTTGGAGTTGGTATTCCACTATAGCTCTACGCTGCTCATAGAGCCTAGCCAACATGTGGAGCGTAGAGTTCCACCGTGTGGGCACGTCGCACAGCAGTCGGTGCACTGGCAGATTAAAGCGATGTTGCAGGGTGCGCAGGGTGGCAGCGTCCGTGTGGGACTTGCGGAAATGTGCGCAGAGCCGGCGCACCTTTACGAGCAGGTCTGACAAGAGTGGGTAGCTTTTCAGAAAGCGCTGAACCACCAAATTAAAGACGTGGGCCAGGCATGGCACGTGCGTGAGGCTGCCGAGCTGCAGAGCCGCCACCAGGTTACGGCCGTTGTCACACACGACCATGCCCGGTTGGAGGCTCAGCGGCGCAAGCCAACGGTCGTTCTGCTCTGTCAGACCCTGCAGCAGTTCGTGGGCCGTGTGCCTCCTATCTCCTAAGCTGAGTAGTTTCAGCACGGCCTGCTGACGCTTGCCCACCGCTGTGCTGCCACGCCGCGCGACACTGACTGCTGGCGACGTCCTGCTGCTGCTGACACATCTAGATTGCGAGACAGAGGTTGAGGAGGAGGAGGAGGAGGAGGGTGCTTTAGTGGAAGAAGCATACACTGCCGAACATACCACCACTGAGCTGGGGCCCGCAATTCTGGGGGTGGGTAGGACGTGAGCGGTCCCAGGCTCTGACTCTGTCCCAGCCTCCACTAAATTCACCCAATGTGCCGTCAGGGAGATGTAGTGGCCCTGGCCGCCTGTGCTTGTCCACGTGTCCGTAGTTAAGTGGACCTTGCCACTAACCGCATTGGTGAGGGCGCTTACAATGTTGCGGGAGACGTGGTCGTGCAGGGCTGGGACGGCACATCGGGAAAAGTAGTGGCGACTGGGAACTGAGTAGCGCGGGGCCGCCGCCGCCATCATAGCTTTGAAGGACTCCGTTTCCACAACCCTATACGGCAGCATCTCAAGGCTGATAAATTTGGCTATGTGGACGGTTAACGATTGAGCGTGCGGGTGCGTGGCGGCGTACTTGCGCTTGCGCTCCAACAGTTGCGCTAGCGATGGCTGGACGGTGCGGTGCGAGACATTGCTGGATTGGGCCGAGGACAGCGGAGGTGAGGGTGTGGGTGCAGGCCATTAGACGGTCGTGTCTGTGTCCTGAGAGGGGGGTTGGATCTCAGTGGCAGGTTGGGGCACAGGGGGAGAGGCAGCGGTGCAAACCGGAGGCGGTGAACGGCCTTCGTCCCACCTTGTGGGGTGCTTGGCCATCATCTGTCTGCGCATGCTGGTGGTGGTCAGACTGTTCGTGGTGGCTCCCCGGCTGATCTTGGCGCGACAAAGGTTGCACACCACTGTTCGTCGGTCGTCAGGCGTCTCTGTGAAAAACTGCCAGACCTTAGAGCACCTCGGCCTCTGCAGGGTGGCATGGCGCGAGGGGGCGCTTTGGGAAACACTTGGTGGATTATTCGGTCTGGCCCTGCCTCTACCCCTGGCCACCGCACTGCCTCTTGCAACCTGCCCTGCTGCTGCCCGTGCCTCCCCCTCTGAAGACCTGTCCTGTGTAGGCGTTGCACACCAGGTGGGGTCAGTCACCTCATCGTCCTGCTGCTCTTCCTCCGAATCCTCTGTGCGCTGCTCCCTCGGACTTACTGCCCTTACTACTACCTCACTGCAAGACAACTGTGTCTCATCGTCATCGTCCTCCTCACCCACTGAAAGGTCTTGAGACAGTTGCCGGAAGTCCCCAGCCTCATCCCCCGGACCCCGGGAACTTTCCAATGGTTGGGCATCAGTGACGATAAACTCCTCTGGTGGTAGAGGAACCACTGCTGCCCAATCTGAGCAGGGGCCCGAGAAAAGTTCCTGGGAGTGTTCCCGCTCCTGAGCATGTGTCATTGTAGTGGAGTGAGGAGGCTGGGAGGAAGGAGGAGCAGCAGACAGAGGATTCGGATTTGCAGCACTGGACGGCGCAGAACTGTGGGTGGATGATAGCTTGCTCGAAGCACTTTCTGCCATCCAGGACAGGACCTGCTCACACTGCTCATTTTCTAATAAAGGTCTCCCGCGTGGACCCATTAATTGGGCGATGAATGTGGAGACGCCAGAAACGTGCCTCTCTCCTAATCGCGCAGCAGTCGGCTGCGACACACCTGGATCAGGAGCTCGGCCTGTGCCCACACCCTCACGTGGCCCTCCGCGTCCTCGGCCACGTCCACGTCCACGTCCTCTAGGCCTACCCCTACCCCTCAGCATGCTGTATTACCAGTGATTTGATTTCCCAGGCAGGAAATAAATTGGCGCAAGCCTGCAGGCCAAATATAATTTTTTCGCTTTTTTACAAAGGGAGGGCCCCACTGCGAATATTCAATGAACAATACGTTTAATAACTGTGGTGTGGCCCTGAAAAAGTGTCACACAACTTTAGTGTAGCAGAGTTATTAACTCTGGCAGAGCAGGTATTTGCCAGTCAGGAAAGACAATGGCGCAAGCCTGCAGTAAACCGTAGCTGGTTGCGTTTGATTTTTGTACGTTCTCCACGCAGCACACACGTACACGGAGACCTTAGGACTGACACAGGCAGGCCAAATATAATTTTTTCGCTTTTTTGCAAAGGGAGGGCCCCACTGCGGATATTCAATGAACAATAACTATGTTGTGGCCCTGCCTACACAATTCTGTCCCTGTAGTATCAATGGAGGGTGCAATGCTCTGCACAGACGATTTTTTGAAGAAAAAAAAATATGCAACACTGCTAACAGCAGCCAGCACAGTACTGCACACGCTTAAATTTGGCCCTAGAAAGGACCGTTGAGGTTCTTGAAGGCTACACTCACTCCTAACACTCTCCCTGCCTAAGCACCACTTCTGTCCCTAATGCCGGGTGCAATGCTCTGCACTGCCGATTTTGAGAAAAAAAAAAGAATTTCCACTGCTAACAGCAGCCTGCACACAGGTAGATGTGGCCCTAAGAAGGACCGTTGGGGTTCTTGAAGCCTACACTCACTACAAACACTCTCCCTACAGCAACTCCAATAGAACAGCACTTTCCCTCACTAACTCACACGGCATCTGAGCCGAGCCGCGGGAGGGGCCGACTTTTATACTCGGGTGACATCTGATCGCCCCAGCCACTCACAGCAGGGGGGTGGTATAGGGCTTGAACGTCACAGGGGGAAGTTGTAATGCCTTCCCTGTCTTTCAATTGGCCAGAAAAGCGCGCTAACGTCTCAGAGAGAAAACTGAAAGTAACCAGAACACCGCGTGGTACTCGTTACGAGTAACGAGCATCCCGAACACCCTAATATTCGCACGAATATCAAGCTCGGACGAGTACGTTCGCTCATCTCTATTTTTTACATGACTTTGGTGATTTGCTAAGATTTTCACAAATAAAAACCTTAGCGGAGCACCAGTCATATACAAAAATGCTCGAGTCGCCCATTGACTTCAATGGGGTTCGTTACTCGAAACGAACTCTAGAACATCACTGAAAGTTCGACTCAAGTAACGAGCACTCGAGCATTTTGGTGCTCGCTCATCTCTAATTTTTACCTTTTTTTTTAGCCCCCCTTGGGGACAACAACTAGCGATAATTTGATCGCTCCTGCAGTATGATGTAATGCCATAGCATTTTTAAATATATTTTTTAATGTGTTGTTCCTATATGTGATTACAATGTATTCCGTGTCTGTATAATAAATTATAATTTATTATACAAACAGAACATATTTCTAGTATGTAGTCCTTACTCCATTCTTTTGTGTGGCAATTTAATATATATGGTGGAGTGGTACGCAACAATGATTTGTTTGGCATTTCTACTAAATACTGGCCTTACTGTTATATGAACACCCTGTGTTATTTTTATATACACACGCACACACTCTGCACAGACATCAACACCTCTCCCTCATGTATCTATATATATATATATATATATATATATATATATATATATATATATATATATATATATATATATATATATATATATATATAGCGCATACATACATACATACATACTTCAGATAGCTGAAGTCTAGACATGATGCAGCTTCTGTATCGCCCCCTCCTCTCTGGCCTGACAGATGAGCTGCTGTAAAATTACCACCAGCTGTATGATGCTGAGCTCTATGTATACTGACATGCAATTATAGGGGTTAGCCTATAAACCAGCCAAAGAGGGCAACCAGCAATGGCACGCATTTGGCTGTTTTAAATTGTGGATCCGCTGCGGGATATAGGCCCAATGCCCACGGGCTGATTTTATTTGCGGGAATTCGCCCATAGAAATGAATGGAGCTTCCGTGATTGATTTTAGGTCCGCGGATTTAATTTTATGGTATTTATTTACTATCCGCGCGGATATAAAATCGCAGCCTGCTCCATTTCCATTGCAGATCCCGTGCGGATATTGCTCCATTAAAGTCTATGGGAGTCGCGGATCTGCAGCGATCCACAAATACATTTAAATGCATTTGCGGATCTGTTGTGGATTTGAAGGTCCGAACTAATTAGGGAGGTGGGGAAAAGACTTGGAGGTGGGGTTGTAGATTTTTTTCCTGCGTAGATGATTTGCACTGTATCCGCGCACATAAAACCCACAATCCGCGATCACCCGCAACCATTGAAAAATAGTTTTTAAGCACTTTTATAAATGATCCGCAGTGCATCCGCTGCAGATATCCGCATCTGCATCCGCAGCGGATGCACTGCATGCCGTGGACATTAGGCCTTACCCTGTGTATCTCAAGCGTTGACTTCCACAGCATAAACAGACATGCCACAGCTTTAGAATCCACCGCATCTCTGAATATCTCTTTCATCCAATTTTTGGCGCTCCACGACTGCTCCTCTTCAGCCCGCCGTCACCTTGTTTCCATTTAGGAGTTAAAGGGGTTGTCCCGCGAAAGCAAGTGGGGTTCAGCACTTCTGTATGGCCATATTAATGCACTTTGTAATGTACATCGTGCATTAATTATGAGCCATACAGAAGTTATTCACTTACCTGTTCCATTGCTAGCGTCCTCGTCTCCATGGTGCCGTCTAATTTCAGCGTCTAATCGCCCGATTAGACGCGCTTGCGCAGTCCGGTCTTCTCCCTGGTGAATGGGGCCGCTCGTGCCGGAGAGCTGGTCCTCGTAGCTCCGCCCCGTCACGTGTGCCGATTCCAGCCAAACAGAGCCCACGGTGCACCATGGGAGAAGACCCGCGGTGCATCGTGGGTGAAGATCCCGGCGGCCATCTTGCTAAGATAAGGAAGAAGTCGCCGCAGCGCGGGGATTCGGGTAAGTGCTAAACGTTTTGTTTTTTTTTAACACATGCATTGGGTTTGTCTCGCGCCGAACGGGGGGCCTATTGAAAAAAAATAAAAAACCCGGCGCGGGACAACCCCGTTAAGGCTCGTTTTCCTTTAGTTTTCCTCTATGCAAATTCCAGTTAATTTCTTATAGTTCTGTCAAACATAAACTCCTGTTTTCACTCATTGGCTTTGTTACACGTTTTCTATCCTGAAAACATACAGGTAGCTCTAGCTAGATGTCAAACACTTCCTTGGCATAGCTCTAGGTTTTCCTTTTACAACTAGAGATGAGCGAACATACTTGCTAAGGGAAATTACTCGATCGAGCATTGCCCTTAGCGAGTATCTCCCCGCTTGGAAGAATAGATTCGGCTGCCGGCGGCGAGGGAGAGCGGGGAGGAACGGAGGGGAGATTTCTCTCTCCCTCTCTGGCCCCCACTCACCGCCGCAACTCACCTTTCACCCGCGCTGGCAGCCGAACCTTTTCTTCCGAGAGGGCAGGTACTCGCTAAGGACAATGCTTGCTCGAGTAATTGTCCTTAGCGAGTATGCTCGCTCATCTCTAGTTATAACCTTTCTATTTTGTTTGTGCTTGACCAAATTTGGGTCAGGAAGTATTGTTTCTCCATAAGAAGAGCAACTACAACTTTTATGAGGAGACTTATAAGGCCATCCATGCTCCTCTGGGAAATATGTAAATGAAAGTTGGAGCAATGCCTCTACAGCATCACCTATTAGAATGCAGTATTCCTGCAAGTCTTTGTCAGACTTTTTAAACAAGCCTTGTAACAATGACTAGTTGTGAGCCAAAGCCAGAATCTAATTACATTATAGGCCTCTCACTAGCCAAGATAGAACCCTGGTGCACACTGATGAGGGGCAAGCACCCCACAGCAGCTGTCTGTGTATAGTTATTCTGGCTTTGGCTCACAATTCCCAGTCATCATTATAAGGCTTGTTTAAAAAGTCTGACATTGACTTGCAGGAATGCTGCCTTCCAATAGGTGGCGCTGCAGAGGTATTGTTCCATCATCCCATTTGTAACAAATTTTACACACAGCGGTGTAGGAAAAGCCAGCACTTTCGTTACACTTCATGTTGGATGTCCACCTTGAAGGAGTTTTATAATCCTTCTCATAATTTCAATTCCCAACTCTCTTGTTGGGTGCCATAATTTGTTTCAATTAGCCAAGTCTAACAGCTCACTAAGGTCTACAAGCACTTCCATTTAACTACAGACTAATTAGCATTTTTTAGACTTGTGGCAGTATTTGCTTTAGAAATGCAAATTACAAGTTGATCCCATAATTTTTCCTCTACTTGATTTGCAAAAAATACCATAAGATAATTCGCTGTTTGTTTGAAGTATGGCGCAGGAAGCCGGAATGTTCAGCGATTAAGTCAACATTGTTTTGTTGCTGTATGTGTGATTTGCTAGGAAGTTTTAAAAACAAACAAACAAAATAAATAATTCCGGTGGTGGCGGGTCCTGGGCCCAAGTCTTTAGGGGCATAAAACATGAACCGCATGATGGGGATTGTCGGAGTAAACGATCTAGTCCGTAGGGGGTTGACATTTAATTTCGTAATCCTAAACAAGAGTAGCGCGGAACTCACCTCCCAATGCTCGGCCGCCTTAACTTTGAGATGCTCCCGCTAAGCCTTTTGCCGTTCTGCTTTAGTTCATTTTTCGACTTTTTGTAATCCTCACGTGCCGCTCTATCCTCCCCAACGCGTTTTGAAGCCATTTATCGCAATGTTTTGCTAAATACATTTTTGCACTTCTTCGCACTATTTTCTTAAATGTTCACCATTTCCTTCTTTTTTGCCTTATACTTGTAGAACTCACTAAGACAAATCGAACACCTCAAGCGACATAACAGCATGTCAAGTCCAGAGCTATACTAATTTTAACCGTGAAGCACAGAGATTTTAAAACTTCAAGATGGCGGTTTTATTGCATCATGCGATAATGTTATACCGAGATCAGACTCCTGTTGCTAGGTACATTGGTCCTTCCTCTCACAACTTTGATGCACGTGTTATCTAGAAATTATAAAACTCATGTTTTGACCGGCCAAGGTAGGTTACTGAAACTATAGATTTATTCTACGCCAGACACAACAAACTAGGTACATATCCGGTAAGAGCTCTATGTATTTACGCAACCAAAATGGGCTAACAAGTTTTTTTTTTTTGCCCACGCCAGTTGGGGTTTGTGCGCACAAATACAGTGAGTATTAGCGTAAGTAAGAAAGAATGCAAAAGGGCCCACATTCGCTTGAATGGCCTTTGGTAGTGTATAATACGCACCGAAATAGGCCATGCGGCATATTTTTTCACACGATTGAACATCGCCTGAAGAACTTTGCTCATGTGGACGAACTCATTGAAATCAATGGGTTCTGTTCACATCTTATTACCCATGCAAAAATTGCCCATGTTAACAAGTAGAGATGAGCGCGTATACTCGCTACGGCACATTACTCGAGCAAGTAGTGCCTTAGCCGAGTATCTCCCCGCTCGTCTCTAAAGATTCGGGGTACGGCACGGGTGACAGGTGAGTTGCGGGGGGGGGGGGGGGGGGAGAGAGGGAGTTCTCCCCTCCGTTCCTCCCCGCCGGCCCCCGAATCTCTAGAGACGAGCGGGGAGATACTCGGCTAAGGCACTACTCGCTCGAGTAATGTGCCTTAGCAAGTATACTCGCTCATCTCTATTAACAAGTCTTTAGTGCGGCGATTCCAGCATTTTTCCAGGGGGTCATATGAAGTCCAACACGGGGTAGAAGCAATGATCTCTTTACCTCTATTAATACACTTTCAGAAATATAATTTTTCTACCAGCTTCAGGAATGAGTCATTTCCAGAAAAATAACCTACTTGTCAGTGCGGCCGCTGCAGTGATTTTCCTTCTTCCGTCATGTTATAGCAGTGTAGTTTCTGATTGTCACCAAGGAAATGTAATTACTTCTGACTCGACAGCAAAGAAATCAGATTCATTTAAACTGATAGCGCTAATAATCCTAGCGCCGACGTAATGGAAAGTCCATGGTTATAAAATACCAATTAAATAAGAATTTGACAACAAGAAAATAGTGTCCCTGTTCCGCAGTCAATAATCTTTAATGTTTAATTTAGTAACTTGGGACTCGGATCCCAGGGGTGTACTAATGTGCCTCATCAGTGACATTTCAGATACTAATTTGGCAGCTTGTCATATGTCACAGCTAATTAAGTCTTCTTCCAATTTCACTTGTTTTAAGTGCAGCACCTCCTCTTTTCATTCCCATCTGTTTCCCCTTCTCCTGGGACAAGATAGGTTCCAAAATAGTCAGAAGATGCTCAAAAGATGTGAAGCACATGTTTAAGAGGTTGTATGCGCTAGAGCAGCGATTCTCATGGTTTCTAAGCATCGTACCCTCTACGCAAACTACATCAAGACGACCCAATGCTATGATAATCTCTAGCATTGCAGTATAAGAACAGGGAAAGTATCCCTACAAACATGGCGCATCCGTTGGAGATACGCCTACCCGGTTTACAACCTAGTCGTTACTCAATACCTTCTAAATAGAGGTGAAGATAGGAGTCCCAAAACAAAGACCCTTTATATTACTCAAAATCATTAAAGGGGTTGTCCCACGAAAGCAAGTGGGTCTATACACTTCTGTATGGCCATATTAATGCACTTTGTAATGTACATTGTGCATTAATTATGAGCCATACAGAAGTTATTCACTTACCTGTTCCGTTGCTAGCGTCCTCGTCTCCATGGTGCCGTCTAATTTTCAGCGTCTAATCGCCCGATTAGACGCGCTTGCGCAGTCCAGGTCTTCTGCTTTTCTCAATGGGGCCGCTCGTGCCGGAGAGCGGCTCCTTGTAGCTCCGCCCCGTCACGTGCCGATTCCAGCCAATCAGGAGGCTGGAATCGGCAATGGACCGCACAGAAGCCCTGCGGTCCACCGAGGGAGAAGATCCCGGCGGCCATCTTCAGCAGGTAAGTCAGAAGTCACCGGAGCGCGGGGATTCAGGTAAGCGCTGTCCGGTTTTCTTGTTTAACCCCTGCATCGGGGTTGTCTCGCGCCGAACGGGGGGGCTGTTGAAAAAAACAAAAACCCGTTTTGGCGCGAGACAACCCCTTTAAGCACAACTTTCTCCCACCATTGTGTAAAACCTCTTTGCCCTTCTGTTTCAATGAGGACAATACAAGGTGTAGTCGAAAAGACTGATCCAGAGCTGTATCTCAATACTGGGGTCTTAGAGTGACAAAACAATAGTATACTCAAATAGGAAGGGATGGATGCTCTACACAATGGTACGGCGGACGGACCTCTGGGGGCCCCAGAATATGGATTTCAAATTTTGTGCTGTGGCTCTTATAAGAGATAAAGAGTAAAACCCAATTGCAAAATTGAAGAGTAGCAAGAAGCAGAAACTGCTTTCCACGTCTCTCCAAGTGCCGTGGGAGCGCCGCTATGCTTGACGTGAGGTAAGCATGCTCGAAGTGGCCTCCTTCTGCTAAGGTGCATGGAGCTGTTGTTGGATGTGCTTATTCTTGGGAACGTCAATACAGATCGGTACCCGAATCTCCTGCAGAGGACTTCCTGGATGAGGAGTCCCTATTACAGCAGGAGACCACTATGAGTTCCCTTCCTTGGTGATATCCATTTCTGGGAAAGCTGTAGGACAACCAGTAATTGCACCACTTACTCCATTACAGTACAGAATGAAAAAAAGTTTGTGTAGTTGGGGGACACATGCCCTCTACAAGTGCAGCCGGTCTAGGGAATCAATGATTTTGTTTCATCCTGTTATGCAACCGTGATTATCATGGCCGCAGGATGGGATAAAATCACGTTGATGTTTAAATCCTCAGTCAGCATAAAAGCCAGCGCTGGCTTCTTGTTCGTGTAAATGCTACGCGCTTCACATAGGTGAAGCACTGAGCGATAAGCCGCAATCCAGTGACGAAAAGGACCATTTACACGGGATGATCAGCATTCCAATTCCCATGCTCCCACAGGATTTTCAATGCTAGTTGTTCAGTTGCTGAATGCGTTTACTTACACAGCATGACAGTTCAGTTTTTACATGCAAAAACTGAACGATGCACCATTCAGTGTAAACAGCACTCATTCACTTCTAAACGTTCGTTTAACGTGAATGAAGGTGGGGAGGGGGAGAATGCTCACTGGCTGCTCCGCCGGCCGTTCTTTTAGTGATGCTTGCGATCTGTGCTGTTACACAGGAGAGCGGGAGTGAGCATCACTGGGAGACGCTGTTGGGCATCGTTTGCCCAGCAGTTCGTCCCGTGTAAATGGGACAGGACTTTGCTTGTATAAACGCACTGCACAAGCGCCAACAACCTTAGCACTGACATCAGCGCTCATGCAGTTCATTTGTGCTGGGGCAACGGCGCATGAGCCCATAGAGAGGGGTCCGAGTGCCCCCTCTGGCACGCATGGCATAGGTTCGCCACCCCTGCTATAGGAGCTGTAAGGGCAACAGGTTTGTCATCATTTAGCTGTTCAAAAGGCCAGGTAAACAAAATAAAGTTAATAACTATACTATTAATCCGATAGGGGTGATCTCAGTGATGCAGAGTGGAAGAGAGCTGCAAACCTACAGGGCTTTGACTGATAGACGCCTACATTGATTTCCTGATGGATGAATCCAGATTTCTTACCGCGAACTCATCTTATGACTTTTACATTTAAAAGAAGAAAAAAAAAAAAAAGTTTATTCAGATTTTCAATACATCCCAACAAGATCATGACTCAAGTCAAGGGTGTGCCATTAAGGATGTAATCCTTGTGAGAAGGAAGAAGATAGAGGTTCCAGTGCAAATGTAAAACAACCCTGGTCGCATATTTGGTATTTCAGCCGCACTTCAGTAGCGGTGAGCGATTCCAGCGACCTGATTGGTTGTTGGGTACACCCCCCCCCCTCCCCTTTGGAGATGTGCACAAGTGGCCGGCCCATTAAATAAGCAGCAGTAGGGCCGTAGGAGGGTCGGCAACTAAGCCCAACCCCTAAACCCTAACCCCCCGCTGGTCTCGTGAAGTAGCACTCGTGCACATCTCCAAAGGGGGCGGGGGGGGGGTACCCAACAACCAATCAGGTCGCTGGAATCGCTCACCGCTACTGAAGTGCGGCTAAAATACCAAATATGCACCCTGGTCAGAGGTTCCATCACAAACTAGCGGAAGTGAGGTTTGTGATGGAACAAACCTCATGCAGAAGGTTCTTCTTCTGGCTAAAAGCCGTACAGCTGAGCGGAAAGCCAACAGACCCCATTATAGTCCATAGGGGTCAGTTCGGCGGTGTTAGTTTCCATCCTAAGACTGAGCCATTCGGCCACGGGGATACCCCTTTTCTGTTGCCAGCAGGAAACACCCTTTTATTCATAATGTCTATTACTATTGTACATCCAAAAGAGAAACGGAACTCTTCTCCACACATGCTGAAACTGATACTGTAAAATAATCCATGGTGCATATGGACAAGCCTTGGCAAAAGGCAGGTGGAGATAATCTATACAGGGCTTGGAGCAATATTCTGGATAAATGGTAGCAGCCTGCTGTCTAGAGGAAGATGCATAATGACCCCCCCCCCCACCCCCACCCCCCCACCATTGCTTATGCAGATGAATCTGTTATGCGAGCTGGCATAAGAGGAAAGAATCTGCACCAGCTACTAAAACCATGAGACAAATGGGTGTATGCAACTTTTTATTTTTATTTTGCAGGTTTAACCATCATTAAAAAATAACAGCAGTAATAAATTACAGTTCCTTCTGTACAACCTTATATATTGTATATAAAAAAAAGGAGATACCACAATATCCAAGTGTCGTTGGTTTATGTAAAAACCGTCTAGCATCAGAAAATGGACACAAATGTACACGGTGCTGTACAACTAAAGCCTCAAACAAGGTGCAGTGCTGTGAAAACACAAGAACCATGCCAACACCTCCGATGAGAGAAGCCGGCCGAGGATGTATGTTTGGGGATCGCTCCCTTTTTGCATTTGTTAGTAAATAATCTGGACTTCTGCCCACTGCCTCTGGTTACTGCAGCAGCAGCTAGATCCAAGACACTGGCACCAGCTGAAAGCCACGGGCTGCCATGTATAATACAGCCTAAAGAGCCGGCAGGAGAATAGCCTACATAATATTGCCAACTGATAATGAAGCAAGGCCGAGTTTACACATTGCAATACTGCAACAATCCAAGTTGCACTTAAAAGTGTAGCTGTGACTTCAGAATAATCTGCTGCATACAAATAGCAGGACTTCTGGACATTAGTGTGACTTGCATGCCATCGTTTTACCAGTTTATCCCCTCTGCAGGCCTTTTCTACTTGTCAGTTTTTCTTGAGCTCATGTCCAGAATGGGTGGCTGCTGTATTGTCTCCAATACGCTGAATCCATAGTGAAGCATTGTCTGCTTTTTCCCATCCTTAGCACACACAGCAGCAGAGGACATTCTATAGCATGACTGAGCAGTGTAGCTGTGAACTTAAGACTGGGTGGCGCTAAAACCCTTTCTAGAAGCTGCAGCCACATATTTATCTCTGCTCTTTTCTCACTCTCCATAGACTGTTGTTGGTAGCATCTCTAAGCCATTTACCCATCTTCTACTCAATTAAAAAGGGGTGTTGAGTTTTTTTTTTTTTAATTAGTGCTCTCCAAGGACTAAAACATATTAGGTTTTAAAAATAAAAACGTAAATAGTTTTGCCAGTTCTCAATGGCAGTGGATAACTGAAAACCAAGCACCTATAAGGAGTCATCGTTCTGCTGCAAAACTCAGCATGCAGTTCCATCTCAGGCAGATATGTAAAAGGATTAGAGTTGTGGTGCGATTAGATGAACGGTCTTGTCACCCGAGGCCCTAAAAGATTCCACCTTTATCTTATCAAAAAAGGCTCTCGGAGGCTATTTGTGTGTAGTGACCTCTTTTCCCACTTGTGTAGAATTTGTAGACCACTGGCCGCCTCTACAATGCAATCAAAAAGATTGTGTCTAGTTAACAGTTTAGGCGGCGCATTGGAATGCGAGAAGCTAGATGGTCATAGTGCCAAATTGCCCTCCACCTGCGCTGTTCTGACCAGACATTTATGTGTTGGAACCCATAGATGTGTGAGGGCAGGCACCCAAGGTGACCGGGCTCAGGACATCCTCAATAGACCAGCCATAGAGAGGATCGTCTAACAAGCACTAGTAGTCTGGAGACCTCGGGGTGAACGCCTCATTCTTGCCTTTGCTGTGGAGCGGAACACTGCCCCCACTGCGGGTGTGATGATATGGGGGGCATCACATACAACAGTCGGTCAAACCCCGTAGTTGTATGAGGGACAATAACAGCTCACGATATATGTTCAGGATATCATGCAGCCACGTGTTGCATCTCATGGCAGCTTCCAAGAGGCATTTTCCAGCAGGATAATGCCCAGCCACACACACAAACAAGAGGGAAGGGGTGTCACAAGAATGCATCCACAACTTGTCCCACTTCCATGGCTGCCCAGTCGACAAATTTGTCACCAATAGAACATGTATGGGGGCATCTGGGACAACTTTGACAGCCTATGAGTTTGCACAAGTTAAAGGCTCAGTTACAGCAAATAGGGACCGATATGTCGTGGCATACTATACAGACCCTGTACGCCTCTATGCCCGCCTGTATCACATCTTACAACCAACAGGGTACTAGAGCTTCCCTTCAAGGGGTCTGTTTTCCGCAATAAATGATGCTTCTGCTCTGATATTGTAATCACTTATGCCAAAGTTACAATCACAGAGAAAGTTTCATTGGAGTCTGACAACTCCTTCTAGGTGCTCGATAACTATATAAGCACTAGTTGTTTGAAAAGCTAGTGTCCGCTTAATGTCTAAGACGTTAAGAATCTATAAAATACAAAGCACCGTGCAAACTTTCATTTGGGGGACCTGAGTGAAAGATTAACACTGGTGCATTAAATGATCTGAATAGCTCCATTTTGCGAATTACAAAAATGTGATTGGAGTATCACTTTAAGCATATTATCTTAATTTTCTTTCCTTTTAGTCATTAACATGGAGTCAGACTGCAAGTGCAATGAAAGTGTGAAGACAATCTTAAAAAGGAGTTACCATGATATTAAGTTATCCTCTACCCACAGAATATGCAATAAGCCTATGATTGATGAGGGTCTGACCACTGGTACCCCCACCAATCTTGAGAACAGGGGGTCCCGACGGTCCCAGTATGAATGGAGCAGAGCATCCCAGGAAGCATCTGGTCCAAACATGCACTAATCAATCTTCCCATACCTCTGGAAAAAAAAAAGTATTTTCTTTTGAATGTTTTTACATAAGTATACACAATACAGTAGGTTGAGAGAGATAATTAAAAAAAAAAATTTCTCACCTTCAATTAGGCAGGGGACACTTAAAAGGGTTGTCCAGTGCGGGGTGGGGTGGGAGCCTCAAAGTCTGGTCTACACCAACATAACTCACCCTACTGATTTCCCAAGTACACAGGTTCTTGGCCCTTACTGGGTAACATGGTCATGTACCCTCCAAGCATGGGACAACTGTGGCCAATAACTGCCCCCAATGGTGCCAACAGAGACCAGCGATTGGTTGCAATCGTCACATTCTTAGACAGCATGTGACTGTGCTACCCAGAAGCGAGAATACCGGGAGCTCGGAGTATGTGTGACATCACTAGTATAGTTTGGTTTGCCATTTTACCACAAACCAGTCTGAGATTTGTTCCCTCCCACACCGGACAACCCCTTTAATTTATACAGGATCTTTAAACAGAGCTGTATACAAATAGCAAACCTCTTTCTGAATTAGACAAAAACTATTCATTGTTTGGAAAGAGTTTGGTTTTCAATGATTAGCTAAAAGCTGTCCAGGCACAGTACTGGTTTACTTCACCCTAAAAATGATGTATTTTGTAGGTTTCACATCTGCACTGGGGATTGCGCTGTCCTGCTCCAGTCGGGAAGCAAGAAAGGAGAATCCCAGTGGCCGAATGGTTCAGTCTCTGGACGAAACTGAACAGTACCGGGCAGACCCCATTGACTGTAATTGGGTTCACCTGCTTTCCACCCAGCTGCCCAGTTATGAGCGGAAGAAATTCTGATATTTGCAGCCAGATATGCAACGATACCTCTGACGCAGATATGAAACCGGCCTTACAGACTGCAGAAAGTGTTTTTTTAGGAATGAATGGAGAGGCAATAATTTTGAGGTCTAATCTGCTTCCAAAATCATTAGATTGGAGGACTAGAGTGCTTTACATCAACTATCTACTTTAGGAGAACATGTGCATCATCCTCATGTGCATGAAGTCTGAACAGAGAACGACTAAACTAAAAACTGTAGTGAAGTATACTTCTTATGGATTCATAAGAACTCTTATGAGTTCACCGCACACTCCATGCAATGGCAACAGGACTTCAGTGAACGCTTGCAAAAAGAAGAGGCTGAGATGGAGGTGACTCAGATCGGAAAAGCTTCCCTGGAAGGAGTAGAGAGCGACAGGTTGAAAAGATGGTGCATCAAGAGTCCCGTTTGGCTGGAGTGGTGGGTCTGGGCTCATATCCTTGATAGACATCAGGTCCTGCCACTGCTCCTCCAGATCAAGAAGTGACACCATATCTAGTAGTAAAGGGGACAGGAGTCCATCTGTCTGATATAAGGCTACTAGGCTTGGTTCCGTATCCAGGATAGTCTGGGGCTAGAAACTCAAAAGAACCGACAAACTGGACCGTGTCACCCAGTGAAGTATGCTCCATACATGCAGTATGGACACTACTATAGGCCCCCACCACCCCAGTAACTATTTGCCAAAGTTATTTGTTCTGAGTTATTTTTCAATGTCAGCATTTCGTCTTTTCTCTCCATGATCTTTCATGCAGAGATTCCTGGATCTTCAAGTTTACAATTCTACCGCTAATAATGCTAAAATCCAATGCGGGCAGCGAGAGGCTGCCAAAATCCAATGTGTATGACCAGCTCAACTCTTCTAGCCATAAAAAGTTTGAAGTGAAGAGCGTTTAAGCAAAATGTTATGATTTAGGCAGATATCCAAAAGCATAAATGCATCGCTGCACGGGTGGTATCTTTATATCATCTACTACAATGGAGCCCCATCACCAAGGACCATTATATGTATGCCACTTGCTAAACCAGAAAGCAAGCAGTTTATTTTAATTTCAACCGAGCCCCACTCATGGGCACACAGACCAACTGTATTTTTTTATTCACTGCCTATGGGACTAACAGAGATAGCCATGTAGAGCTCTTTGCCATCGCAGGAAGTCCCATAGACTTTGATTAAAACAGTAGTTTAATGCTCGACCACCACTCCATTCAAAGGCGGAACATGGGCCAAACATTTCTGGGGTCACTTATCCCATTTACAAAATTTGTGCAACGCTCATGTGGGAGGGTTTCCAGGAATAAAAAGACTGCGCACCAGGATTAAAGCACGTGCATGCAGAATTTGCTCAAATCCATTGACATGTCTACATAATATCTGTATAAAAACTTACTGTGATGTCAAAACCCAACAATTATACAGAAAATAGCAGCAAAAGCAGTCAGTTGCAGATCGCTTCCTTGTCCCGTGTCAACTACTCCTGCTTGACTGAAACATACCCAGGGGGGGAAAGAAGTCTCCACTTTACTCTTCAAGAAGAGGTTCTGCAGAAGTTGACGTATGATATATCCTCTACTATGAATATTACTAGACGTTATCTCAGAGTTCTGTGACCTGTAGATTACAATTCAGGTTTTCCTGCACAAGTTAAATGAGGGAGGGAAGCAATATAGTCCGAGACCCTCTACATGCTAGTGCCTAATCACAAAGGGTGACACTGGCTTTAGCTGTTGTACGAGCATACACAAGCTGGCGACATGGCCCACCGGAATCTGTCTGCCCAGAACACAGCAACCAGACACAAGGATGTAGTTGAACATCTACATGGGGGATGTGGAACACAGTGTGGAAACTGGTCACTTTATGAGGTTTCTGTGCAAGTGAAAAGAGAAGGGGTGAGTGTGGGGGTTGAGGGGGTTCTTTTTGGCCTAGAAACAAACAGTGCCACTCTTTACCATGGACTGCGTCTGGTATTGCAAATAGGCCTCACAAATCTTAAAACACCAGACACATCCCATGGATAACCGTTGCGCATATGTGTGTGTATATAAATACAAGAAGAAAAAAAAAAGTTGTGAACCGCCACCGTATTTCTGTGCCGCAGGCTGAGATGCAACTCCTGGATGTAGTTTTTAGTGTTCTTCCTCAGTGATGCCATATTTTTTTTCTTCTTCCGATTACATGACAATGTCAGTTTAAAGCACTGTGGTGTGGTAATCAATTGCATTAAACGTTAGAAGCCTATACTATGGAAACAATCAATGTGTTGGAGGTGGGACTCACCTCAGCGCCAGTTAAACCCAAATCTAAACAGTTATAAAAATAAATAACCACAAAAAAAAGAAGTCAGCAAACATGTGGTTAAATACTAAGTAAAATAAATAATGGAACAAAATAAAATAAAAAACCCCCAAGAAACATTGCATATGCAAAATGTATACGAGACGATTCCATTCAGTTTTTGGCTTGACTATTTAAGCCGTATCCTTATCCTCTTAATTCCCTAATAGGATTTCTAGTGAAAGCACAAAAGTCCACTAATAAAATAAATTAGCTGTTTGAACATTCGCTGTAATTGTTACCCCAGTCATTTGCTGATGTTCCCCTGTGGTCCAAACTCCCTAGCTTGGTTGGCCCAGATCGTTCCAGGTAGTCCGGTAATGAATTGAAGTCTTCTTGTTTGTGTTGTTGAGGCATGGCTTGTGTGATGCCTACTGGTTTAATCCTTGTTTGTTTTTGACATGTGTGATAATCATCATTATAGTCTATATTTACCCCCCTCTGATCATCTAGCGGTGGGACACGAGCAAGTTTCTTTGCAGTGTTCTCGCCGGAATATCGAAAGGAGATGGAGCCCTCCTGGGACTGCCTAGTGTTACGCTGTAAGAGGTCTATGGTGTTTGCCATCTGTCTAGAGTCCACTGGCAGCTGGCTACTTGAACTAGAAGCCTGAGGCTCTCTACTGTAGTCTTGTTTCAAAGACACAACTGGCGTGTAGGTTTCAAATTGCCCATTTGTTGGAACAATCTGTTCCAAATTACTACACCTATTAAAAGTTGACCCTTCTCTAGGTAGATAAGAAACTTCAGAACGCCAAGTCTTCTTTCCATCTTCCCAAGGAACAAGATCATCGTAAGATTTCAGGCCACTCTTGGGCATATTAAAAGCACCAAGCTCAAATTCTAAACACTCTGTGTCAAGGGACTTGCTTCTTCGGTTAAGTGAAAGAGGAACTGGACTTGAAGGACTTAGCTTGCATTGGTCCAAGTGACGGGGGAGACTTGTCACTCCCCAGTTAAAACTTTGGAAAGAATTATGAGAGTCCATCTGCAGTAGTTGCTCGTCACACTCAGCCAGCGATTCTTGTACACAACTGTGATCAAACCCTTCAAATGATGAAACCGCATCTTCATCTGGACTTAGGCCTAGCTGTTGCTCACATTCGCCTTCGTTTTCTACATCTACGATATCAAAGGTCACCATAGTAGGAAGAGCATTAAGATTGTGATGGAACGAGGAGCTTGAACCAGCGCTGCCAAGTCTTTCAGAAATACTTGAAAATAACATGCCATTGTTAGCAAACTCAACAAGAGTCTGAGAAAAGTTCACAGCCTGCTCACATTCATTTTCCTGACTGTATCCAGAAATAGAAGAAAAGTCAGAATCAAATACATTCTGAATGTGGTCCATGGCGGTAACATTCGGGTTGGAAAGTTTAACAACTTTCTGGTCTTGAGTTCCAAGGCCATCAACATTCAACTCAAAGCCAGACTCTTCTACAAAGCCATTTCCCTTGAGATCCTGTTTGTAACCTCCCTGTTTGATAGCATCTGTTAAAGAGGATTCCTTGAAGTCTTTCCAGCCAAGTTTCTCAGATTGTATTCTTTTGTCAGCTCCATCTTTGTTCAAATTTGGTACTAAATATTGTTCCTTAATAAGGCAGCCCTTGTTCTTGCCAGGTAAGCTAGCAGTTCTAACTTCACATTCAATATTTTGCTTGTCTTTGGAAAAAAGGTCTTTACCTATAGGATCCATTCCTTTCATTGCTGCCTCTCGTTGCCTTTCCCAGAATAATAACTGTTTTTGAATCATGGCCAACCGCTGTTCTTCAGTCTCAGTTGCTCCCTTTTTGTGTTCAACTTTCTGAATTAACCCACTGTCTAAAGGAAGACTAAAGTCAAAAAACTGATCAAATATTTCAGAGCAGATTGTTTTGCTGTCATACAGAGATTCTCCACCGGGGGCAGGGCTCATTAGACTATCATCAGGTTCATAAAACTCATAAAGTGCATCTCCACTGTAGCTATCTCTGGGAAGACGTTCTTTTTGGGAAAAGCCTTCTCCACCATCCTCGTCAGGGCCAGGAGTGGTAGAGTCATAGTACCCTTCATCACTATTTGGAGCAGACTCTTGCTGATCACTTTGAGGAGTTAATAATTCTGCGTTACTAAGAACACTCCTGTCAACGAAGGCATCTTCAGCAGCCATTGCGTATGCAGTAGGTTCCAATTCAGTAAAGCTTTTAGACATATTGTCGTGCTCCTTTTCATCTTGTATCCCATAGCTATTATCGGCTTCATGGCCGTTTTCCAACAGCTGCTGAAGGTACTCTTCCTCCATGTCATCCGGTGTTGCCATCTCCTCGCCGCCTCCCTGATAACTAACAAGGCAAGAGCTCCTCTTTGTTGCTTCTCTACTTCTTTCAACAGAAATTGAATTATCACTGATGTTGTCAATGTCCTGTTCGGCAATGATATCTCCACAACCTGTAAGAGAGTCAAAACTCTTCAGGGATGAGACATCTTCAAACAGACTTAGCTGGTCACCAGCAGAAGGAAAGGGGTTTGGGTCAATGGAATCAGTTTTTCCACTATCAGCAAAACCATCTTTAGGGTCAGAACAATCAATAAAGCCATCCGGTTTATAATCACTGACATGATTTTGGTCTACAGAGGGAACCTCGTTGGTTTCTATAAGCAGTTCATCAGTTTTACATGGTACAGTGTCAGACCTGATTACGGAATCAACCGGCAATTCTTCCTTTTCACACTCGACGGTTACATTCAATGAAGACTCTGTTGATATATCAGAGAGTAGGCTGCTGATCTTTGGTTGCTCACTGTTATCTTGCAGACCATCCTCTGATGGATATCTATTTAACTGCTCTAATATGACACTCTGCGTAATATGGTCATAGCGCTCACATTTTTCTGGGTCAGGGGTTTTGTTTTTCTTGTGACGACGGATGCTACTAAATAATCCTTTCAGCCCTTTCTTTGGTCTGGGAAAAGAGAACGATTTATCACCATTCAGTTTTTTCTCAACACATTCTGTGCTTCCCATTGGGGATATATCATGGAAATTGAAGTCGAGCTTAACTGGTGAAGTAATGCCCGAGTCTGCACTATGGGAGCTGGGAAGAGTACTTCCTGAAGTGGAAAGATTACCTCCATTATGTCGGTTGACGGTACTATGCGAGCAACCTTCTTTTTCATCCTCGGCATGGACATCACAGATACCATCATGGGTCTTGCTTTTACTCACAGATTTCTTTGAGTTACCTTTTCCTAAACCTTTGTGCTTTCCCCCAAAGAAGCTGGGTAGAGTACAAATACTCTTTCTCCCTCCAAAGAACTTGAAAGGATTTTTCTTCTGCTTTCCCGTAGTTGGCTGGTCCACGCATGATCCTGTCTGTATCGGGAGAACATCTACCTTGGCCAATTCTCCATCATGACGCTCCTCAACCAGTGTTTCACAGACAGAAGAGGAGGACTTTATACCAAAAGCATCCTCAAGGCAACTACGGCCAGCTTCCATGACCACTGTTATGCATCAAACGGAGTGCCGAATAGAAGAGGGAGACTGCAGAGGCACTGGAGGCCGGCTAGTACCAGCAGAGAAACATTCCTGGTAGCCCTGCAGGGATAAACAAAAACACACTATTAATTTTCTGTACAACCACTTTGCTATGCCTAACAAGTATAGCTTTACTTGCTTATTTGAAATCGTAAATAGGGGTGCAAATAATATCTAAGCTTACTACAACAAGAAGTAAAGCTCCACTTGTAACAGATCTGTAGACCAGGGGTTCCCAACTCCAGTCCTCAGGGACCACCAACAGGTCATGTTTTCGGGATATCCTATGGTGAGAACACCTGTGGCAATGTCTGAAGCACTGACCATAATTATATCACCTGTGCAACACTGAAGAAATCTTAAAAACATGATCTGTTGGCGGTCTCTGAGGACTGGAGTTGGGGGAACACTGCTGTAGACCACTTAATAGATTCTATTAACTTATATGGCACGAAGACTAATGCACAAGGGCATCAGTTCCAGTAGGATCAGGTGCCCTTTTATGGGAGGGGTTACCATAGTCAACAAGATGACAAATTGACTAGTTTTCCTAGCCTAGTTTTTTTTTTTTTAAATCATTGACTTCTTTTCTATTATTAATAAAAATTTAGATCAAATGAAGTGCAGCAA
The DNA here is from genome assembly GCF_035609145.1 of Eleutherodactylus coqui. Lineage (NCBI taxonomy): Eukaryota > Metazoa > Chordata > Amphibia > Anura > Eleutherodactylidae > Eleutherodactylus > Eleutherodactylus coqui. Next base: position 102,946,659 of record NC_089846.1, read on the forward strand.
TTCCATACCGCTCCTTTAAGAACTGGTCACGAAGCATCCCAACTCCAGCCGGCCACAAAAAGCATGCAGTCATACTTCTAGACATCTAATCAATGTTTCAACATTAGGACAGAACAATCTGTAGACATGGTTCAGAACAAGCCAAGACTACTTGGAAAGAATACAAATAAATGCAAAAACAGATTTTATGTAAAGCAATCACATAGGCTTGTCAACAGAAAGCACCCCGTCCTCCGCACACCAGACCTGACTCCGGCTGCAAGGAGCTCTGCTGCACTACTACATCTGCTATGAAAGACCAGATTCACTAAAAGGCTTTTACATGGGTAAATGACCAAGAACAAACACTTGTTCACTTTATGACTGCCCAGGTGAAGGTGCCTCCGATCAGCTGAGAAATGAGCAAATGCTCGTTTGACTACAGATTGCATTTACGTGGCCCCAAAAATCATCTGCTGTCGGCAGCACAATGCCCTGTAACAACAATAAGGCTGCCTGTCCACGGGCGTTGCGGTATCTCCACCCCGGGAGCAGGAGCTGCAGACGGATCTCCGTCGTCAGCCTATCTGATAGATAGGTTGACCACGGAGAGTCGCGGCAATTCGCAATGGAAAGCTTCAGACGGCGTGATTCGCTGGCGATTTACCGCCGGTGAAATCACGGCTGTGTACAGGGGGCTTTAAGCGGTAATCTCTGGCAGACAACAATGGATCTGTAGGGGTTTGAATATTGCTGATTGATCCATCTAAATGGCGCTGAATGAGTGCTGACTGACGCGCAAAAATGGTGCTTTAAAAAGGGAATGGGACATCCAGAAAAAAACAAAAAATAAACAAAACAATAAAAAAAAATAAATAAATAAAAAAAAAAACAACACATTTTTGTGTTGAATTTTTTTTTAATTTAAAGAGTTTTAGGTCACAATCTCTCTCTAATATACATCTGCACTTTTAACACTAACCCCAGAGCCTAATACTAGTCTGTCTCTTCCTGATCTGTAGAGAAAACTTTGTAGCAATCATCTCACTAACATCACAGGCAGGATTACACCGAGAGGAAACACCTATGCATAGATAACACAGGATCCATCATTCACAAATGTATAGGCTGTGACCATCTACTCCCCTCCCTGCACAATGGTCTCTGTACAGGTCATGCCTACAACTATCTCCCATACAAGTCAATGGGTCAGCTCCTGTCCATTGTGTGAATGGCCCATCTTTAAAGCATATCTTCTAAATTCTCTTAATCTCGTTAGATGTAGTTCAGGAAAAATGGCTGCGCCCCTCCCCATAGTTATGTATAGGCAACAGAATTCTTAAAAAAAAAAAAAAAAAAGTCTACACTTCGAAAATAAAAACAAATTAGAAAAATGGAAAGTGTTTCACCATGTGGTTTTAATTAATCTCCCCCAAACTTTGGTGATATAATCTCTTTAAGGTACCTTTACATTGCACAACTTTGGGCGCACAGATGCCCGACAGCCGTCCCACCAACTATTGCTTATGTGCTTTCACGGAGGATATAGTGATATAGCTATGAACGCTATGAAATACAAAGAGAAAGCGAAGTGTTAGCTCCGCTATTTGCTGCGGTGACCATGTGACCACTGGATGTCCCCTGGAACAGCACAGCTGCAGGGTCCTAGCAGATCCTGATCAGCTCTGCTAGTAACCATCATTACAGGGGGAGGTTTTCTCCTGAAACTAAGTTATCTCCTAAGGATGCCCCATTTACAGTGGAAAAGCGGGAAATCTCTCTCCATCCCCCAGAGGTCTTATATGTAATGAGGGACATAAATCTTCTCCATATGTGCCCTGTAATCTGACATTCAACAGATTATACTTCAAAGCATCAGAAACAAAATGAGGAACCCATTCCATACTTAATTTTAGCCTAAATATACTAATTGGGGGGGGGGGGGGAATTAAAAATAGGGTGTTTTTTTAATAGCTTTTCACTCTTAATAAACAAATTAACCCTGTATGTCACAGACAAAAAAAAGTCGGTAAAACCATCACATGGGCAAAGTGTCTAAACTGTGTCTGGTCTATAATGGGTTAAAACTCACAGGAAGAAACCACAAACAAAAAAAACATTGAAGACAATGTAATAACGATTATTTTATACAGATGAAACAACAGCTTACTGTATGCAGCGCGAGTCAGAGGAAGCGTGCGGCCCGACCGCGGGGGACCCAGCAATCCAGATGCTCATCATGTTTCCCAACAGATAGCTGATACATGGCAGATAATCGCGCTTGGCACACAGCTGGCATTTACCTTGGATCGGTCCCAAACCTAGGAGAGGAAATAAAAAAAATACGGTTAATGAGAAAGTTTAGGCAGAAAAAAAAAAAAAGTTCAAACAAAGATGAAACGCGCCAGCGAAGGTAACCGCTGGTCATCCACACATTAGGCCTCCCTCACACAGGGCGTTTGCAGAAACGCAGCGTTTTGCAACGCTGCGTTTGCTGCAGATTCCGCCCCGTTTCAGCAGCGCTGGCATACTTTATGCCAGCGTTTTGGCTGCTTTTTCAGCTCGGCTGAAAACGCAGCCAAGAATGCTGAAAAGAGAAAAAAAAAAAAAAAAGCAATACTCACCTAGCTGCTGCAGTCCGGGTCGCGGCCGCTGATCTCTGCAGCTGATCCGGGCTTCCTCGGCACGCCCAAGTCTATTGCCGGAGGCCAGGTTTGAGAACCCCGTCTCCGGCAAGAGAGTGCTGTGATTGGGCATCGAGCAAGCGCCGGCAACCAATCACAGCCCTTCATTGACTGTCTCAGCCAATCAGCGCCGGCAAACTCTGATTGGCTGAGACAGTCAATGAAGAGCTGTGATTGGGCATCGAGCAAGCGCCGGCAACCAATCACAGCACTCTATTGCCGGAGCCGGGGTTCTCAAACCTGGCCTCCGGCAATAGACTTGTGAATGCAGGGGAAGCCCGGATCAGCGGCAGAGAGCAGCGGCCGCGACCCGGACTGAAGCGGCTAGGTGAGTATTTACTTTCTTTTTTTTCCTCTAGACTAGCTGGGACTGATTTTCGGGGTGAGGGCTTCTCACCCCGAAAATCGGCGAGCGGTTAACGCTGCCAAAAACGCGGCACCAAGTGTTGCCGCGTTTTCAGCAGTGCTAAAACCGCTGCCCATTCATTTCAATGGGCGACGCAGGGCTGAAAACGCCCCAAAATAGAACATGCATCGCTGTGAAAGCGCAGCGTTGGGAGGCGCTGCGTTTTCAGCCCTGTGTGAGCAGCCCCATTGAAATGAATGGGAGTGTTGTACAGCGTTTAGTGCTGGGCTGAAAAGGCAGTGCTAAACGCTGTATAAAATGCCCTGTGTGAGGGAGGCCTTACTGCGATGTTGGGATGGGCAGGGTTATTCAAAAAGAAGGAGCAGATTTGGGGATTTACTTACAAACTACAATCCTCACTTCGCTGAGAAGAGGAAGGTTCTTTTATTAGGACGCAGCAGCAAGTTCCATCCTGGCACTGGTGTCTCGTTTACCGTTTTATAGCCCTTGAGGTGTGAGGGGGTGATACACCCTCAATATGGCACCTAGTGATGCGCGACAGACAGAGGCATAACTTGAAGCTCCTGGGCCCCAATGCAAAACCTGTAAAAGGGCCCCCAACTATAATGCTTTATTCATAGTACTGGACTCCCTATATGGAGAAGAGAGGCCTTATAGGCCCCCTAAGGCTCCTGGCCCAGGTGCAACCGCATCCTCTATAGTTACGCCCCTGGCGACAGATATCCAACTAGCACTCCACGACAAAACAGCTGTTTTTTGGAACCTACGCTGGAATTCACGTCGCACTTAAACAATGCGTTCACACTAAGGGAAAATGGAACTCAAAGAAAAAAACAAAAAAAAAAAACACCACACCAATTTGAACCTTCCTCTTTTCAGTGATGTGCGGACTGTACCTGTCTTTTGTAGTACCTGATCCTTTTTGAACAACCCTGTATGTTGAAAATATTGTATGTGAAAATGAAAAATTTGAAGACAGAACTACAAAGTATTGCAGAAAGTCTTTCAATTTAAAGGCTCAAAGCTTTAAAAAAAAACAACAACAAAAAAACATCTAGGCAGTCAAAATGTTCATTAGATCGGTAGATAAATGCCTTGAGATGTTTAGGGCACTTTTGGGGGCGGGGTGAATTGTTTCTTAAGTGTCACCACAAAGCCCATGCAAACCCAAATAGTGCCTGGGAAAAGGAAAAAGCAATAAAAATACCTCAAATTCTTGAAGGTGCTTTATTTCCGAGGCCTGTGTACACGTCAGGTTGTACGTGTGGGATACGTTTAAAAACTTAAAAATAAATATAAAAAAAAAAATAGGGTAAAACATTTTTAATTTTCATTCTAGATTACAGAAAAAAAAAATTAGTGGAAAAAAGTTGGAAGTCTGCAAAAGGAAAACAAAGTAAGTTTTCTGATCTCACATCCACTATTTTAAGCTAATTCCAGCGACACACCCAAACAGTTACGGACTTCCTATAGGTCATTTTGAATACTTTGAGTGGTGCGATTTTTGAAATGGGTACATTTAAGGGGAGGTTCAAATGTATAGACCCCTCAAAGATGCGGCCGAACAGATTTGGTGGCTGAAGAAGGGGTTTAAAAGTAAATTTGAAGAAAGACGCAAAGACGGGCGCTCCGTGTTCAGGATCGTCAAACAAACAAAAAAACTAAAAGTTACCCGGGTAGAATCAGATCACATCAGGGGGTGGGGGCCCAACTCTGTTACAGATTTTAATGCGATGCTAGACGGCTGCCCTGGAGGATCGAATCCCGACGGTAGATATCCTCAGGTATCCACAACCAACTGCTGAAAACCACCTTTGCGAGCGGCGCTCCCACCACATCCAGAGCACCAGGTCTAGAAAGCACTTTATGTTCAAGTAATAGTATAATAAATAAAAACGCTTTCTAGACCTACTGATCCGGATGCGATGGAAAGCGCTGCCCACAGAGGTGGCATCTGTAAACTTTAGATATCTTCTTCTAATTGAAAGACACAAGGTGCCCATAAATCTTCTACTGCCAGTACGACTCAGGAGACTGGTTTCAAGATTCTATGGGGTCCCTGCCAAACGACAAACTCCGATGCGCTCCGTCTTCCCCGGGTGTCGGAGAGGTGGAACCAGTACAAGTATGCTGGGACTGTCCGTTGTCGGCAGACTTCTGTCAGATGATTGGTGAGTATCCTCTGAATTTACTGATGATCCCCTCCTTAACCCTTTCCAATCCACTGTCTGACTTCTAAAAAGACATTATGATTTAAGGCTGTACAGCTCCAATGTTGGAAGATGTCCGTCAGGGTTCCCTTAAGCTGCCTGTCCATGGGCGTTGCGATATTCTACGGCGGATCTCCACTGCGGGAGCCAGAAGATGGATCTCCGCTGTGAGCCTACTGATTTTCCGCTGTGAGCCTACTGATTTTCCACTTGTGAACAGGTGGGGGGGGGGGGGGGGGGCGGGGGGCTGTGCTTTCCATAGTGACACAATGGAAAGCGTGTACTGCGTTCCCCGCGCCCGGATTATCGTGCGGGGAACGCAATGCAAAGATGCCTGTGGACAGGCAGCCTTACTGTATATTGCCAGCCCCTCTGCTATTGGAGCCTATGCAACGTGTCACCTCATGCAGTACTGGCTTTAGCCAGCATATAGCGCCATTGTATAACGGCAGAAAAAGAGTAAGCCCCCCTAGGAAAATCAGGATACAAATTGGATTGGAAAGGGTTAAAAGGATCTGTGCGACAAAGAAAAAAAAAAACACTAAAAAAAAAATAAATTTGCAGCTGAGCAGGTGTTTTTTTAATTAAAAACAAAAATAAAATAAAAAACACAAATCCAAAACACGCACACTCACTTAAGACCCAGCCAACCATCTCCCACCGCCCCCTTCCCAGTTCTCTGCTGCAGACAGCTACTAGAAGTCAGGTGATCGCTGCAGCCAGAGGCCACAGGATCGTTGCTCAGTTTCTCAGCGCAGTGATGTCAGGAGTTTGCTGCAGCCTCGGATTGGCTGCCTGACTGGCAGTGGATGGGGCAGCAGGAGCCTGACAGCTGAATCCCACAGGGATGAAGACAGGTGAGCATGCGCTCTTTTTTGCCATTTTATCACCTACTCAGCTGTTAACATTTTCTGCTGCTGTCCCACACATCCGGATGGGGCCGCAGACATCCCCCACAGGCTGCGGAATAAGCCATTCGCGTGTAGAGAACAGCGCCAATTTCAGATCTGTGCGCACTTGCATACTGAACCAGAAAGTACAAATATGCTAATTTATCTGTGAGCGGCCTGGACACGCTACACGTCTCCCATAAACGGCTGCATGCGTGAGGCCTTAAAAGGATTTTTTTTAGAATAGTATAAGTCATAAAACAATGAAGGTGGGGGAGGGGGGGGGGCTCACAACCTCAGATATAGGCTGGTTTTAGTTACATATTCGTAGTGTGGTCTCCACCATCATAAAGCATCCGATGGAAGGGGGTACAGATGGAGACATACATATCAAACACAAGGTCCGCAGGCCGAACGAGGCCCACCACCTCGTTTTGTGTGGCCTGCTAGTCGGGCAGTGTGCCTGCAGCTCCAAGCACTGTGGATGGTGCTTGAAAGAATGTATTGCAGCGAGGATGAGCAACACGTTTCTGTTCCAGAACAGACCCTTCATCAGGCATACAAGTCCAAACGAGACATGAGCAGCAAGCAGGTGCAATATTCACATTCTCATGTCCAGAGGATGCTCTATTTGGGCCAACGCTTAGGCTCTCGTAAAAGTGCATTCAGCAGCTGTTACTAGCCCTGGGCAGTTACTGCATCCAGAGCAGGCATGCAAGAGTGAACACCGTGTCACACAGGAGTCCAGACACGCAACCCCCGTGTACCCCAACGATTGATGCCAAGAATAGCCCTGCAAGGCAGTCAAAAACATTATCCAAGCGCTTTCTGTGAGCCAATATAATCCACGAGCATCCCATCTCTGAAGTCGGATTTACTGACGCTACACTCACGCAGTTTAGGCCGTTGTGGGATTTACCGCAATGAACAAATGCGCAATGTTCATTAAGGGGAGCGGGTGAGCTTTTATTCACACAGCCGTTCTGCTGCATATTTATCAACACAGTGCGACATTTAATACATTTGTTACATTTAAACTGTGAGGTGGTGAACAAACGTATGCTAGAAAAATGGCGCCACAATTTGTATAGGGACAAAAAGTGATGCGTGGGGGAAAAACAAACAAAAAACAAACAAAAAAAACACAAGCATAAAAACTGCAGCGAGTCTTCATGCAGTTCCAGAAAACGGCATAAAACACTTGGATCGTTTTACAGACTTTGTGTAGTCACCCAGATCTCAATCTGGTTTGGCTAAAGAAAAAACAAAAAAAACCTGAGTGCGCCAATGTACCCGTATACAATGTGCCGGGCGGTTTTCTTCCTGGATTCCCTATGAAGCCTTGTGTTCCCCTGTATCAGACCCGAGGCAGCGGGGTGTGGCATGTGCCATACAGGATGGAGCCATGGCCGGCACCTACAGGTACCGTCACACAACATGGGCACTTTGTGTCTTGAGTTGTTTAACTTGATTCTTCACAAGACGATTACGCAACTCCCGTGGAAGTCAGACTACTAAGGATGTCTCTCAGCCTGCTCTACCTTTGGGTGTTCCCCGCAGCGCCTCGCCCATGGTCTTCCATGAGACAGTCAACAAACATCACAGGGGAGTGCGCTGTGATACTTCCCATTGAAATCGATGGGAAACAGGTCGCGCGGCAAAAAAGCGTCAGAGAATTGGAAATTCACAGAAGTGATGCGAAGCGTCTTTGGATGAGAAACGCACGTTGGAGTCAGGAAGGCTTATTACTCCTAAATGAGGACCATTGGCTTCAACCTTATTGCCCCCCCCCCCCCCCCTTCCTCTGGATCAACATTGGGGGTTAATAGGCAGAACTGGATGGACATGTGTCTTTTTCCAGCCTTCCATACTATGTGATATTGGGCCAGGTTATTCCACCCGCTGTCACACGTGTGAATCCAGCCTGTTACTACAACTATTGAACTGCGGGAATCTACGCGTGTTGCATGCGAGTTTGTCGCAGATAGACCACGGAACGCACGCGGCTCGTTGAAAAGGATCCATTTAGAATTCTCCCTGCGGGGCAACTTTGTTGCAGATTCCGGGAAAATGTTTCTGCCCTTCATAGAGATTTGTTACAATTGCCTTCACAAGGTTTGTACTTCAGATTCTCCGCGCTGCGTGTTGCTGCACCTACTGGGAGAGGCGCACCTTAAAGCTTCTGGGCCCCAATGCAGAACCTGTAACAGGGCCCCCAACTATAAGGCTTTATTCATAGTGCTGGGCTCCCTATATGGTGAAGAGAAGCCTTATGGGCCCCCTGAGGCTCCTGGGCCCGGGTGCAACGACATCCCCTATAGTTATGCCCCGGCCCACCGGTATGTTCACTCGTAACGGATTTTCAATTTTGGAGAAGTTCACAGCAAATCCGATGTTGTTGCAGTTTTCACTCCTCAAACTGAAGGGGCGAAACCGACTGCGAATCCAAACCAAATAATCCAGATTTTGGTGCAGACTTGCTGCAGAATATCGTCTCGGTGTGACAATCCCCTGCGCCGGGCCGCTCCTCCCCCACGGCGGGGCGGGCCACTCCTCCTCCACGGCGGGGCGGGCCGCGCCGCTCCTCCCCCACGGCGGGGCGGGCCGCTCCTCCCCCACGGCGGGGCGGGCCGCTCCTCCCCCACGGCGGGGCGGGCCGCTCCTCCCCCACGGCGGGGCGGGCCGCTCCTCCCCCACGGCGGGGCGGGCCGCTCCTCCCCCACGGCGGGGCGGGCCGCTCCTCCTCCACGGCGGGGCGGGCCGCTCCTCCCCCACGGCGGGGCGGGCCGCTCCTCCTCCACGGCGGGGCGGGCCGCGCCGCTCCTCCCAGTCAGATCTTCAGGATTTCATTATTATTGTACCTTAAATGAAACTGTTGTCCCTTAGAGAGAATGTTTACTCCTCGGAGGAAGCCCTCAGCTACTTTTTGCCTAATAAACTAAATATAACGAGGCCCGAGCGGCTGACTGACGATTAACCCCTCGGTGACCAGCCTATTTTGTGCCTTAAAGACCAAGCGATTTTAAAAGTTGCATTGTAATCAGAGCCAGAAACCGTTCACATAACCTTGGGGGGGGGGGGTAGGGGAGGGGGGGGGGGGCTTTTTTTGCTTTGTAGATCTTGTGTTGGAGGTGAGGGGGGTGTAAATGGGGGCAAAAAAAAAAAAAAAGCTCACAGAAACTGCGATACTGCGTTATAGAGATTTTATATTATGATTATGTACTACTTTTGCAGCATTCTAAGGCTAATCTCTCCAGATATCACACTCAGGAACATGCGAGGCAGAAGATAGATTACTCCTATGTATGACCCCATGGGGATCCTATTCATGCACCTCACAACTCTCAACCTAAGACCCGCGACATTGTATTACATTCGCGATACACGGCTGCATGATACGCGGTGAGTGGAGTCCATGAAAGTACACGGATTTTCATGGATCCAGTCCCATTAGTGTGTAGATATGAGGAGGAGATGGCGGTGTGCTGTACTGCATCACGTAGCGGAGCCCTATGTCTCTCTATGGGAAGCGTATGCAACGCTGTCTCTACGCAAGGTAGGCCGTGCGTGACCGCGTGCGGGAGATACGCTGCCATACGGGGTGGAGACGCAGTTCGGTTGCACAATTATGCTGAGGTTTTGCGCGCTGGATGAGCGTTTACACCCATGTGAGGCCGGCCTAAAGCAAGTAGCGAGGGCGCACAGCCCTCGCCTCCCCGGGCGCACAGCCCTCGCCTCCCCGGGCGCACAGCCCTCGCCTCCCCGGGCGCACAGCCCTCGCCTCCCCGGGCGCAGCTGACAGCCAGCGGCTTCTATCAGGTAGGTTGGCCGCAGAGGTCACATGCTTCCACCCACCCCATCACAGGCAGTAGGGCCACCGGCGACCCTCCTGGCCACCATGCTTCCAGGAGTCTGATTGGCCGCAGCGGTCATGTGCTTCTACCTGGCAGCCCCCGGCACCTGCGGCCCGCGGAGTGGCGAGCGCACACTTGTCTGTTATTTTAGGCCTAACGTTAACGTAAACTTGTTTCCCCCCCGGATCATGAAAAAAAGTGTTGAGCTACAAAGCTTTATGACTCAGGCCGTCTTCACACGGGCGTCAGTGTGTTTACACAAAGGGGGCTGTATTTTTGCGTGTATTTTACTGTATTTCTTAGGCACGCAGCCACGCTCCCGCTGATTACAATGGGCAGTTATGTGTAAGACGCACGCCGTCCGTGAGCGATGCGCACAATAATAGAACGCGCTGCGGGTCTTTGAGCAAACAAAACGCGCACAAAAAATATACTCCTGTGAACAAATCCATTAATTACGGTGCGACGTGTGCGTGAAAATGTATAATGTGACCCCCCCACGCCCCCCCCCACAGAGACCGCGCCATATATTATAAACAGACACTATTAGAAAACACGCATATTTACACATTCTCTGCACGACCCTGCATACGTGACTACAGGTACAGCCGTGCCCCCCCCCCTATACGTGACTACAGGTACAGCCGTGCCCCCCCCCCCCTATACGTGACTACAGGTACAGCCGTGCGCCCCCCCCCCCCTATACGTGACTACAGGTACAGCCGTGCGCCCCCCCCCCTATACGTGACTACAGGTACAGCCGTGCGCCCCCCCCCCCTATACGTGACTACAGGTACAGCCGTGCGCCCCCCCCCCTATACGTGACTACAGGTACAGCCGTGCGCCCCCCTCCTATACGTGACTACAGGTACAGCCGTGCGCCCCCCTCCTATACGTGACTACAGGTACAGCCGTGCGCCCCCCTCCTATACGTGACTACAGGTACAGCCGTGCCCCCCCTCCTATACGTGACTACAGGTACAGCCGTGCGCCCCCCTCCTATACGTGACTACAGGTACAGCCGGTCCCCCCCCTATACGTGACTACAGGTACAGCCGTGCCCCCCTCCTATACGTGACTACAGATACAGCCGTTCCCCCCCCTATACGTGCCTACAGGTACAGCCGTGCCCCCCTCCTATACGTGCCTACAGGTACAGCCGTGCCCCCTATACATGACTACAGGTACAGCCGTGCCGCCCCCCTCCTATACGTGACTACAGGTACAGCCGTGCCCCCTATACATGACTACAGGTACAGCCGTGCCGCCCCCCTATACGTGCTACAGGTACAGCCGTGCGCCCCCCTATACGTGCTACAGGTACAGCCGTGCCCCCCCCCTATACGTGACTACAGGTACAGCCGTGCCCCCCCCCCCCCTATACGTGACTACAGGTACAGCCGTGCGCCCCCCTCCTATACGTGACTACAGGTACAGCCGTGCGCCCCCCTCCTATACGTGACTACAGGTACAGCCGTGCGCCCCCCTCCTATACGTGACTACAGGTACAGCCGTGCGCCCCCCCCTATACGTGACTACAGGTACAGCCGTGCGCCCCCCTCCTATACGTGACTACAGGTACAGCCGTGCGCCCCCCTCCTATACGTGACTACAGGTACAGCCGTGCGCCCCCCTCCTATACGTGACTACAGGTACAGCCGTTCCCCCCCCTATACGTGCCTACAGGTACAGCCGTGCCCCCCTCCTATACGTGCCTACAGGTACAGCCGTGCCCCCTCCTATACGTGCCTACAGGTACAGCCGTGCCCCCTATACATGACTACAGGTACAGCCGTGCCGCCCCCCTCCTATACGTGACTACAGGTACAGCCGTGCGCCCCCCTCCTATACGTGCCTACAGGTACAGCCGTGCCCCCTATACGTGACTACAGGTACAGCCGTGCGCCCCCCTCCTATACGTGCCTACAGGTACAGCCGTGCCCCCCCCTATACGTGCCTACAGGTACAGCCGTGCCCCCCCCTATACGTGACTACAGGTACAGCCGTGCCCCCCCCTATACGTGACTACAGGTACAGCCGTGCCCCCCCCTATACGTGACTACAGGTACAGCCGTGCAGCCCCCTATATAGCCTGCTGGGATTAGGCCGCTGTAATCCGTCACCACCCGCAGTGCCATCTGCTCCACCCGGCAGCAGGCCGGTGCGGCAGGCACCTCCCTAACTGGGCCCCAGTGCAGCCGCCCGCAGTGCCCCCGCTCTTACCGGTCTGCAGGCCCGTCCTGCCCGCCGCCCGCTCTCCTCTGCACGGTAGATGCTAAATCCTAGGAGGCTAAAGGACCTCCGTGATGTCACCCCCACGTGACCAGCGTGTGGGCGGAGCCAGGCCGGAGGCTACTACAGAGTGTTACGGGGCCGCTATGGAGCTTCATAGTAGAGCAGTGTGTTTCCTCGGCTTCTAACCCCGGGTGAGCCGCAGCTGCACTGTCTGCGGGGCCCCCTCCTCCTAGCGGTGCAATACTCTGCAGCACTACAGTGCGATGCTATGGTGTGATGGGATGCAGTGTTATGTAGGAACTGTGTGCATTACAATGCAATAGTCTGCACGGACCTGGTTTGTTGAGTTGCAATGCTCTGCATGGACTAAGGGCTAATGTCCGCGGCGTTTCACTGCAGCTATTGGGTTCTATTGAAGCTAATAGCTTAATGCTCACGCTGCGGAATTCCACCGTGCAAATCCACAGCGTGAAATAACCCGCGACATGTCCTATTTGCCGCGGGAATACGGGCGGACGGCTTCCATTGTAGTCAACGGAAGATGGCCATCACGCGCCCACTGCGCGTCATGCGCTGTACTGCATCCGGAAGTGGGCATGGGGTCTTTGGGGGGGGGGGGGGGCGTGACGGACTCCGCTGCGGTATTCCGTTTGCGGAGCCCATTACGGCTGTGGGCTTGAGCCCTAAGGCTGCCTTCCGCGGGCGCTTTTGCATTGGAGTTGCTATGGAGAGCGCAGCCCCCTGTCCACGAGCGGAGAATCATAGCGATTCTCTACTCGCAGCCGGCAAATCGCAGCATGCTGCGAATTACCGCGATTCTCCGCGGTGAGTCTATCTGTCAGATAGGCTCACCGCGGAGATCCTGCTCCCAGCGGCGGATACCGCAACGCTCCTGTACAGGCAGTGACACAATGTTCTGCGTGACCTGGCTGTCCTGCATTGGGATGTAATGTTGTGTATGAACTTTGTGCACTGGGGTGCAATGCTCTGCCTGGACTGTGTGCACTGGGGTGCAATGCTCTGCCTGGACTGTGTGCACTGGGGTGCCATGCTCTGCCTGGACTGTGTGCACTGGGTGCAATGCTCTGCCTGGACTGTGTGCACTGGGTGCAATGCTCTGCCTGGACTGTGTGCACTGGGTGCAATGCTCTGCCTGGACTGTGTGCACTGGGTGCAATGCTCTGCCTGGACTGTGTGCACTGGGTGCAATGCTCTGCCTGGACTGTGTGCACTGGGGTGCAATGCTCTGCCTGGACTGTGTGTACTGGGGTGCAATGCTCTGCCTGGACTGTGTGCACTGGGGTGCCATGCTCTGCCTGGACTGTGTGCACTGGGGTGCCATGCTCTGCCTGGACTGTGTGCACTGGGGTGCCATGCTCTGCCTGGACTGTGTGCACTGGGGTGCCATGCTCTGCCTGGACTGTGTGCACTGGGTGCCATGCTCTGCCTGGACTGTGTGTACTGGGGTGCAATGCTCTGCCTGGACTGTGTGCACTGGGGTGCCATGCTCTGCCTGGACTGTGTGTACTGGGGTGCCATGCTCTGCCTGGACTGTGTGCACTGGGTGCCATGCTCTGCCTGGATTGTGTGCAATGCTCTGCACTAGTGCAAAGATGGAGGAGTCAGGGGAAGAGGATGCAGGCTGCATTGGCCGCACACTTTGTCAGAGCTCATCCAAGAGCCCCAGCGTAGGGTGAGGACGCCCTCTGCACCCCTGAGGGCCCCAGCGTGGGGTGAGGACGCCCTCTGCACCCCTGAGGGCCCCAGCGTGGGGTGAGGACGCCCTCTGCACCCCTGAGGGCCCCAGCGTAGGGTGAGGACGCCCTCTGCACCCCTGAGGGCCCCAGCGTGGGGTGAGGACGCCCTCTGCACCCAAGGGCTCCAGCATGGGCTGAGGATGCCCTCTGCACCCCTGAGGCCCCCAGTGTGGGGTGAGGACGCCCTCTGAACCCCTGAGCGCACCAGCGTGGGGTGAGGACGCCTTCTGCATCCCAGAGGGCCCCAGCATTGGGTGAGGATGCCCTCTGCACTCCTGAGGGCCCTATCTTTGGGTGAGGACGCCCTCTGCACCCGAGGGCTCCAGCGTGGGCTGAGGACGCCCTCTGCACCCCTGAGGGCACCAGCGTGGGTGAGGACACCCTCTTCACCCTTGAGGGCACCAGCGTGGGCTGAGGACGCCCTCTGCACCCCTGTGGTTTAGCAGCTCGGTTGCAATTGCAACTGCTGCAACTCCATTAGCAACACCACTTTATGCCCAATGTCCACGGGTGGATTTGATTTGCGGAACCTGCGTGGGAGAGCCGCAGATCAAGCCGCCCGTAGGGATCCATTAGCGTCCTCAAAAAAATTTAAAGCATGCAGATGTCAATGTTTTCCTGGCATGCGGATTGCACCGCAGGAGAAAATCCCAGCATGCTCTCTTTTTCTGCGGATCCCGTGGGAAAGCAGGAGATTTAAAAAAAAAAAAAAAAAGCACTGCGCATGCGTCGGCCAGCTGAAGAAAGAAGATCCAGCTGCAACGGAGGAGACCCGCGCTGGATCCGGAGAGGGGAGAGCATGTCCCATGGCTGCGGGCACGGGCGGATTCTGTGCCGTGAACATGTGGCCTTACTGAGCGTTCTTCTCCATACACTGCAATAGCGGCCCAGCAAACCACGGCGGGGACCCCAGGTTCAGCCATCAATGACATGCTGGGGATAGGTCATCAGCTTTTAAAAATTTTGTTTTGCATATGTATAGAGGACAGAGCTCCATCGGAGCGCTGTCCTGCATAGTGTTAGAGACTTGTGTCAGCCCTCGTCCAACACCGGAGCTCTACAGGAAAATCGTAATGTCGGATGAGGGCCGGCATTGGATAGGAAAGGGTTAATACAATACCAGCCACTATTATTAATGGCACCACTGCTTGTTGTAATGTAATAATGTTAGAAACAACTGCTTCTGTTGTCAAGTTTCTCTGACAAGCTTTTACAACGCAGCACTATAAATATTCCATGAGCTGCGGAAGCACAATGTGACCGCCGAGTATTGCGGTGTACTATTCTGGCACAATAAGAACTCTGTTTTTACCATAGGACTTGGTTTTCGTGTTGTCGCATTCCAAAAGCCATAGCATTGTTACGTCTCTGTTCTGTAGCCTTTTAAGGGCTTATTCACAAATGTGTATTTAAATATTGCGAACACGAAATTTGCGCGTGTAATACGATTTAAATAGAACCCATTGATTTCAATGGGTTCATCCACATGCGCATATTTTGTCTGCGCATTTCAATCGAGTCCAGGAAAAAAAAAAAGCTACATTCTCTATTTTCCGGTGGAGGAATATAGTACATATTGAACTGATTACACTAATGGCAATGAATGAAGAATGCCTGCGTTCTTTCTTCCGGGCACAAATGTACATGAGTTGCGCACACTAAAAATACAGTAAAACACACAGAGGCGCGCACAAAAAGACGCAGCACCCATATATAGTATATACATGCCATTAATGTGCTTATACCCGTGAGGGCTTGTGTATCTGAATGGTTAAATAATTGGGTCATAGGTCCAATAAAGAGTTTAAGGAACCTTTCACACGATACGGAGTTACGCTGCAGGACGCAGCCAAATCCCCAGCTACGGAATTTCTGTGGAAGAAACTGTGTAATCAAAATACTCCTGACCCCCTCAGTGAATACATTAAGGGGTGTAGTTTATAAAATAGGGTCATTTGTGGGGGTATCTATCATCCTGACACCTATGAGCCTTTACAATCTGGGCTTGGTGCAGGAAAATAAAGTGTTCCTCAAAATGTCCATAAGTAATGTTAAATTTGTACGTCTCCTAAATGGTTAAAAAAAAAACTTAAGTTTTTCCAATGTGCATGCAAAATAAAGTAAAGGGATGGAAATATATATCTCATCAAAAATCTGTACAGTATTTTTGCAAATATTTGAAATATTGCAGTTGAAAATGTGAAAAAAAGACAACTTTTTTCAAAATGTTCCTAATTTTGGTGCTTTTAATAAATATTCAGAAATTCTATCGGTCTATTTTTACCCCCATATGAAGTACAACATGTGGCGAAAAACCGATGTCAGAATCACTTGGATATGCAAAACCTTTATGGTGTTATTCCATGTTAAAGTGACACATGCCAGATTTCCAAAATTTGGCCTGGTCATTAAGGCACAAACAGGCTTTTCCACTAAGGGGTTAAGAAGACGCCATACCCTTCCTGACCCATGTCTATAGGCCTCTCACTAGCCAAGCCAGAAAATTACTGCATGTTAATGAGGGGCAATCACCCTGAAATAGCTGACTGTATATGGACATATTTTCCGTCTGTAGAAGACTCTGGCTTTAACCTATATTCCCAGTCATTGTTACAAGGCTTGTTAATAGGTCTGATGTTGACTTGCAGGAATGCTGCCTTCCAGGAGGTGGTGCTGTAGAGGTATTGTTCCATCTTCTCATTTACATATTTCCCAGAGGAGCATGGATGACTTTATAAGTCTTCTCAAACTTTCTAGGTGCTTTCCTTAAGAAGTAGAGATGAGCAAACGTGCTCGTTTAGAGCAATTACTCGATCGAGCAACGCTTTTTTTGAGTAACTGCCTAATCGGGCGAAAAGATTCGGGGGGCGCAGGAGGTTGCGGTGGGGAGTGAGGGGGGGAGAGAGAGCTCCCGCCTGTTCCCCACTCCACCCCGCCCCCCCGAATCTTTTCGCCCGAGTAGGCAGTGACTCTAAAAAAGCGATCCTCGATCGAGTAATTGTCCTAAACGAGCACGTTCGCTCATCTCTATTAAGAAGTGATCCCCTTCCTGACCCTGTGTCCCCTATCTCCACAGCTGTGAAAGCGTCACAGCCGCCCTTCCTATTGCTGGGCAAATGATGTGACAGATGGATCATTTAAAAATGTTTATTGCCCTGTATTCCTTCTCACTTCTATCGGCGTCAGTCACTTTGATACTGCAAGTATTTCAATATCCTTTGTGGAACCTCCAGCTGATCAATAAGACGTAATCTTCCCGCTTGGATTAGCCTTCTCCTTATGGTTAGACGGCACTCAGACATTAGCGATCTGGGACATTCTGCAAAGCAATATGCATCTATTAGTGAATGCTTGATACATTTAAGTATAATGATATGTTTAATTATTGAATATCATTTTGGCATCTGGCCTCTATAATCATGACATCCTGAAATGTAAAACCCTCTGTATCAGCCAGTCTCCGTTTACTGTATGGGATCGTGGCGCTTAAAATACAAGAAGGTGCCTAAGGGAGAATGTCAGTGGTGTGGAGTCTTCCTAGAGGTGTCACCGATTGGAGGAGAGTAGCTGACCGACACGTTTCCTCCAAAAGTGCCGCCTGAATGTCCATTTAAATGACTGATTGATTGGCTTATAGCGCCTCCTAAGGCTACATTCTCATGGGCAAGTGCAATATTGGGCCGATAAACACAGCCCAATATTGCGCTTGACAACTTGCGATTTTTCTAGGTGACGAAAAAAAGACCTAATAGTAAATCTATCAGACCAATGTTGCCACTGCCTTAACTTCACCATCTTCTTGTGACTTTTCCAAAATTGGCAAGAAAAGTAAAAAGTCACAAATTTCACCGCAAACCCGTGCTCCAAAATTTGTAACTTTTCTAAGCCAGAAAAATGCCATGAATTGTTTCATAAATTGCCCGTAATTTACCTTTTTCGCTCGCTAGAAGCTCCAGAGAGTAGCGATGTGCCAACGACTGGTATTTATGCATGTTGGGCACATGCAAGTGTGCGCCAAAGTCAATGAGAAGATTTACAAACTCTGGATCACAGCCATGCTTCAGACATATCTCTAGTACGGATACAGGATGCTTCACTCTTCTTAAAGTGTCCTCATCTGTACAATTGTAATTGGGTTCGGCTCCATAAAGAAGAAGAGTTCGGAAGCAGTCCAAGTGGCCATACACAGCAGCGAGGTATAAGGGTCCGCTATAACCTGCGCTAGATAGAGTTCTCCTTGATGCCTTCTTTGGCCTAATATTAGCATCTGCGCCATAATCTAGAAGCTCCGTCAAAATCTTGAGTTGGCCGTCCCGGGATGCAGTCAACACAGGGGAGCAATTATTATACACGCTGCCACAAGGGTTGGCTCCTGCTTTTAATAATTCTCTAACGCAGTCAAGGTGACCGGCACTCACGGCTGCGAAGAGTGGAGTTTGAGCTTTTGCATCTAAGGAGTCAACTTTTGCGCCGTTGGCTAGAAGTATCTTCAAACACTCCAGAGAGCCTTGAGAAGCTGCCAGGCGAAGAGTGGTAACTGGAACACCCCAGCCACTTCTACTCTCGATATATGCCTTATATTTCTCCTGGTGCAGTAACTCGGATAGGTGTCGTGGCTTCCCCATCCGCACCGCACGGTGGAGCTCGCAGCTCTCGGCACAGTCATCCTCATCTCCTCGGTATTTTAGCATAAAGAATCTGTAGGACTCGGTGATATTCAAGAAAACTTTTGAGGCTTCTGAAAGGTAAAATATTTGACCAGGTCACATCATTTACATAAAGAGTGCCACAAAATATAGAAGGGAAACCTCTTAAAAAGTGTTTGCACCAGAATACGAACGTAAAAAAGTTGTAAATTTTTTTAGCACGTTTTACAGAAACTTGTGGAAGTTAGGCTTGTTCAGACCGGCGTATACCGGCCGGCTTTTCACGCCTGGCCGATATACGCTGTTCCTCTCTGAAAGGGGAGTAGACGGTCCGGGAGCTAGTGCACTGAGCTCCTGCCCCCTCACTGCCACTGTTTGCAATGGGAGGGGGCAGAACTTAGCTCCGCCTCTGCCCCCCCCATTGCAAACAGTGGCGGGGAGAGGGCCGGTAGTTCAGTGCACTAGCTACCGCCAGGC
Organism: Eleutherodactylus coqui; assembly: GCF_035609145.1. Taxonomy (NCBI): domain Eukaryota; kingdom Metazoa; phylum Chordata; class Amphibia; order Anura; family Eleutherodactylidae; genus Eleutherodactylus; species Eleutherodactylus coqui. The sequence continues at coordinate 102,965,758 of NC_089846.1, forward strand.
CTGCCTCCTCCCCTTGCAGAGAGGAACAGCGTATATCAACCACGTGTGAAAACCTGGCCTATATACACCTGTCTGAATAAGCCCTCATACTGTGGATCTATGCCAGTTTTTACCCGGTGTGGATTTGAGGAGGCAAACTGGTGGCCTGTTATGTAACAAATGAATTCAGAAGCTTCCATCTCTTAATGCGTTGGTCCCTGCAGGCGCTCGGGTCAGGTCCCGCGGCGAGAATCCTCACCGCCGGATCCGACCCGCCCATCTGCAGGCGGCCAAAGTGTGTGAAAGAAAACGAAAAGGTGATGAAAAGACAAAATAACTATAATGTGAATGTTGGTTTGGTGTTCAGAAGCCTATAACCGAAATAAAACCCTCTTAGCGGCTTAGAGGGATCTACTAGGTTTTTCTGGATTCACAAATGTTGAATCCCTACGAGCAATGAAACAACAGATCGCTGGTAACCCAACTGGTCAATTGTTAATATTGGAATGCTTCAAAAATGACTGATATTGGGGCAATTCGACATCAACTGTATCAACGTACCCCTCCCTATGTGTTACAGATGGAAGCTGCTGAAATAAATGTGATATAATATGGCAGGTGTAAAGAGCAGTATTGGGCCGGTTTCATGCGGCCGAGAAACTCAAGCGAGCTTTGTGCGTTGCGAGATGCACGAATATGAAATCCATTCTTCTGAGTAGAGTCATATACCTGAGCGATATCGCTGCATGTCCTATCTTTTTGTGTTTCTCGGAATGTATCGCCCATTGTTCTTAATAGGACAGTAAAATGCATTGCATGACGTGAGCTGCTCGCGAGTACGATGCGAAGTTTCCCATAGAAAACAATAGGGAACACTTGCGCCTAAAGCCACGCTGGAGGATCACCACCGTACTAAAGTAATGGCAGGCGTTTTTGACAAAAAAAAACCGCACGCTGGAGGGGTGTGCGTAGGTAACCTTATATAAACAAGGGTGCATTCATACAGGCGGTTATGACTGGCATCACACTGTACATAGACCCTCCGCCCGTGTGCTATGCGATGTGCGAGAGACCATACATATACATACTTTATTCCTGGGAGAGACACAAATTAGATCATTGCTGCGGGAGAAAAATCATCCATGTAACTTGACCCGTTGAAGAGAATGGATTCTATTTTCGTGCATCTCACAACACATAAAACTCACGCGATTATCGCTTATGTGAATGCACCCTAACTGAGATAGTCTATACCTGGGGTGTCAAACTCATTTTTACCAAGGCCCACATCCGCTTAATGGCTGCCTTCAAAGGGCCGATAGTAGTTGGAAGACTATATAGTAATAGAGACCCCTATAGTGGCTCCAGTAGTAAGAGTAACCCCAGTAATAATAGAGGCCCCAGTAGTAATAGTGCCCCTCATAGTGGCCCCAGTAGTAATAGTGTTCCTTTTACTGGCCCCAGTAATAATGAGTGACCCCCTATAGTAGTCCCAGTAGTAATAGTGACCCCCCTATGGTAGTCCCAGTAGTAATGAGTGACCCCCTATAGTAGTCCCAGTAGAAATAGTGACCCCCCTATAGCAGTACAAGTAGTAATGAGTGAAACCCATATAATAGTCCCAGTAGTAATAGTGACCCCCTATGGTAGTCCCAGTAGTAATGAGTGACCCCCTATAGTAGTCCTAGTAGAAATAGTGACCCCCCTATAGCAGTACAAGTAGTAATGAGTGAACCCCATATAATATTCCCAGTAGTAATGAGTGACCCCCCTCCTATAGTAGTCCCAGTAGTAATGAGTGACCCCTATAGTAGTCCCAGTAGTAATAGTGACCCCTATAGCAGTCCCAGTAGTAATAGTGACCTCCTATTGGCCTCTGTCCAGGCAGCATCTCTACAGTCACTCTAGTCTCTGAGTCTGCAGCCCCGGACGGTGGCATGCACTGCTGAGCCTGTGACCGCTGACCTCTCCCGTTTGTGTTCCATACAGGACGGCATACGCAGACACCGAGTGAGAGGTCAGAAGTCACAGACTGCACTACTGCAGCCGGACCGGAGCTGCCGGCTGGGTGAGTGGAATGCTCGGATTCTGCCCGTGGGCCTTGTGTTTGACATGTGTGATCTATACAGTGACACCGGAACAACATAAGGCACTATTGTAAAGTATTGATTACCAAGAAATGGACCACAACCATGTCTGCTGCCCGGTAACCTGCCGATCAGTAGATGTAAAGATGTTGCAGATGGCCGGAATTCTCTATACACCTTCAATGGGAGACCTCGCACTGCTGCCACCGACCCCACATCACTCATGTGTATGACCTCATTCAATAGAATGGGGTTCACATTTGTGCAAGTTTTGTGCATTTCTCAACACACAAATCTTGCACGATTTAGACGCCCGTGTGAAGGCAGCCTTATTCTGATGTGCGTTTTTTAAGTGCTTTAAAAAAAAGTAGCATGCCCTATTTTGGCCCATATCACGGACCACAATGGCTCATTGAGGCCTTAGACACATGAACGTGTGATAATCACGCTGCATAATGGGATAAAATAAAACTTCTGATATCAATGGATTTAGGTGGTTTTGTTTCCACTCTCAGGATTCTCGTCCGTTAACCCTTTCCAATCCAATTTGTATCCTGGTTTTCCGAGGGGGCTTACTCTTTTTCTGCTGTTATACAACGGCGCTATCTGCTGGCTAAAGCCAGTACTGCATGAGGTGACACGTTGGATAGGCTCCGACGGCAGAGAGGCTGGCAATATACAGTAAGAGAACCCTGACGGATGTCTTTCAACATCGGAGCTGTACAGCCTTAAATCATAATGTCTTCAGATGTCAGACAGTGGATTGGAAAGAGTTAATAGTGAGGGCAAGAAAAGATAGGACTTGCCCTTTAAACTATGTGCGGGAAAGATCGGGCAGGACCTATATTCCCACAGTTTTTTTCAAACTCCTGCGCTATGGAGCGAAGTTTGAATAATTAGCGAGGACAAAAAACCTTGTTGAGGAGCAACTACGCTCCGTAGCGCCGAGCACTATTGCGCATATTGCATCTGAAGCTGCCCTAAATTCTATGGGATTACGTAAAAATGCAACAAATCCATAGTTGCAGGTGTAATCACTGCATTTTTAGGCATGTTGGCAGAGACCAATGGTTACAAAATTAGTGACATCTATTGAGCCTTGCAATTTTTCATGAACATGAAAAAAATGTAGTGAATACTCACACAAAACAAAACGCAAGCGCACCAAATGTGCATGTATGCATGCAGTAAAAACGCTGCATATTTCACGCACCACAATTGCATACGCCTCTGTGAATAAGCACCAAAGGTGAATAAGAGAACCAGAAAAGCATCCCCAGTATGGAAACTGCACCCCTCAGGGCATTTAACATGGGGTGTAGCGAACAGTGAGATTCCACCAGAAATTAATTTGCAGAAGATGGTGCAAGGTGAAGATGGCAGATTTTCCACAGATACATAATATCAGTGCCCAACTTGTAGTGCCCAGCTTGTGCCACTAGAGACAAATGCATCATAGCGAAAAGTGTCGCAGCATGAAGACTGTGGCGCAGCATTATGCAATCTTCAGGGTATGTTCCGACAAACAAGTGATGCAGGTTCACGCCAAATTCTATGATCTGCCAGCCTGATAAAGGGGCAGAAGCGTTCTGCGTCACACCCGTGCAAACTACTTTGTGTCTAAAGCGATGATGCCTTTAACATCTTATTTACGCCGTCCTTTTTTTTCCATTTTTGTTTTTTCCCCTCCCCTTTTAAAAAAAATCATAACTCTTTTGTCTATCCATCGATATAGATGTCTAAAGGGCCTGTTTTTGGAGGGACAAGTTGTATTTTTTATTGGTGCTATTTAATGTACTGAAAAACTTCTAAGTAGAGTGAAATGGAAAAAAAAAAAAATCGGCCATCTTTGGGTGCGTTTTGTTTCTACATTGTACACACTGCAACAAAAATGACCCAATAACTTTATTCTACGGGTCGGTACGATTACTACCATACCAAACTGAGGGCACATTCAGACGAACGTATATTGGCTGGGTTTTCATGCCCAGCCGATATACGGCGTCCCTCTCTGCAGGGGGAGGAGGCTGGAAGAGCCGTGAGCAGTGCTCTGAGCTCCCACCCCCTCTCCGCCCCTCTGCACTATTCGCAATGAGAGGAGGCGGGGCCAAGTTCCGGTAATTAGCTCCGCCACCATCCAGCCCCTCCTCATTGAAGGGGGGTGGAGAGGGGGCAGGAGCTCAGAGCACTGCTCCCGGCTCTTCCAGCTTCCTCCCCCTGCAGAGAGAGACACCGTATATCGGCCGGCGTGAATACCCAGCCGATACACGGTCGTCTGAATGCGCCTTAATAAAAAAATTTTTCCGTCAACATAGTTGTGCCAGGGCTCATTTTTTATGGGACGTCTTGAAGCTTCTATTGGTACCATGTTGGAGTACATATGACTTTATGATCGCTTTTCATTACTTTTTTCCAAGCGCACCGAAAAATCGTAGTTCTTGGCTTTGGACAAGGGGCGGCGAGAGGGCAGGCGCTTAGCTCCACCCCCATCACGCCCCTTGTCCGTAGCATCAATGGGAGGAGGCGGGGCGGACCGGTGCTTAGCTCAGCTCCCTCCCATTGCACAGAACGAGCGAGGAGGAATAGAGGTGAGCCTGCACGGGGGAGGAGAACAGAGTGAGGAAGTTTAGCAGCCATGCCGCTAATCTCCATCCCACCTACGGCTGCTGCCATTGGCTCCCATAGGAGCCCATGCAGCAGCTGACGTATTCTGGCCCAAAACATAGTTCCAGGACTATATTTTGGGCCCGACAAAAAAACGCCCGGCGCTATATTGGCTTAGCAGGATGTTTTTACGTCTCAGAAATACACCCATGTGATCTGATGCATTGAAATCCAATGCATCAGATCACAGAGTATATCAGCCGGCCGTGAAAACGGACGACTGATATGCGCTCATGTGAAAGAAGCCCTCATCTGAGCAGTTCCCACATTCCCTCCCACTCACTGGTTCACTGCCTCACTGTCTCTCTCCTTCCCTCCGAGCGGTTTGCAATGGGAGTGGGTGGAATGGGGTGGGGGGGCGGAGCTAAGATCCCACCCCGCCCCCTGTCCATAGCCAGCAATTGGAGTGGGCGGGTCAGAGCAGACCTTATCTCCGCCCCCTTTCCCTCTCATTGCAAACACCAGACTGGACGAGAGGGGAGAGACGCAGAGAGTCGGTGAGTGGGAGGGAAGGTGGGACTGCTTAGATTGAAGCGTATATCGGCCAGCCATGAAAACCCAACTGATAAATAAGTTTAAGGCTGCATTCACACGAACGTATATCGGCTCGGTTTTCACGCCGAGCCGATATACATCGTCCTCATCTGCAGAGGGGGGAGGATGGAAGAGCCAGGAGCAGGAACTGAGCTCCCGCCCCCCTCTGCCTCCTCTCCGCCCCTTTGCACTATTTGCAATGAAAGGAGGCGGGACTGTGGCGGGGATAATTCTCGGAACTTAGCTCCGCCCCCACCCCGCCTCTCCCCATTGCAAATAGTGCAGAGGGGCGGAGAGGGTGTGGAGAGGAGGCAGAGAGGGGGCGGGAGCTCAGTTCCTGCTCCTGGCTCTTCCATCCCCCCCCCCCTGCAGATGAGGACGACGTATATCGGCTCGGCGTGAAAACCGAGCCAATATACGTTCGTGTGAATGCAGTCCACAAGTGTAAATAAGCCTTTAAAATGGCGAAATTGCGTTTTTTATTTTCTATTTCATTCAAATTTTTCAAGGCTTTTTAGTACATTACACGGTACTTTAAGAATAAAAGTTAGTGTCGGGCCTCTTTCACACAGACAGCAATATCGTCACTACAAAATCGTGGCGATATCACTGATTTGCTTCCGCGATTTTCTAGCATCAGCGATGCTTTTTTTCCAGGATAAGCTCATCGCTGTCGCCTGTGATAAAATTGCGCAATCTTTCATTGTGAAAGTCAATTGGATTTTTTAATGTTAAAGTCGCATCCCACGAAAATCGAAGTTCATGCGATAAACAAGGAGGCTCCATAGGGAAACATGGGAGAGCAAAAAAAAAAATTAAAAGAAATCGCACATCGTAGAAAAATAGAGCATGTTGCCATTTTTTTCCCTCGCAACATCGCATCAGTGAGAACATCACTCATGTGAAGGAACCCATTGGAAAGCACGCGTTTTGTAGCGTTGTCACATTACCGGAAAGCCGCGCAATTTTGTAGCCCGCGTGAAAGCGGCCTTACACTTATCTCCCCTTGATGTGAGCACTAGAAGCCGCCACCGCTGAATGCATCGAGTGACGTGCTAAGTAGTCCAACTGTTCTCATTTATAATGGGCGGACTACTTAGCACGCCGATTCAGCGACGGCTTCCAATGGAGGAGGTAAGTATAACACTTCTATCCCCGGACTATAAGATAAGCTCATACGGCTACAAGTAGGTGACAGAGCCTTTCCCGAAGGATGCCCTCCTTACCAGCAGTTCTTCACCCTTCCATCCCCGGAGTCCTGTGGACTCCAGCTCTTCCTGCCACAGCTGTGACTGACAGCCGCAGGAAGCAATGAGCCGACAGAGGAGGCGCTCAGCCGGTCTACAGCAGACGGCAAGAAGGAAGCGCCCATGCAGCATATTGCAATTTACAGCTGCCATGCCATTCCAGCTTTCAGAAGTAGATGGCGCTGTTTACAACACTTTTCACCTGCAGCCGGTATCAGCACAGTTCAGTGGTTAAGCTGTACATACTTTTGTGTCCTGACTCCTTGTCAACAGTGAAAATCTTTCCGACTTGAAAATAGGTATTTCTTAATCATTTCATCTTGGAAGAAATGAAAATGACATTCCGATCGTGTGGAGTAGGCTGTGCTTTCCATAGAAAGAACCTCAAAGCGTATTTTTAGTATTTGATTTGAGATTAGTATATCTTAAAAACTAGAGCTAATAAAAATCGAATGCCATATTCATGTTTCTCGACCAAAAATTAGGGTAGTTTAACTATTTTGAGAAAGGAAGAAATCAAAAAGTTCAAAAAATCATTCAAACAAGCAAAAATGAATGATAATCATTCAGCGTAAACGCAGCCAACAATCGAATGACAAATCATTTGCTTTTCATTCCCCGTTCATGTTATTCAGGCATAAAAACCATCAATCGTACGTTCACTAATTGTCCGGTTTGAATACCGATTGTTAAGTCGTTCTCACTTATACAGTGAATGTGAGCGACTGAAAGACTTCTCGTTTGAACGAGCCAATGATGTATCTGCCGGTATGGACAGGCTGTATGAGCGAGCGATGACATAATCCGCTTGGTCAAACGAGAAATCGGCAGGTCTAAACGGACTCTGAAGATTTAAACAGATGGAGTGATTTAGCCTATTATACGGCTGTGAACGGGACGAAACAAAACTTTTCATCTCAATGGCTTTGTTTCCATTCTCGGGATTCTCAGGCGTTAATAGTGCGGGCGAGAAAAGATAGGACTGCCCTATTTTCACACTTTTCTTTACAAACTTGCGTGCGCTAGCTTGGAGTTTGAATAGTCCAAAAAGAAAAACCCTGATTCATGCGCTAATACACTCCATAACAGGGAGCCTATTAGCACATACACCCATTTGCTTCGTATTACACTCTGCAAAACAAAGACCTAATTCGTGTATTTACGCATGTAAAATATATATGCGCAATATGCAGAAAATAGAACCCTTTGATTTCAATGGGCTCATTCACTAGAGATGAGCAAGCACCAAAATGCTCGGGTGCTCGTTACTCGAATCAAACTTTTCGTAATGCTCGAGAGCTCGTTTCGAGTAATGAACTCCATTGAAGTCAATGGGAGGCTTGAGCATTTTTCAAGGTGACCCATGCTCCTCATAGGGGAGGTTGTGTGAATCACCTGAAAACATCGGAAAGTGATAGAAATACCACAGAAACGCATGGGGAACCGCAGGGGCAGCATGCATGGGTGCATCTGAGGCTCCTAAGTCGCACTATTAAGCCAAATTGGGGGCAAGAGTTTGGTGGTCACCCCTCTGACAATTTAGTTGGGCCAGACCATAAGCAGCAAGGCACATGCGCTGGCACATCTTAGCTAAGCATCACACTAGGTGCAAACGGAGGACAATCACCGCCTGCGGGTGACACCGCTGCCTCTTCTCCTGGGTTACATGCTGGCATTGCTGTCCAATCCCCCGCACGAGCCTGCGTCCACAGCATACTGAACATTTTTCCCAGCGAAGCGTCCAGCTGTCCCTATCCCAGACAGGGTAAGGCACACCCCTTCACCTACTTCGCCGATGGTAGCTCCGTGACACCGTAGGCCAATCCTTCCAGCTCCTGACGTCCCACGGACTAATGCCGCCCCCTTGCGGAGCGGCCCGTGAAAGAGTTGCGGCCCTCTCCCAGGGGTTCAGGTCAACCCACCTTTGTCTGGCAGTACTGGCGGAGAGCTGGCGGTCTGTGACCTATTTTCTCAAAGCTCCGAAAAGGAGTGGGGACGCGCACACTGGAATCAACGCACTGCAGCCACCCCTCTGCCGCCTCCCTTTGGGACAGAGCCACGAAGTCCCTGAGTCCCCAGTCTGCCTGTCCGGCCATGGCAGCTGGCGGGCGGCTGTCTGACCTGGGCACCCCCTCCAAGCGGCCGGGCATACAACGACGCCTCTGCCGGTTGAGGAAGCAGACAAAGAGAAAAAAAAAATTAAAAAATCTCTTCCCGAGGGGCTTGTTAACCAGACAGCCTAAACCATGAAGAAATTGGAGTGGCAAAACCAGGCACTGTTTCACCTCACTCAGGACCTCGGCCTCTGCCCACACCCTCATTTGGGCGCCCACATCTACGTCCTTCTCCTCAACCCTTCGCCCTAGTCTTCATCATGTTGTATAATGCACTGCGTCAAAATGCAACGCAAACTGCAAGATATTTTGCATACGCTTTAAGCCAAAAATAGACAGTGTAAAATGTGTACAGTCTTGGGTGTCCTCTCTATCTGCACTATATAACACTTGGGCCTATTATGCAAATGCTTTCAGCCAGAAACAAATAAAAAAATTAAAAATGAGAGGCGTTTTGTTAGTTCCTATATAGTCTATGTACACCAGTAGCAGTATACTGTATAGAACCGGTAACAGTATGGAGTATACAGCCGGGATGCTTGTAAATGGTTTGTGTGTACTACTGGTCCCAGGCAGCCAAACTGCTGATGCACTCAATGAGAGGAGTTATAGTCCTAGAAAGGACTGTTGGGTTCTTGAAACAAGGATCCCTGCCTAAACGCAACCTCTAACTCTCTCTATCACTCTCTCTGATTAGTAGCAGCTCTATCCCTGAACTAATCCAGCCTGCGTGTGAGGCGAGCATCAGGTGACCTGAGTTTATATGCTCGTAGTTCACCTGTTCCGGCCAGCCAGTCACTGCTATCAGGGTTGGCACATCATAGCAGGAGGTGCCAAAGCCTTCCCCGCTTGTTTATTGGCTAAAAAAAGGCACTAAACGTGGGGAGGAGAGGGTGAAATTTTCTCGAGCACCGTGTGGTGCTCGGCTCGAGTAGCGAGTACATCGAGCAGGCTAATGCTCGGATGAGCATGCTCGCTCATTTCTAGTGTTTGCCCTACTTGCTGCTGCTTTGGGTCCACCTAAAAAATAAAGCCTTTTTGTAAATTTTTTCCCTGAGCTGCTTTAGGTTCCCGATCTGTCTCTTTCAATGTTTTACCCTTTGTAGGATATTCCCATATGAGACTTTTGTTGCATATTGCACAGATGTGCGCAAATCCGATAGACGCAGGTCCTGGTTGAGACTTATGGGAACAGTCAGGCAGGCTTCACCATTTTATTTTTCATAAAAATCAATGGATTTGCCATGAAGGTCCTAAATAAGTATACCACTTTAATAAATCTTGTAACATGACTAGTGCTGCTATAAAAAGACTAGGGTGTTAGTGAGTCTAAAATAATACACTTGTTCATGTTCCCTAGCTAGGAGTCTTGGTGCGCCCCTTTATTTAGGTGGTGATTGCTGAGAAGCATTGTAGCTTTGTGTGATCTTATTGTCATCAGTCCACAATAAATGCAGGATTAGATAGGAAGGTAAAGGCAGTATTATAGGATGAGCACAGTAAGGCTGCCTGTCCACGGGAGTATTTTCATTGCGTTCCCCGCAGCGATAATCCGGCCGCGGGGAATGCAGTAAAAGCTTTCCATAGCGTTGCATGCTGTGAATTGCCGCGATTCTCCGCGATCAGCCTATCTGCCCGTGGACAGGCAGCCTAAGTTAGGGATTCTTCAGTAACAAAATTTCAGTATTCCCTCCTTTCACAGTGGTTACTATGAGCAGTCACTGGAGGTCCTCTCATCTCTCTGGCTACCCGGAGGTCTATAAAATGTATTATGGACACATGGAAATCTGTTGAGACAGAAGCAGTCATTTATTCAGTTGATGTGTAGTGAACCGTGGGTTAATACAGCAGGCTAACGGGCTGAAATTCTTATGTCACGGAGCAGAGTAGCTTCATTAAGCTGATGTTCCCGGGCGCCACACCATGCCTTTTGTCAAGGGAGTTGTTCCAGTTATACGGAGTGCAGGATTGACTACTGACAGTGAAATTTTGTGAAACAACTTTGAACTTTACTGTAACTGGTTATGCATATTCAAATTACAACAAGCGAATGCAGCATCACATGAAGTATTACAACATGGCAGTAGATGAATGATCATTTGGTTATCATGCCTTTAGAGGTGATTGCTTTAGCAGAGCTATTGGAGATATAGCCTATAATGCTTTTGGAAAGATGTCTCGTGGAGGGTGACAGGACTAGCTTCGCTAACAGATATTGATTCATGCACAGTCCAATTTTGATTAACCTCTGCTGTGGGGCTCCATTCAAATTGCATTACAATATTCACTTGGTACTCACAATTCCATTCCGCGGTACCTGAAAGGACGCATGCGGGGACAATTCATCAGCATGGTAGCTGACTAGCACTGTTTCCTCTGGAGGTTAGAAAACAGCATATGCAGAGAGGTCATTGTTCAACTTATCTTTTCTGTCTTTAACTTCCGCTCCGTCCCTCTTCCTCAGAGTTTATGACACAGTAATTCCCTTCCCAGTGTGGACTGGCCCAAACAAAAGAAAATCAGCATTGCCCACATGACAGGGTTGATACCTCACCTACAGGGAGTACAGAGACCCCAGATGCCCATTTTGCCGAGCCAGACAGCCTCCACATTCAAGCAGAGATAGACATGGAGACAGCTGTGTAATCCTGTGGATATGGCATAAATGTGTACTAAAATACTAAATTGAGAGAACCTTTAGGAATGCCCAGTGCCTAAATGTGCCTAAGATTAAAGCTTCACATTAAAATCCTAGAACGTTTACATTGCGCCAGCTTTTCTGGGCTTAACAGCAGATTGTGGTGCTGTAAGGCCTCCCTCACACAGGGCGTTTTATACAGCGTTTAGCGCTGCCTTTTCAGCTCAGCGCTAAACGCTGTACAACACTCCCATTCATTTCAATGGGGCTGCTCACACAGGGCTGAAAACGCAGCGCCTTGCAACGCTGCGCTTTGACAGCGATGCAAGTTCTATTTTGGGGCATTTTCAGCCCTGCGTCGCCCATTGAAATGAATGGGCAGCGATTTTAGCACTGCTAAAAACGCGGCAACACTTGGTGCCGCGTTTTTGGCAGCGTTAACCGCTCGTCGATTTTTGGGGTGAGGGCTTGCAATAGAAGCCCTACCCCGAAAATCTGCCCCAGCTAGCTAGAGGGGAAAAAAAAGTAATACTCACCTTAGCCGCTGCGGTCCGGGTCATGGCCGCTGGTCTCTGCCGCTGATCCGGGCTTCCCCTGCATTCACAAGTCTATTGCCCTAGGCCAGGTTTGAGAACCCCGCCTCCGGCAATAGAGTGCTGTGATTGGTTATCGGCACGGTCGATGCCCAATCACAGCCCTTCATTCACTGTCTCAGCCAATCAGCGCCGGCAAGCGCTGATTGGCTGAGACAGTCAATGAAGGGCTGTGATTGGGCATCGAGCAAGCACCGACAACCAATCACAGCACTCTATTGCCGGAGGCGGGGATCTCAAACCTGGCCTCTGGCAATAGACTACGTGCTGAGGAAGCCCGGAACAGCGGCAGAGACCAGCGGCTAGGTGAATATTACTTTTTTTTTCTTCTTTTCAGCATTTTTGGCTGCGTTTTCAGCCGAGCTGAAAACGCAGCCAAAACGCTGACAAAAAGTATGCCAGCGCTGCTGAAACGGGGCGGAGTCTGCAGTAACGCAGCGTTGAAAAATGCTGCGTTTCTGCAAACGCCCTGTGTGAGGGAGGCCTAAGTATTTCACCAGCTGATCAGGGATGTCTATCTGGTCAATGAGACGAAGCTTCCCCACTTGTTTCAGCCGCCTTCTTATAGCAATACGACACTGAGACTTCAGGGATTTCGGATGAGCTGTACAGAAGATAAGACCAGAGTACAGGATGAGATTGTAGTCTGACACTACTGTACACTACAGCGATCTATACAGGAAGAAATTACCGTAGATACTCAAGTAGAAGCCGACCCGAATATAAGCCAAGGCACCTAATTTTACAACTAAAAACTGGGAAAACGTATTGACTCGAGTAAAAGCCTATGGTGGAAAATGCAGCAGCGTTTCAATATTCCCCGCGGGAAGTCGCCTCATCATTGAACACTGTGACAGCACTGTCACAGTTTTCAGTGACAAGGGGATTTCCCGCGAGAAGTAAAGAATTCCCTGCCACAGCTGTGACAGCCGTGGCAGAGGATCGTGATGTTCTGCAATTGCTTTCAGAGGGGTCGCCGCTGCTGCCAGCGGCCCCATTGACAGCAATGGGCTGCCGGCACCCCCTGCAGTGATTTTTGGGGAAGGGCTTTAAATATAAGCCCTTCCCTTATAATCATCCCTAGCTGTAGTAAAACATAAAGAAAACTATACTTGCCTCTCCTCCGCTGTCGGGGCTCAGGTGCGTCTAGCCGCTTGGGTCCCGTCACTGTAATGAAGTTCTTTCAGCAGGCGGGAATTTAAAATCATTAATTAAATGACAGCTGAGCGCTGCCTGTGATTGGTGACAGCGCTCAGTCAATCACCGGCAGTGCTTGACCATCCAATGAATTCTATGTATTATGGAATTATTTGCATACACTTTCACGCTGACAGGGGAATTGTAACGCAAACTGCAGCCAGAAAAAAATTGTATGGAAGGCTGCAAACAGTCCTAGCTGCGTAATAGTGAGGCACTACAACTCCCAGCAGCCAGGCAGTAAAATGCACACGGTCAGAGGTAGCCCTAAGGAGGACCGTTGGGGTTCTTGTAGACAGGATTCTACACTACCACTGTCGCTATCTCAGCAGCACTTTCCCTATACTCTGTATTACAGACTGCAGACTGAGAACGCTATAGCTGTAATGGCCTGCACAGCCCGAGATGTCTGAGTGTATGTCTGAGGCGAGCCGCGGGCGGGACCGCTTTAAGTACTTGGCGGTCACTTGATCTCGCCAGCCACTCACTGCAGGGGGGTGGGATAGGACTGGCACGTCACAGGAGGAAGTGGTAATGCCTTCCCTGCATGTCTATTGGCTAGAAAATGGCGCTTAACATGCAGGGAAGAAAATGCAATTGACTCGAGTACCACGCAGTGCTCGTCTCGAGTAACGAGCATCTCGAGTACCCTAATGCTCGAATGAGTGTGCTCACTCATCTCTAAAGCTGTGCTTTAATTTGGTTGCTATTTCTTATACTGCTAAGTTAACATGAAAGCTGCGCTGTGCTTCGCTGTTACTATCTAAACTGCTGAGGTAGCTTGAAAGCTGCGCTGTGATTGGTTGTTATATCTTATACTACTGAGGTTACATGAAAGTTGTGCTGTGATTGGTTGTTATATATTATACTGCTGAGAGAACATAAATGTTGTGCTGTGATTGGTTGCTCTTTCTTATACTGCTGAGGTAACATGAAAGCTGCCCTGTGATTTGTTGCTATTCCTTATACTGCTAAGGGAACATGAAAGCTGCGCTGTGATTGGTTGCTATCTCTTATACTGCTGAGGTAAAATGAAAGCTGTGCTGTGATTGGTTGCTACTCCTTATACTGCTGAGTTAACATGAAAGCTGCGATGTGATTGGTTGTTTATACTGCTGAGAGAACATAAATGCTGCGCTGTGATTGGTTGCTCTTTCTTATACTGCTGAGGTAACATGAAAGCTGCTCTATGATTGGTTGCTCTTTCTTATACTGCTGAGGTAACATGAAAGCTGCGCTATGATTGGTTGTTATAAATTATACTGCTGAGAGAACATAAATGCTGTGCTGTGATTGGTTGCTCTTTCTTATACTGCTGAGGTAACATGAAAGCTGCGCTGTGATTTGTTGCTATTTCTTATTCCACTAAGGTAACATGAAAGCTACGCTGTGATTGGTTGCTATTCCTTATACTGCTGATGGAACATAAAAGCTGCACTGTGATTGGTTGCTACTCCTTATACTGCTGAGTTAACATGAAAGCTGCAATGTGATTGGTTGTTATATATTATACTGCTGAGAGAACATAAATGCTGTGCTGTGATTGGTTGCTCTTTCTTATACTGCTGAGGTAACATCAAAGCTGCACTGTGATTATTCGCTATTCCTTATACTGCTGATGGAACATCAAAGCTGCGCTGTGATTGGTTGCTATCTCTTATACTGCTAAGGTAAAATGAAAGCTGTGCTGTGATTGGTTGCTATTTCTTATACCGCTGAGGTAACATGAAAGCTGCACTGTGATTGGTTGTTATCTACATATATAAAAATAAATGTGTGTGTGTGTGTGTCTGTCTGTCTGTCTGTGTGTCTGTTTGTCCTTTATGCGCTACTACACCATTCATTTGATCGCCATGAAACTTTGGGAAGTTGTTGAGTACACTCCTGGGAAGATTATAGGCATAGTACATCTATCCTACGATAGGTGACACGCGTGCGAGTATCATGCTGAGGTAGAATGAAAGCTGCGCAGTGATTAGTTGCTTTTTCTTATACTGCTGAGGTAACATAAAAGCTGCACTGTGATTGGTTGTAATATATTATACTGCTGAGGTAAAATGAAAGCTTCACTGGGATTGGTTGCTATTCCTTATACTGATGAGGTAACATGAAAGCTGTGATGTGATTGGTTGCTTTTTTTATACTGCTGAGGTATAATGAAAGCTGTGCTGTGATTCGTTGCTATTTCATATAGTGCTGAGGTAACATGAAAGCTGCGCTGTGATTGGTTGTTGTTTTTTTATACGGCTGAGGTATAATGAAAGCTGAGCTGTGATTGGTTGCTACTTTTTGTACTAATGAGGTTACATGAAAGCTGTGCTTTGATTGGTTGCTATTTCTTATACTGCTAAGTTAACATGATAGCTGTGCTATGATTGATTGTTACTTTCCAAACTGCTAAGATAGCATCAAAGCTGCACTGTGATTGGTTGTTATATCTTATACTACTGAGGTTACATGAAAGCTACGCTGTGATTGGTTGTTATATATTATACTGCTGAGGGAACATAAAAGCTGTTCTGTGATTGGTTGCTCTTACTTATACTGCTGAGGTAACATGAAAGCTGTGCTGTGATTGGGTGTTATCTATATATATAAAGCTGAAAGCCATCACTGACTCACTGACTCACTCACTGACTGACTGACTGACTGACTGACTGGCCAAAAGTTCTCCAACTTCCCGATGTCGTAGAAACATGAAATTTGGCGCAAGCATAGATTATCTCCAAAATAGGAAAAGAAATTGGGTCCCAATTCGATTATTCAATTCTAGCGCAAAAGAATTGGCGTCGAAATTTAACGTACATAATCTAAATCTCGCACTTCCCAATGTCATAGAAACTTAAAATTTGGCATGAGCATTGATTATGTCATGAATAGGAAAAGTTAATGGGTCCCAACTCGATTATTCAATTCTATGCGCAAAAGAATTAGCGTCCAAATTTTACGTGCGGAATGTAATTTTCTCACTTTCCGGTGTCATAGAAACATGAAATTTGGCAGGAGCATTGATTATGTCATAAATAGGAAAAGCTAATGGGTCCCAACTCGATTATTCAATTCTATGCGCAAAAGAATTAGCGTCAAAATTTTACGTGCGGAATGTAATTTTCTCACTTTCCGGTGTCATAGAAACGGGAAATTTGGCACGAGCATTGACTATGTCATAAATAGGAAAAGTTAATAGGTCCCAACTTGATTATTTAATTCTAGCGCAAAAGAATTGGCGTCGAAATTTTACGTGCGGAATGTAATTTTTTCACTTTCCAGTGTCATAGAAACGGAAAATTTGGCACGAGCATTCATTATGTCATAAATAGGAAAAGCTAATGGGTCCCAACTCCATTATTTAATTCTATGCGCAAAAGAATTAGCGTCCAAATTTTACGTACGGAATCTAATTTTCTCACATTCCGGTGTCATAGAAACAGGAAATTTGGCACGAGCATTGATTATGTCATAAATAGGAAAAGCTAATGGGTCCCAACTCCATTATTCAATTCTATGCGCAAAAGATTTAGCGTCCAAATTTTACGTGCGGAATGTAATTTCCCCACTTTCCGGTGTCATAGAAACGGGAAATTTGGCATGAGCATTGATTATGTCATAAATAGGAAAATTGAATGGGTCCCAACTCGATTATTCAATTCTAGCGCAAAAGAATTGGCGTCGAAATTTTACGTGCGGAATGTAATTTTCTCACTTTCCGTTTTCATAGAAACGTGAAATTTGGCACGAGCATTGATTATGTCATAAGTAGGAAAAGCTAATGGGTCCGAACTCCATTATTCAATTCTGTGCGCAAAAGAATTAGCGTCGAAATTTTACGTGCGGAATGTAATTTTCTCACTTTCCGGTGTCATAGAAACGTGAAATTTGGCACGAGCATTGATTATGTCATAAATAGTAAAAGCTAATGGGTCCCAACTCCATTATTCAATTCTATGCGCAAAAAATTAGCGTCCAAATTTTACTTACGGAATCTAATTTTCTCACCTTCCAGTGTCATAGAAACGGGAAATTTGGCATGAGCATTGATTATGTCATAAATAGGAAAAGCTAATGGGTCCCAACTCCATTATTCAATTCTAGCGCAAAAGAATTGTCGTCGAAATGTTACGTGCGGAATGTAATTTTTTCACTTTCCGGTGTCATAGAAATGGGAAATTTGGCATGAGCATTGATTATGTCATAAATAGGAAACGCTAATGGGTCCCAACTCGATTATTCAATTCTAGCGCAAAAGAATTGGCGTCCAAATTTTACGTGCGGAATGTAATTTTTTCACTTTCTGGTGTCATAGAAACAGGAAATTTGGCACGAGCATTGATTATGTCATAAATAGGAAACGCTAATGGGTCCCAACTGGAATATTTAATTCTATGCGCAAAAGAATTAGCGTCCAAATTTTACGTGTGGAATGTAATTTTCTCACTTTCCGGTGTCATAGAAACAGGAAATTTAGCACGAGTATTAATTATGTCATAAATAGGAAAAGCTAATGGGTCCCAATTCGATTATTCAATTCTAGCGCAAAAGAATTGGCGTCAAAATTTTACATGCGGAATGTAATTTTTTCACTTTCCGGTGTCATAGAAATGGGAAATTTGGCACGAGCATTGATTATGTCATAAATAGGAAATGCTAATGGGTCCCAACTCGATTATTCAATTCTAAGCGCAAAAGAATTAGTGTCCAAATTTTATGTACGTAATCAAATTCTCTCACTTCCTGATGTCATTTTATATAAAGGAAACGTTGCTTAGTTACCTCCCCGTGGTATTTCCTGGGTAACGCAGAGAACTATGCAAAATGGTGAACATATTTTTTTCCTCAGTATCTCTAAAGTAAGCACAACTTCATAAGCTTTTCCGTGTGAACACCAGATAAACACCAGTACCAAATTAACTCGGGCGAAGCCGGGTATATCAGCTAGTATATATATAAATGAATGTCTGTCTGTCTGTCTGTCTGTTTGTCCTTAATGCATTACTACTCCATTCATCTGATCCCCATGAAACTTTGGGAAGTTGTTGAGTACACTGCTGGGAAGATTACTGGCATAGTACATCTATCCTACGATAGGTGGCGCGCGTGCGAGCATCGTCGACTGTTATGCCCCCCAGACGTAGATCGTTAGATTTTCATCATTGCCACTAATTCTCTCACTTCCTGATGTCGTAGAAACATGAAATTTGGCACGAGCATTGATTATGTCATAAATAGGAAAAGTTAATGGATCCCACCTCGATTATTCAATTCTTAGCGCCAAAGAATTAGCGTCCAAATTTTATGTACGGAATCTAATTCTCTCACTTCCTAATGTCATAGAAAGTTGAAATTTGGCACGGGCATTGATTATGTCATAGATAGGAAAAGTAAATGGGTCCCAACTTGATTATTTAATTCTAGCGCAAAAGAATTAGCATTCAAATTTTATGTACATAATCTAATTCTCTCACTTCCCGATGTCATAGAAATATAAAAATTTGGCACAAGCATTGATTATGTCACATAAGGGAAAAACTAATGGGTCCCAACTCGATTATTCAATTCTAGCGCAAAAGAATTAGCATCCAAATTTTATGTACGGAATCTAAGTCTCTCACTTCCTGATGTCATTTTATATAAAGGAGACGTCGCATGGTTTCCTCCACGTGGTGTTTCCTGGGTAACGCAAAGAACCATGCAAAATGGTGAACATATTTTTTCCCTCGGTATCTCTAAAGTAACCACGACTTCATAAGATTTTCCGTGTGAACACCAGATAAACACTAGTACCAAATTAACTCGGTCAAAGCCGGGTATATCAGCTAGTTAATATATATATAACTTTGCACAAGTTAATTTGGTACACATGTTTACCTGTTGCTTGCATCGAAAATTTTATGAAGTTGTGGTTACTTCCAATGAACTGAGGAATAAAATATGTATACAAATAGAGGAGTGTTAGATTCTCCTCAGATTGCATGTACCGATGTTCCTCTGCAGAATGTGCCAGCCCTCCCACTCTCCTCACTTTTTATCTTTAAAAGGTAATGCCCCTTTTTATTCAAATTTTCCCCAGACTGGAGGTTGCAGCATTTTCTTCACCTAAAAAGACATGCTTTATCCCTGCAGTCCATGGCCGCTTCCTTATGTACTTGAAAACCTTTCAGTATATGCACAGAGAGGTCAATTAGATTCTTCTCAGCATATACACCCAATGGTCAGTTATATTCTCCTCAGTATATGCAAACAGAGGTCATTTAGATTCTCTTCAGTATATACACACAGAGGGGAGGTAAATTCTCCTCAGTATATACACAAAGAGGTCAATTAGATTCTTCTCAGTATATACACATAGAGGTCAGTTAGATTCTCTTCACAATGTATGTACCATTGTCCCTTTGCAGAATGTGCCATCCCTCCCACTCTCCTCACTTTTTACCCTTCAAGTTAATGCCCCTTTTAATTCAAATTTACTTCTAGACTGGAGGTTGCAGCCACTTCCTTGTTTTAAAGGCATGCTCCATCACTGCAGTCCATGGCCGCTTCCTAATGTTCTTTACAGCTTTTCAGTATGTTCTTAGAGAGGTCAGGTAGATTCTCCTCAGCATATACATACAGAGGTGAGGAAAATTATATTCAGTATATACACATAGATGTGAGATAGATTATCCCCAGTATATACGCAGAGGTCACGAAGATTCTCTTCAGTATATATACATAGAGGTCAGCTAGATTCTCCTCAGTATATATACATAGAGGTTAGGTAGATTCTCTTCAGTATGTGCACACAAAGGAGCGTTAGATTCTCCTCAGTATATACATGTAGAGGTGTGCTAGATTCTCTTCAGTGTATACACATGGACATTAGGTAGCTTCTCATTAGTTAAGAGGTTGAGAAAGGGAACCAAAAAGTGAATGTAGCAATTTTTTATACCAACTGAACAGGACCGTTCACACCTCATGTTTGGTTACCTACAACAGACACTGTTCGCTGTTCACACAAACAAACAGAGGGAATCCCACCCAGAACCTCATGCATGCAGCAACATCAAAGCAGAACATGCCTGACTCCAAGCACCAGCGTTCTGAGAGGGAATAAGGTAAATGATAAATGGCCAGCACCCTCTAGCAAGAGGGGCTGGCATTTATGTGCAGCAGACTAGTGGTGGTTGGTTGACTGGAGAACACCACACCATAGAAAAAGATAGATGGATAGCAGCACATCCAAACAGTTTACCAAGCATACCTTGGCTACCAGTGCACGATCGAAGTAAGGGATCCAGACCCAAGGATTCAAAATGACAAATCCACAAATGATAACCATATTCTGTCAATGAGGTCAATGATAACCATATTCTGGGCTCATTTGACGTTGTGTCCTTATATACAATCATAGAGCACCAACTAGGATTGGAGTCAGTTAGATGGCATTTAATGAAGTCTTAGCTGACCAATAATCAGCTTAATTTCATCTTGAGCTTACTTGAGGATGTACTTTTGTAAAAATGTTTTCATGTATAATGGCGATCTATACAGACAGCGACGCGGGACCGCTATGGGGTCAAATATGGCCCCCAGTTATGCTAATTTGTTTCTGGCATACATTGAGGAGACACACATCTATACCTCCCCAGCCTGGACCTTTGTCCAGGCTTGGTGGAGGTATATTGATGATGTGTTCTTCATATGGACAGGGACTGAGGAGGATCTTAAGACATTTCATTCTGAACTTAATGATATTTTGTCCTCTCTAAAATTTACGATTACTTATTCATATACTGAGATTGAATTCTTAGACGTTAAGGTCATTAAGAAAGGTGGTAAATTGATCACGGACATTTATCGGAAACCAACTGATAAGAACAATGTTTTGAATTATTCCAGCTTCCATCCTCCAGGGACCCTGAGATCTCTTCCGTGGAGCCAGATGCTCCCGGGTGAGAAGAATAGTTGATGAGGAGTTTGTCGAGGCAAGGTTAGATGAAATGGCAACCAGATTTCTAAAACGGAGTTATCCTAGTGATGTGGTACAAAGATATAGATTGTCGGCACAGGAGAAAACGAGGGAGGACTTACTGTCCCCCCCCAAAAACAACTAGGCCTCATAATCGTGTCCCCTTTGTTACAACTTTTTCCACTATCAGTCCAACAATATCTAAGATCCTTAGGAAGCAGTGGCATGTTCTATCTGTTAGCCACCCCGAAATTCGAGAGTTTCAAGAACCTCCATTGATGTCCTACCGAAGAGGGGCTAACATTCAGGACAAAACTGTCCGTACTAATAGAACGGTTTCTTTGGATATACATAAATTTTCAGCCACCCCTAAGAGGGGATGTTTTCCCTGTATGGGGTGTGCATCATGCAGTAATCTATTAAAAGGGGATACTTTCACCCACCCCAGGACGGGTCGTAGATACAAAACCAAGGGACATTTTTCGTGTCAATCATCATTTGTGATCTACATGGTGGTTTGCCCGTGTGGCTTGTTCTACATAGGGGAAACCACAATGGAGATGCGTCAGCGTATCTCCAAACACAAAAGTACAGTATGTACAAAAAATAAAGATGTGTCTGTTGCCAAACATTTTTTGGAGGCTGGCCACTCAGTGAGCCAGTAACGTTTCCGAATAATAGACAAGGTGCGAGAGTTACCAAGAGGAGGAGATCGGGAAGGTAAATTAAAGTTCCTTAAACTAAAATGGATACACGAGCTCAACACATTAATGCCTGAGGGGCTCAACCAGGAATACAATGTTGCATCATATATTTGATAACACAATTTTTGGTTATATCCTTTCTAATATAATCATACTCACAATTCTGGTGATTTACGTATATTGTATACAACTATATTCTTTGGATCTTGTTTTTAATTATATGTTTTTGTTTTGTGTTTTTGTGCTCATAGGTGGTACATCGGGACCAGGATCATGCAGCAGGCTTCTATTTAACATATGTGGCCATTTATGTATATCTAATTATGAATTATGATTGTTGACTTAAATAATTGAGCATTAATATTATCTGGTACTGTCTTTACATCCGGGATTGTCTCCATCAAATGATGCCACTCTTTCTAATATTGGGCCATTCCCATTAATGATATATGCTTTATAGTCTTTATCTATGCCCCTGTTAGTTAAGTATTATTTTATAGAAGGGTTTATGTCCATCAAGTGTTTATTTAGGGTTTGTAATAAATCTACTATACCTGAGATCCGTATATAATTAGTATGATAAATGCTCTTTATGCAGGGTTTGATAGATATCCTGAAGGGGCAGTATGCGTATTACAGCTCAAATTTATTACACAAACGGGGGCCAGTATAGCAGGTATAGTTTCCGAGGTAGATTGTAATGCTGTCCCCGAGGCGAGGCACTTGGGTGATTATGGGGTATTCCTTTTTTCACTTCTCACAAGCAGTATAATTAGTGGAAGTGTTTGTGACGAAACTAAGGAAACACTCTTCAGCATCTACAGGGAGATTCAGAGGGACCGTCCCCAAGTGTGGTCGGGCACTACCGCACATGTAACAGTTAGACTTGTTGCTCTTGTTAGCATTGTACCTCATCTACTCCAACCAGAGATTCTGGTCAGAGTAGCCAGTCTCTACTGTCATGATGTCCTCGAAGGTAGGGTCGGCTATTGTCATCATGTCCTTCAAAGTTTTTATTTTAGGGCGTAGGGGGTTAATTATGGGCACGGGGCTAGATGAAGGCTTCCATTCGGGAGCATCTACCATATCGCTTATTTTAAACTTCCCTAAGGGATCTGTCCTCCCGTACCGGAATGTCCCCAAGCAGTAAATCCTCTCGTCCCCTGGGCTTGGATTTTCTATGGTTAGTGTAAGAACCATATTAAAACCAAGCAACATACTAAGTTCAGCCTTCCAATTCCAACTATCCTTATTATTCTTAAGAAGGGTCATACGGCTAATCAGGGATTTCCCGCTCTTATCTTTCTTATTTAAGGCACTTCGCGGTTTACAGGACCAGTCTGTTCCTGTGTTCCATCCCACTGATCCCCAATAGCGGCAGACTTCTCCCCAGATGTTATCGGTGACACAAATATATTGTATTCCCTGGGTATACAAGTCATATAGACAGCTGGACCGGGCTGTATCCGGCCCATTGTGGGGTTTTGTTTCTAGACACGGGACCACAGTACAATAGTCGAAGGAATATATGGCTACTTGAGTGTTAGATGACTTATACCAGATGGTAACAGTACCCTCATATTCCTCTGACCAAGGATTCCAGTTGCCACACTCCTCTCTCGTGATTACTTTTCAAGATCCACCTCCCACTCTGACTAGCCTCAACCAGAGTAATGTCCACAGCATGACTAGACCTGGTCTCCCGGATCTGAGGCTTTCTTACAGTGCAAAGCGTGGATCCAAGTGAGTCTTCTGGCTAGTTTCACAGCTGTGGCAGTAGTCAGAAGCACCAGGTAGGCACCATCAAATCGAGGCTCTAGAGGGTGGTTCCTGAGGAACTTCTTGACATACGCCCAATCCCCAGGCTGCAAGGTATGTGTCCTGATTTCCGCCTCTGGATCTGGAATGGAAGAGAACACCTGTGCGTGGACCTTGGTTAGTTCTTTGGCAAGGGAAGTCACATACTTGGTCAAGACATCAGATTGTAATTGTAACTGTTGGGGATAGTAGCAACCTAGCCTTGGGGCTGACCCAAACAGGATCTCATAGGGGGATAGTGCATGATCCCCCCTGGGTGTATATCTAACACTGAATAGGGCTATTGGGAGACAGTCTGTCCAGGGTAGCCCTGCTTCCTGCGTCATTTTAAGCATCTTGCTTTTTAGCGTGCCATTAAGTCTCTCTACCTTTCCACTACTCTGGGGGTGGTAAGGGGTGTGAAACAGCAGACTGCTACCGGGGGCCTGCCAAATTTCTTTTGGTGACATTGGCAGTGAACGCTGGGCCTTGGTCACTTTCAATGACACCTGGGACTCCGAACCTGCAAATGAGTTCTGAGAGTAGTTTCTTGGTAGTAGTCCTTGCAGTCATGTTGCTCACTGTGTATGCTTATGGCCAGCCAGAGAAGACATCTACCACTACTAGGGCGTATTCGTATCAACCGCTCTTTGGCATCTAGATGTGGTCAATCTGGATCCGTTGAAAGGGGTGCACGGGTCTGGCGAGATGTTTTGCGGGAACCTTCTCCATATGCCCTGGGTTACATTCTGCACAAGTAGCGCACGACTTACAGCATCGGTCAGTCAGAACTGAGATACCAGGGGCCACGTAGTACTTCTGAATGAGGGCGTTCATCAGCATTTTGGATAGGTGCGTGGGTCCATGAGCCCATTGTTCCACTGCTGGGTACAAAGATTTTAGAAGACAGGGTTTCTGTGCTTCTAAGAGGCTTCTTACATCTGGGGTGGTAGATACCTCTGGTCCCATCTGGGGAACCATTTCCATTGGCTGGTCCTCCATCTGAGTCCGACTTCCTCCGTCTGGACCTGCTGCTGCTTCTTTAGCTGCCATGTCAGCTAGATGGTTCCCTCTAGCTTCTGCTGAGTTTAACTTTCCGTGAGCCTTGACCTTCAGCACAGTCACTTGGGTAGGTAGGAGTAGAGCATCCATCAGATCTCTGATAGCTTCATGATGCTTCACTGGAGTACCAGCTGTCATCAGTTTTCCATATTAGTCCAAAGCCGTGGGCCACTCCTAGAGCATACCTGGAGTCTGTGTGGATATTTGCAGTCTTCCCTTTGGCCAATTTACAGGCTGAAATCAGGGCTTGTAGTTCTGCTTCTTGTGCAGACATCGTCGGAGGCAGTCTCTGAACTTGGAGGATGGTGTCTTCCGTAGTGATTGCATACCCCATGGGAAACCTTCCTTTGCTGTCAGCGTACCTGGAGCTGTCAACAAAAATTGTAAGTTCAGGATTCTGCAGAGGGGTATCCAGGACAGTAGGTAGATGTGAGGATTGTTGTTTCATGAGCTCAAAGCAATCATGTTCGGGCACCACCGGATCATTTGTTTCTTCTTCTTGTTTTTCTTCTTCTGACTCTACACCCCCCTCAGGAAGTGGTAGGAGAGTGAAGGGGTTGAGATTACGACATCAGTGTAGAGTCACATTATCCGGCAGGAGGAGCGAACATTGCAGTCTGAGGTGTCTTGCTGCAGAAAGATGTTTTGGTTGCGTTTGATTGAGGATGGCCATAATGTCATGGGGAGCTTGGACAATCAGAGGGTGTCCCAAAACGAGTTCCAAAGTTTTGTCCAACAGGACCTGAGCAGCATAAACGGCCCGTAGGCAGGAGGGCCCTCCGCGGGCTACTGTGTCTAGCTGAGAGGTGTAGTAGCCAACTGGCCTCATTCTGGGGCATATCCCTGCCGTTCGCTGACCAAAAGGTGGAAGTCCTTGTTATAGTCCGGCAGGCCCAATGCAGGGGCCGTGGAGATGGCTGTTTTCAGAAGATAGAAACTTTCCAGCACTGTGGATCCTAGAAGAAAGGGATCCATCTTTAAAGCATCGTACAGATGTTGCATCAGTAGAGAGACTTCTGGGATCCTTGATCTGCAGTAGGAAAGTAGGCCAAGGAAAGCCTGTAACCCCCGCGCAGTTTGGCACTTGTATCCTCTAGACTGCCAGTATCCGTTCGTGGGTGTGGTGCCTGGCCCCTTGCGTGATGCAGTGACCATGGAAAACCACCGAAGTGGAGCACCACTGGAGCTTGGATAGAGATGCTTTGCAACCTTGGTCAACCAGGAAGTGAAGCATGCTTTCCGACGCCGCCTCAGCTGTAGGGAGGTCGTCAGTGTACAGCAAGAGGTCATCAACATATTGTAGGAAAACCACCGTAGTGTGTTCAAGGATGGACGCTATAGCTTTGGCGAACTGGCTGGGAGAATTCTGAACCCCCTGAGGCATCACAGGTCCACATATATTGTCAGCCATCATGGGTGAAGGCAAAGAGAAATTGGCAGGACGGGTCCAACAGAATGCTGAAGAAGGCATTTGCAAGATCCACGACTGTGAAGTATGTGGAGGTGGGCAGTACCCCCGCCAACAGGGTGTGTGGATTAGGCACAAGGGGTGTGTCCAAAATGGTGGCCTCGTTCACTGCTCTGAGGTCCTGCACCATACGCTATTTCACCAGCATCCCCTTGGGTGTCTTCTTTACTGGAAACAATGGGGTATTGGAGGGAGATTCGCAGGGTATGAGTGCCCCATTTTCCAAGAGTGCCTTCACTTGCCCCGCGATGGCCTGTGAGACGGCAAGCTTGAGTGGATATTGCACCCGACGTAGGAGGTTGGCTCCAGGTTTTAGTTTGACTACCACAGGTGGCACTCGGAGTTTACCGATGTCTTCCAGGCCCTTGGACCACAGTTTATCTGGAATTCGCTGCAGGACATGGGCCAGCACTGTATTAGGGTTTTCTGTGCTGACTGCAGGAGTAAAGGTTCTGATGCCAGAATCATCGTATCTTCCTCTGACAAAGGCGATGACACCTTTATTCCTCCATCCTCTGTGTAGGTGATGGTGGCTTGCAGCTTGGATAGCAGGTCTGCTCCCAGCAGGATCACAAACCGTGCTAACACACTAGGGAGAGAGCCAATCTGCAGGGGTTTTGAAAGGGGGTGAGAGGTGGGATGTCCTTCTATGCCCATGGTCAAGATTTCGACATTGTCCAGCAGAGCCTTGAAAGGGAAATCCGCTTCCTTAATCACACTTCTGGCTGCACCTGTGTCCAGGAGGAAGGTAGTGGGACGGCCTGCAACGGAGAGGGTAACCGGGGCTTGTGGAACCGGCAGATCGATGTTGGTACCCCGCTGAGACATTGCCATGATAGACGCAGGCTTGCCACTGTCCTATTGGAGAAGGTCAGTGGCTGGAGAAGGTGGGAGAGGAAGTTGCTCTCTGGTGTGTGGGCCGGAACGTCGCTTCCTTGAGGCGCGGCAGTCACAGCGGAAATGTCCAGGGTGACCATAATTGAAACACGTGCGCACATCCAGTTGTCCAGGCTGTGGCATCCGGAACCTCTGCACGGATGGGTCCTCTGCCAGCATAACCAGTGAGTGTCCTTTTCCTTCTAGTCCTTTCGCTACCAGTAGCAGCATGTTCATGGACAGAGTCTTGTACTCCAAACGAGACGTGATGAGACCTTTCCTTATGGGTTCACAAAGTCCCAGTACAAAGGCAGATGAAAGTATCTGGGAATGCGCTTGGTTTGTGTGGAGAAGCCTAGGTCATTAAACAACTGAATCAGGCGAGTGTGGTACTTCTCCTCAGATTCCCCCATATCCTGGGTGATGTCTTGGATGGTGGTAGCTTGATCTGCAAGACGATTCTGGGCCCACACCTTGATCTGTTCGCAGAACCGGACACCAGATTCATAAGTAATGTCGCTCTCCATCTTCTGTGGGTCTAGGTGCTTTTCAATAACTGGCCAGTAGGTGTCTCCTGCTTTAACTTCAGTAAGGGTTTGGTGGTCCTTCCAGGTGGCACTAAAATTCTTCTGAATTTGCACCAGTCTCCGGTAAAAGGGCAACTGCTGTTTTTCCGGGTCAGGGAGACTGGTCTGAAGGTTGGATGCTTGAGTAAGGGTGAAAGAAACATACAACACAGGAGCGCCAGCTGGAGGCTGGACTCCTGCGGATATGGGGGGCTGTTGGCTATGGGCTAAGAGTGAGGGCCCTGGCATCCGGGCCCGCTGGTCACCACTTGTGTTAATAAAATGTTCAAGGAGATCCTGGGCACTTCGGATATCTCTCTGTACTCCTTGGAATTCCCCCATGAGGTAACATTAGCACTAGAGAGGATGGATTTGCCCATGGGTGGAATCCGTAGCTAGGGGCCAGGCTGGGGGAACCATCTTCCCCTAACATCATCAGGGGAAAGCCGCCGACATTGGACTGGTTAACTGGTTCTACAGCGCCTTTTGAGGACAGAGGCACAGTGTTGGATGGCACATGGAAACAGCCATCTGCATGCAGCACTGGATACAGGGGTGTCGGAGGATTAGGCTTCCCGGGTGTAGCAAGATGGCCACCGGAGGAGGAAGGGCCTGGGGCGGCAAGGCTTCCAGGTGAGGCAAGATGGCCACTGTAGAAGGAAGTGGCGGGCCTGGGGCAGCAGCACTTCCAGGTGAGGCAAGATGGCCCCTGGAGGAGGAAGGGGCAGGGCCTGGTCCTGTCCCGGATGGGGAGGGACTGGAAGTGGGCACAAGGGAGGAAGTGACATCAGGGTAGGGGCGGGGTGCCCCACAATTACTGCAGACATCATGCCATGTGGGATTTTGAACATTGCAAACACGGCAAGTCTAGCAGGGATGGCCGCCATCAAAGGAGGGGGGGGTATTGTGGACACAAAGGCATTACATTGTTCATGATACAAGTAATACACATCCCCCCTTGTTTACCTCCTCCTCCACCCAATTCTGCTTGTGAATCCCTTTTGCTACTCTATACCACCCCTCGGCAGCCTGCAGCACCCCCTGTCTGTCAGAGCCCCCTTTTTATCCCTAAAAACTTTCCTCCATTGTTCTAATCTTCCCCCATCCTGCAGCTTTTCTGATCCTTTCCCATTGTTTAGCAAACTCTGCTCCTTCCCCTTCAGCAACTAAATCATATGCTCTATGCCCCTTATCTTTGCTCACTTTGTTCCCCATTCTCTGGAATTCCTGAATAACCTGGATCTATGCCCAACCTTCTGAATCTGCTCAACTCTATTCTGCCTACTAATTCTATCCTGTCTGAAGTTTCTGGACACAGTAGTACTCCCCTTGTAAAATCTGCCTTCTTCAAATCCTTCCAGTATTACCCCTCCTTTCCCCGCAAATCACAATGCACATTAACTTTATAACACCGAACAAAAGGGACAGATGGGATTACTGGAGAATACCCACAGCGGCTTAAGGTATATGTCTCACCTACCTTTGTAACAGCCTTCCCTCTACTAGTAATCCCAAACAGCACACCCTGCACACAGTTTGGGCATGACATTTGGCTATACACAAAGACTGACGATTATATTCAGTGAGACCTCAACAGTATCTGGATTATCCAGCCGTCACACACCACGGCTATAATCCCTGCGTATCCTTCCTTATGTATAAGAGCATATACCGTGCTCGATCATACAAGTGAATACGCCTATTTTATTTTATTTTTTTCCTGGCCTCGCTCTCCGAGTGTATTAGAGAAAACCACGCACTATTACATAGGAGAGTGTGCCCCGGGGCGTTCCCCCCTTAAAGCGTATAGGAACACACTGTGTCCTACTATACAGCCCAAGTCCACCCTACTACAAATTAACCCTCACAGAATCTGTCTCTTGGTCTTGTGTACACAGTCTTCAATCGTCTCAAACACAACAGTCACAGCATACAGAATACCCCTAGACAGGTTACACGGTGGAAATCTCGAGTAGACAGAACTAAAGCTATTACCTGTCTTTCAGTGATTTGTTAGCAGTCTGGTGTAGGGACAGGCAGACGAACAGTTAAAAGTCAGTTCACACAGGTAGATTAACATAAAGCAATCTTACCGTGCGCTGCAGATTTTCGGGCCCCTGAGTTCTGCGTGTTATCTGCCGATCTCTGTATTTTCCAGACTGTGACTGATCACAATCTACTCGCCCACCCAGGGACGCCACTGATCTGGATACCAATTTCTCCAGCACCCAACACCCAAGATGGATACACTTCTTCAGTCTTACAGTA
The DNA here is from genome assembly GCF_035609145.1 of Eleutherodactylus coqui. Taxonomy (NCBI): domain Eukaryota; kingdom Metazoa; phylum Chordata; class Amphibia; order Anura; family Eleutherodactylidae; genus Eleutherodactylus; species Eleutherodactylus coqui. The sequence continues at coordinate 102,995,497 of NC_089846.1, forward strand.
TAGCAATGTGATTTAACCCTTAAGAGGCTGCAGAGGAGCTTTACATTAGACTAATGTTATAGCACACATCTTTCACCATGCCATTGTCCAGCAATTACCATAATGAAATTATGTGACCATTAGCCTCTACAGAGTTAAATCTCTACAGCTGCGTAATACATCTAGTTTATACGAATCAATAGACATTTTATCCTAACTAATCATCATGTATACTACACATTAATACTATTTTGTGATGGGCACAGCATGGGAACTGTTGTGTGGTACATTGAGAGGGCAATGGAGCTTGCAGCAGGATGTACAGTATGTGTATGGATGAGTCTTTGCTGGAACAAGTCCTCATGGTGGTCTGCACCCAGACGAATAAATTACATAAATTTATTACTACCGCGTTTCCAAAAAAATAAGTCCTACCCCGATCATAAGCCCTACCCTGATTTTCAGGAGAGGCTTGAAATATAAGCACTCCCCCACAAATAAGTCCTAGCTAAACTACATGAAAAAAACAAATCAATACTCACCTGGCATGCGGCATCTGAGTCCCTCACGCTGGTGCCCGGTGCTGCGGCAGGCTGCTGTGTCTACTGTGCTGAGATATCACTCTTTTTCTGGTGACGGAGCTTTAAATACCCCGCAACTAGCAAAGCGAGTGCTGTGATTGGATTGAGCGCCAGCCAATGACAGCTGACGCTTGATACAATCACAGCACTTTCTTTGCTTTAGGCGGGGAATTCAAAGCCCCGTCACCAGAGAATGATATCTCAGCACAGAGAACACGGAAGCCCGCCGCAGCACCGCTGGAGACCAGCAGCACGAGGAACCCACACGCCGGGGACCAGGTGAGTATTAGCCCCGCCTCTGAAAATAAGACACTGTGCCTCTGTTGGGGCAAAAATTAATATAAGACAATGTCTTATTTTCAGGAAAACATGGTAGGTCTACAGTGTATAAATATTTATTTCCTGGGACACTATGTGATATACTTTATTACTAGGTCCATAGTGAATTAATAATTATTTCTGGGAGCACAGTAAGTTAGTTTAGGGGGGACACTGTGTGGTGTTAATTATGTTCAGAGGAGTAAAATATGTCTGGCCCACAAACTTCGCATGGGCAACAATTAGCTGGGGAAGTCATGAAGGTTTGAACCAGATGGAGAAGAAAAGGAAGGACTCTAGAGAATGTTACCTGTAAGTCACTCAGTGTCATTGTGTGTTCTCTCTGTGTCAGAGACAGAATACATCAATACTGCACTCACATGTAAGCTCTGGAGCATTTTTGTTTGTGAAACAACAACTCTCAGCATATCCTCGCTTGCAGTTTTACACGGTAAAAACTTTTATATATTAACTGTTTTCCAAGCTTCCTAAGAAAGCTAAAAGATTTTGCTTGTCTATTCATACTAGATGTCTTTATAGGTCATTATTTGTCCCATGTTTGGAAAATTCAATAAAGATAGAATTAAACGAAAGCAATAGCTAGATCTCCCCCTGATGCTGACTAGCCTCTGTTACTATAATGACTGACTTGACTGGTCACCATCATAAATATTATCCTTACCTTCTTCCTATTATTTCTATTGGCAGGACTTGGGGGTGTTCTGGTTCTTGTTAAGGAGACCTAGTTGTGTATGTAGTTTTATTGGCAATGCTTCAGAATTGGATAGAATGGGACAAAAGCCAAAATTATTTCTGAATGGAGGCAAAAGCTGGCATCATTACTGACTGAGCCAAAGTGGGGATCATAACTGAATAAAGACAAAATGGGGCATCATTTTGATTGGAGGCAAGGATGTATTAATATTAAATGGGTCAAAAATGGTATTATTACTGACTGGGGGCCAAATAGGACATAATGGGGTAAAGGGAGCATTATTGCTTGCTGAAAGAAAAGTGGATATTATTACTGGATGGGGACAATAGGGGCATGGTTGCTGAGTGGAGGCATAAAGATGGCAATATTGCTAAGTGGCGGTACTTTTACTGTGGAGGGTTCCTATAAGCAGTACTTACTGTATGGAACCTACAGGAAGCAGAAGAATGGGGATACTACCACTTTGTTTATTATTAATCTCTGGGGCACTATAGAAGGGAGGATTATGTAGAAATGTCGATAACATAAGGAAGGTGCTGAAAAAATGGAGCCAAACATATCTCTGTGTCAAATTCTGCAAAGAAATTTGTGGCTGGGTAAAATCATCATGGCAGTCTGGGTCAGATACAGAAGAAAAAGGAAAGTGAACGACTCCAGACAGAGAGGTCGTCACGTGTGATTACTGGATACAATGGTACTGTAATCCCGTATAAAATTTACAAAGTGCCTGTGTAGAGCTGGTATATACCGCTATATGGTCACTGTATCTTGTTTTCTTTTTTCTGCAACAGTATGGTGGTATTGTGTGGTCAGAGTCTGGGGGATTACTTGTCTCTCATATGGTGTTATTATTGGTAATATTAACCTTTGTATTGATCCTAATTTAATAACAATATGGTAGCTTAAAGGAGATGTCCCGCGCCGCCTCGGGACAACCCCTTTAAAGAGTTAAAAATAGGTGATATCTTAATATATATATCTGCAGTCCTAACATACTCTGTGTTTCACAGAAAATGTGTGTCAGTGAATTATGGATGCTCTATAGCCTTCTTTTCTCCTATGTGGCTGTGGCTTTGATCCGTGCCTACTTGTGTTTGCCCTACTTGCTGCTGCTTTGGGTCCACCTAAAACATAAAGCTTCTATGTAACTTTTTTCCCTGAGCTTCATTAGGTTCCCAATCTGCCTCTGTCAATGTTTTACCTTTTATAGGATATTTCTATCTGAGTCTTTGGTGGCATAATGAACGTATGTGTGCAAATCTGAAAGATTCAGGTCCAAATCTGATAGCTGCAGGTCCTGGTTGAGACTTATGGGAACAGTCAGGCAGGCTTCGCTATTTCGTTTCTCATGGATTTGCGATGAAATTCTTAAACAAATATACCACTTTAAAAAGTCTTACAACATGACTAGTGCTGCTATACGAAGACTAGGGTGTTAGTGAGTCTAAAATAATACACTTTTTGATGTTCTCCAGCTAGGAGTCTTGGTGCGCCCCTTTATTTAGGTGGTGATTGCTGACAAGCATTGTAGCTTTGTGTGATCTTATTGTCATCAGTCCACAATAAATGCAGGATTAGATAGGAAGGTAAAGGCAGTATGATAGGATGTGCACAGTAAGTTAGGGATTCTTTGGTAACAAAATATCAGTATCCCCTCCATCCACGGTGGTTACTATGAGCAGTCACTGGAGGTCCTCTCATCTCTTTGGCTTCCTGGTGGTCCATAAGATGTATTATGGACACACGGAAATCTGTTGAGACAAAAGCAGACATTCAGTTGACGCTAACTGGTGGATGAACAGAAAGAAAAACAGGCGAAAATGGTACAACTAATACTAGTAGATATATGGACCGACAAAGATATGAAGTGGGAAGAAACATGACATCTTATATTACAGATAATCTAAACTTTTACTGTATCTCAGATTACATTCACTCCACGTTTGCATCATGTATGCAGACATTCTGGTATAAATATCTAACATACCTGCAGGCTATCAGTAGCCAAATACAAGTCATACCAGTGACTTTTATCGTACATCTGGATGATATTCTTTGGTGTTGGTTTGTCTAAACTGTATTGAAAATCTATGCTATGGAATATGCAAGTATCCAAAGAGAAATGTGTTGTATGTTTTTTCAATGGGAATCAATGTCAAATGTATACAACTGTACAGATGTAACATGGTATGCCTTACAGTGACTAAATGTGCAAAGTTCATTAGTGAATATATCAAAGTATACAAGATATAGTGTTGGATATATCCACAAGATATGCCATAAATGTCTGATAGGTAGGATTCCAAACTTTGGGATCCTCACCTACTGGTTGTACAGAGACCCCTGACACCTGTTTTGCAGGCTGTTTTGCAGGGTCAGAGAGCCTCCACATTCAGGCAGAGATAGAACTGGAGAGGACTGTGTAATCCCATGGATATGGCATAAATGTGTTTGCTGAGAAAACAAGTACTAAATTGAGAGTACAAAAATACCACCACCACATCTGCAGTGGTTAAAATCAGGTCATTATCCACTCCAGCTGGTGCCATTGGTTCTACAATGCCACAAGAGTATAATAAAACCACTAGTTCACCCCTTCCAGTTGACACAATCCTATCATATTCGCATCACCAAGGTTACCCCACCACCCATTCTTTTTTAGAGTTAACACCCAAACTCTCACATCTTGCTTCAAACAGACTCCATGGAGAATAGAACCTACTTTCCCACAGAGATCAAGACCGAACCTCTGAGGCACAGATACAACAAAAAAATACACAGATAGCTACCATAGGGAGCTCCCCTCCAATAGTACGGGGCAAGATCACACAGTTCTACACACCATCAATGGGAACACAATAGACCTGAAAGAGGGCAGAACAATGAGAAGGAGAAAAAAAGGGGAAGAAATAGGAATAGACCACAACAAATAAAAGACCAACCATCATTACCATTCACTTTGAGTCCAGAATCCTATAAGAAATTTGGTATTTACAATCTATGCAAACACCAATTGAGCACCTTGGAGGTGGAGATTCTGTCCCAAGGCCTATCATTTTGTCCCTCTAGACCCTCAGATCCCTTCCAGCTCTTTGTCAACCTTCGCCAAGTTACAAGAAAACATACTCTACAGAGACATTTTCCAGTCTAATTCAGCTTTGTGTGATGCATCTGTATATCCACAGAAAGAATTTGATTTAATCGACCCTATTCCCATAGACCTGAAGCCAAAAAAGTCACTTTTATCCATTAGATAATAAAGGTCAGTTTATAGAAATGTTTCACAGTCAAGTCATTGAATTCAAGGAATGGCTGAGCACTGCCTCTGATTGGCTGAGCGCTCTGACTAATCACAGGCAGTGCTCAGCTGTCATTCAATGAATGGCTGAGCACTACCTGTGATTGGCTGAGCGCTCACCCAATCAGACCAGCACTTTCAAGAGGTGGGGATTTTAAAATCACCAGCCCAGAGACGCACCAGAGCCCCGACAGCGGAAAAGAGGTGATGTTTTTTTTTTTCCTAATTTTTAACAGCAGCTAGGGATGATTTTCAGGGAAGGGCTGATATTTCAATCCCTTCCCTGAAAATCACTGTGGGGGTTGCCTGCAAATCAATATCGCGTTTCTTTGCCACAGCTGTCATAGCTGTCATAGCTGTGGCAGGGGATTCCTTCATATCCGCAGGGAGTCCCATCATCACTGAACACTGTGACAGTGCTGTTGCAGTGTTTAGTGATGAGGGGACTCCCTACGGGGAATCTTTATGTGCACCTTCCCGGTGCACGGATGTCCTATCTTTTGCAACTGCGAGTATTGCGGCTATAAAAGACAGCCATGTGAACACATCATAGGAAACCAATGGTTCTATCAGCCACGTATTTTCTTGCGCATGTAGGTGCGCACAAAAAACGCTCATCTGACTTTACCCTCAAAAAGAAAGATATGTTCTGGATCTTTTCCCTGATCTGTTTGGTGCCCAAAGGCTTGATCGAAATTGTTGAGAAAATCTGATTTATGATTTACGGGTCATGTCTCTTCTTATTTGTTATGGCATTTTGAAAAAATGTTTTGCAGGATTGAATTAATTTTTATTTTATTTTTTTGTGTTTTTATATATATTCTACATTATTTTTTACATATTTCTTATATATATGAATTATTAAATATATTTCGTCTTTCGGCAATGCTTTTTTATATATTTTTTATATATCCCTATAGGCACTGCTATAATTAATCGACAATGCAATCTTTCTTATTTTTATATATTCAACAATGCAACTGTTTATTCATTTGTCTTTTCTGCATTTAAAAATGATTGTGGCACCAATTCGCCTTTATAATTCAACATTACTAATCATGTGTCTTAATTTATGTGTCATGTGACACTACATCACGCCATAAAATTTTATTTATAAATCCATTTTTCCATCAACCCAGTAGTTTGCTTATATACAAAAACATTTTTTAACCATGTGTTTACAAACATATGGCTTTAACCCCTTAATGACACGGCCTATTTTGGCGTTGGGGACCAAAAGAGTTTTTTTTTTTAAATCTCCATGTCCACGGCCGTATAAGGGCTTGTTTTTTGCGTGGCGAGCTGTAGTTGCTATTGGTACCACTTTTGGTTACATAGACTAGATTGTAAAACTTTTATTATTTTTTTTATGATCGTAGGGAGAGAAAACGCATCAATTCTGCCGTTGTAACCAGTACGGTTACAACAATATCAAAAATCTTATATTTTTGTTAGGTTTTTCTACTTTTCCACAATAAAAACCCTTTTTTTGGAATTTTTTTTTTCTAAACTCACTGCATTCAAAGTGCTATAACTTTTTTATTTTTCCATGGACGGAGCTCTCTGAGGGCTTATTTTTTGCGAGACGAGCTGTAGTTTTTATTGGTACATGTGTTTTCTGATCACTTTTATTGCATTCTTTAGGAGGCAAAATGCAGAAAATTAGCATTTTGCCTCAGTTTTTTAGCATTTTTTTAACAATTTTTTCCGTGCAGGATAAAAAGCATGTTCAATTTATTGTACGCGTCGTTATGGATGAGTTGATACCAAATATGTGGGATCTTTAACTTTAAAAAAAACTTTTTATGCTAACATGAGAAAAAGCATAAAAAAAGTTTTATTAACATTATAATTTTTTGTACTTTATTTTTCTCTTATTTTTACACCATCTGTGTCCCTCTAAGGGACTTACACAGCAGGACTGCAGATCACTGATAATTCTTTCAGCTCTTATTGCATCTAGGGTAGGCCTCAAGGAGAGACCTCCTCCCCCCCCCCCCCACACACACACAATTAGTGTAATGGACTGTAATAAACTAAGTAAAATTCCCATTGCAAATATGTGCCTCTCCTCTACACTAACACAGCTTCTGGTGTGAAAGTGCTGACTAACTACTCCCTCTCCTCACCCCCTCCCACCGTGTTTCTAACATTTTACTAAATATGGCGCCTCCATCCAGGAATGCAACCGAGATAAGACCTCCGCTCCTGGAGGAAGAGACCCATATTAAGGCAATAACCAATCAGCTGCAGATTCGTACTTTATGACGTATTAACCATGCCCACTGTCCATAAAACCCAATGCAGCTTGATTAGAATAAAGAAGTTTCATTTAGCTGAACAGCAGGTTTCAGTGTGATTCTTCCGTGCATGCCCAGGCCGCAGGCCCTATACCTACTAATCAGGAAGGGGGAGGAGATTCATCATTAGTTATATTAGTACTAGAGATGAGCGAGCACCAAAATGCTCGGGTGCTCGTTGCTCGAGTCGAACTTTCCGCGATGCTCAAGGGTTCGTTTCGAGTAACGAACCCCATTGAAGTCAATGGGCGACTCGAGCATTTTTGTATATCGCCGCTGCTCTCTAAGGTTTTCATTGGTGAAAATCTGCAAAACCCAAGAAAGTGCTGGAAACGACACAGAAACGGATAGGGCAGGCGAGGGGCAACATGCTGGGCTGCATTTCAGGTTCCCAGGTCCCACTATTAAGCCACAATAGCGGCAAGAGTGGCCCCCCCCTACCAATTTTTACTTCAGACAAACCCTCATTAGCAAGGCACACCTTAGCTAAGCACCACACTACCTCCAACAAAGCACAATCACTGCCTGCAGGACACACCCCTGCCTCTTCTCCTGGGTTACATGCTGCCCAACCCCCCCCCTCCGCACGACCCAGTGTCCACAGCGCACACCAAAGTGTCCCTGCGCAGCCTTCAGCTGCCCTCATGCCACACGCTGGCCTCACAGCCACACCACCCTCATATCTATTTATAAGTGCGTCAGCCATGAGGAGGAACCGGAGGCACACACTGCAGAGGGTTGGCAGGGCCAGGCAGCGACCCTCTTTAAAAGGGGCAGGGCGATAGCCCACAATGCTGTACAGAACCAATGAGACATCCAATCCTGTGCCACCTCCGTCAGGAGCTGCAAACGTGGGCAGAGCAATGGGGAATCCGTGTACCACACAGTATTCATTCTGTCAAGGTGTCGCATAGCTCAATCCACACTGTAAGGGGAAAGCCGTCTGCGCTCTGCCCCCTACCCAAGTCAGTCAGTGTCTTTGTGCCAGACAGGTCAAACACCGCAATGGGAACTAAGTTTGCACCAACAGCATAGGGGGGTCCTAGGAAGCCCAAGACATGAACAAAAAATTGATCTGAGCGGCCAAACATGGCAGACTTGCACCGCGCCCACGACATAGGCCTCGGCCCACAGCTTCAGCAATCCTAGGCAGGAAGCGGACTGTCACTGCACCAAGGACATAGGCCTCTGCACAAACCCTCAGCAATCGCGGGCCTACAGCGGACTCCTATGCTAGCGTAGCTGTGCACGTCTCATTAGCGCTGTATTGCTCCTGTAGTTTGTCCCATTGCAGTGCCACGGATAGTAGAGCTAACGTCAGATTAAATACAGGTGGGCTTCGGCCCACACTGCATGCCCCAGTCAGACCGGGGTTTTTTATAAATAGTCACAGGCAGGTACAACTCCACAATGGAAATTCCGTGTGCACCCACAGCATGGGTGGCTCCCTGGAACCCACCAGCGGTACATAAATATATCCCATTGCAGTGCCCTGGACAGCAGAGCTAACGTCAGATTAAATGCAGGTGGGTTTCGGCCCACACAGCATGCCCCAGTCAGACTGGGGTTTTTTATAAGTAGACACAGGCAGGTACAACTCCCTATTGTGAAGTCCGTGTGAACCAACAGCATGGGAGGGTCCCAGGAAGCCACCGGCGGTACATAAATAAATCCCATTGCATTGCCCAGCACAGCTGAAGTAACGTCAGATTAAATGCAGGTGGGCTTCGGCCCACATTGCATGCCCAACCTGACCGGGGTTCTTAATACATAGACACAGGCAGGTACAAATCCCCTATGTGAAGTCCCTGTGGACCGACAACATTGGTGGCTCCCTGGAACCCACCGGCGGTACATAAATATATACCATTGCAGTGCTCAGCACAGCTGAGGTAATGTCATGTTTAATGCAGGTGGGCTTCGGCCCACACTGCATGCCCCAGTCAGACTGGGGTTCTTTATAAGTAGACACATGCAGTTACAACTCCGTGTGGACCGACAGCATGGGTGGGTCCCAGGAAGCCACCGGCGGTACATAAATATATCCCATTGCAGTGCCCTGGACAGCAGAGCTAACGTCAGATTAAATGCAGGTGGGCTTCGGCCAAGAATGTTTTCATAGTTGGAGGAGGAGGACGGGAAAGTTTTTGAGGCAGTACGTGTCCTGTCCCCGTCTCCGTGGTTATATGCACCTTCCCAGTGACCGCGTCGCTGAAAAGTTGTCGCGCCTTCGGAACCTAGTAGCGTGGCCTCGCCACCATCATGTCTTTGGGAAGCCTCCGTTTCCACTAACCTGTAACATTACAGTAGCAGCAGTATAGGCAGAGCCGAGAATTAGTAACATTTCAGCGGTAAGAGTATGCACAAACCCCTGTAACATTTCATTGACAGCAGTGAGGACAGACCCCACTAACATTTCATTTGCAGCAGTATACACAGACCCCAGTAACATTTCAGTAGTATCAGTATAGACAGACCCCAGCAACAGCAACGTAGAAGCAGTAGAGACAAAGCAGTAGATTCACCTTTCCCTGGCCAGTGTAGGGAGTGCGTAGTATTGGTAAGATTTCAGTAGTAGGAGTATAGACAGGCCCCAGCAACAGTAACGTAGAAGCAGTATGGGCAAAGCCCACTATTAGTTACATTTCTGTTATAGCAGTATAGACCTGCACCAGTAACATTTCCGTTGAAGCATTATGGGCAGAGCCCAGTATTAGTAAAATTACAGTAGTAACAGTATACACCAACCAAGGTAACATTTCAGGAGCAGAAGTATCGGCAGACCAAAGTAACATTTCTGTTGCTAAAGTATAGTCAGACCCCTGTAGCATTACTGTGGCAGAAGTATAGGTAGGCAGAACAGAGTTACATTTCTGTAGCACAAGTGTAGGCCAACCCCAGACACAGTGGTGTACCATGAGTGCAGGCGAAGCCCATAAAAATTACTTGGATTACATTGTAGGCGAGGGCCTGAAAAATTGTTGTACCGACAGTACAAACGTACCCCAGAAAAATTGCCCATGCCCAACCCAGAGGGCAGGTGAAACCCATTAATCGCTTAGCGTACTGTGGCTTAATTTGTAACTAGGCCTGGAGGCAGCCCAGTCTAAAAAACAAAAGGTTCAGGTGGAAGTTTCAATGCTTTAATGAGAATTGAAACAGATAAATATTATTTAGAAAAGTTATATGAGCCTTTTGGCCCACAGAAAAATTGCCCATTCGCGGTGATTACGAGAGGTTTCAGGAGGAGGAGCCGGAGGAGGAGGACGAATACCATACACAGATTGACAAAGTTCTTTAGGTAGCGCTGCTGTCCGCTGGTGGAGAAGAGAAGTCTGGGGAAATCCAGGCTTTGTTCATCTTTATGAGTGTAAGCCTGTCGGCGCTGTCAGTTGACAGGCAGGTACGCTTGTCCGTGATGATTCCCCCAGCTGCACTAAACACCCTCTCTGACAAGACACTAGCCGCAGGGCACGCCAACACCTCCAGGGCATACAGCGCGAGTTCGGGCCACGTGTCCAGCTTTGACACCCAGTAGTTATACGGAGCAGAGGCGTCACGGAGGACGGTGGTACGATCGGCTGCGTACTCCCTCACCACCATCTTCTTACAGTGCTCCCTCCGACTCAGCCTGGACTGGGGAGGTGTGAGACAGTCTTGCTGGGGAGCCATAAAGCTGGCAAAGGCCTTGGAGAGTGTTCCCCTGCCAGCGCTGAACATGCTGCCTGATCTCCGCGCCTCCCCTTCTACGTGGCCCTCGGAACTGCGCCACTGCCACTAGCGCTGTCAGATGGGAAGTTTACCATCAGTTTGTCCACCAGGGCCCTGTGGTATTGCATCACTCTCAAACCCCTTTCCTCTTCGGGAATGAGAGTGGAAAGGTTCTCCTTATACTGTGGGTCGAGCAGCGTGTACACCTAGTAATCCGTAGTGGCCAGAATGCGTCTAACACGAGGGTCACGAGAAAGGCATGCTAACATAAAGTCAGCCATGTGTGCCAGGGTACCTGGACGCAACATATGGCTGTCCTCACTAGGACGATCACTTTGAGTATCCTCCTCCTCCTCCTCCTCCTCAGGCCATACACGCTGAATGGAGGAGAGGCAAGCTGCATGGGCACCCTCTGCAGTGGGCTCAGCTGTCTCTTCCTCCTCAGGCTCCTCCCCCTCCTCCTCCTCCTCCTCCACGCGCTGAGATATAGACATGAGGGTGCTCTGTCTATCCAGCGACATACTGTCTTCCCCCGCCTCCGTTTCCGCCCGCAAAGCATCAGCCTTTATGCTTTGCAGGGAACTTCTCAACAGGCATAGCAGGGGAATGGTGACGCTAATGATTGCAGCATCGCCGCTCACCATCAGGGTGGACTCCTCAAACTTTCCAAGGACCTGGCAGATATCTGCCATCCAGGCGCACTCCTCTTTAAAGAATTGAGGAGGCTGACTCCCACTACGCCGCCCATGTTGGAGTTGGTATTCTACTATAGCTCTACGCTGCTCATAGAGCCTGGCCAACATGTGGAGCGTAGAGTTCCACCGTGTGGGCACATCGCACAGCAGTCGGTGCACTGGCAGATTAAACCGATGTTGCAGGGTCCGCAAGGTGGCAGCGTCCGTGTTGGACTTGCGGAAATGTGCGCTGACCCGGCGCACCTTTCCGAGCAGGTCTGACAAGTGTGGGTAGCTTTTCAGAAACCGCTGAACCACCAAATTAAAGACGTGGGCCAGGCATGGCACGTGCGTGAGGCTGCCGAGCTGTAGAGCCGCCACCAGATTACGGCCGTTGTCACACACGACCATGCCCGGTTGGAGGCTCAGCGGCGAAAGCCAGCGGTCGGTCTGCTCTGTCAGACCCTGCAGCAGTTCGTGGGCCATGTGCCTCTTCTCTCCTAAGCTGAGTAGTTTCAGCACGGCCTGCTGACGCTTGCCCACCGCTGTGCTGCCACGCCACGCGACACCGACTGCTGGTGACATGCTGCTGCTGACACATCTTGATTGCGAGACAGAGGTTGCGTAGGAGGAGGAGGAGGAAGAGGGTGGTTTAGTGGAGGAAGCATACACCGCCGCAGATACCAGCACTGAGCTGGGGCCCGCAATTCTGGGGTTGGGTAGGACGTGGGCGGTCCCAGGCTCTGACTCAGTCCCAGCCTCCACTAAATTCATCCAATGTACCGTCAGGGAGATATAGTGGCCCTGCCCGCCTGTGCTTGTCCTCGTGTCCGTTGTTAAGTGGACCTTGCCAGTAACCGCGTTGGTGAGGGCGCGTACAATGTTGCGGGAGACGTGGTCGTGCAGGGCTAGGACGGCACATCGGGAAAAGTAGTGGCGACTGGGAACTGAGTAGCGCGGGGCCGCCGCCGCCATCATGTTTTTGAAAGCCTCCGTTTCCACAAGCCTATACGGCAGCATCTCCAGGCTGATCAATTTGGCTATGTGCGCGTTTAACGCTTGAGCGTGCGGGTGCGTGGCGGCGTACTTGCGCTTGCGCTCAAACAGTTGCGCTAGCGATGGCTGGACGCTGCGCTGAGAGACATTGCTGGATGTGGCCGAGGACAGCGGAGGTGAGGGTGTGGGTGCAGGCCGGGAGACGGTCGTGCCTATGTCCTGAGAGGGGGGTTGGATCTTAGTGGCAGGTTGGGGCACAGGGGGAGAGGCAGTGGTGCAAACCAGAGGCGGTGAACGGCCTTCGTCCCACCTTGTGGGGTGCTTGGCCATCATATGCCTGCGCATGCTGTTGGTGGTGAGGCTGGTGGTGGTGGCTCCCCGGCTGATCTTGGCGCAACAAACCTTGCACACCACAGTTCGTCGGTCGTCTGCACTCTCAGTGAAAAACTGCCACACCTTTGAGCACCTCGGCCTTTGCAGGGTGGCATGGCGCGAGGGGACGCTTTGGGAAACGGTGGATTATTCGGTCTGGCCCTGCCTCTACCCCTGGCCACCGCACTGCCTCTTCCAACCTGCCCTTCCGCTGCACTTGCCTCCCCCTCTGAAGACCTGTCCTCAGTAGGCTTAGCAAACCAGGTGGGGTCAGTCACCTCATCGTCCAGCTGCTCTTCGTCCGAATCCTCTGTGCGCTCCTCCCTCGGACTTACTGCAATTACTACTACCTGAGTGATAGACAACTGTGTCTCATCGTCATCGTCCTCCTCACCCACTGAAAGCTCTTGAGACAGTTGCCGGAAGTCCCCAGTCTCCTCACCCGGATCCCGGGAACTTTCCAAAGGTTTGGCATCGGTCACGACAAACTCCTCAGGTGATAGAGGATCCATTTTTTCGCACTCAAGGCCGGGACCCGAGAACAGTTCCTGGGAGTCTGCCTGCTTTTCTGAATGTGTCATTTGCTGGGAGGGAGGAGGCTGGGAGAAGGGAGGAGCAGCAGCGAGAGGATTCAGGGATGCAGCAGTGGACGGCGTAGAAGTCTGGGTGGTCGATAGATTGCTGGATGCACTTTCTGCCATCCACGACAGGACCTGCTCACACTGCTCAGTTTCTAATAAAGGTCTACCGCGTGGACCCATTAATGGTGAGATGAATCTGGGGACCCCAGAAACTTGCCTCTCTCCTAATCCCGCAGCAGTCGGCTGCGATACACCTGGACCAGGAGCTCGGCCTGTGCCCACACCCTGACTTGGGCCTCCGCGTCCTCGCCCGCATCCACGTCCACGTCCTCTAGGCCTACCCCTACCCCTCAGCATGATGTATTACGAGTAGTGCAGAAACAGAACACTGTAATTAAATCTGCCGCTTATTGGCCTGTGGTTGGAGGCTGACTTTGCTTACGGACCGCACAACAGAGCCAGGAAACAATTATGCACAAGCCTGTAGTGAGACCTAGGTGCATATGACTGAGCTACTGGAATTCACAGCGAAGAACCAGTCAAGTAGCCAAAGGCCAGTGGTAGGCCTTAAGTATTTTGCTTTAATTTTTTTAAATGGTGAGGTGAAAAACCAGACAGACACCATATGCAGCGTATATATGTATACTCTTTCCCTCTGGCAGGATGACGGCGATCATGTAACGGACACAGCAGAGCCAGGAAACAATTATGCGCAAGCCTGTAGTGAGACCTAGGTGCGTATGACTGAGCTACTGGAATTCACAGGGCAGAACCAGTCAAGTGGCCAAAGGCCAGTGGTAGGCCTTAAGTATTTTGCTTCAATTTTTTAAAATGGTGAGGTGAAAAAACAGACAGACACCGTATGCAGCGTATATATGTATACTCTTTCCCTCTGGCGGGATAACGGCGATCATGTAACGGACACAGCAGAGCCAGGAAACAATTATGCGCAAGCCTGTAGTGAGACCTAGGTGCGTATGACTGAGCTACTGGAATTCACAGCGAAGAACCAGTCAAGTGGCCAAAGGCCAGTGGTAGGCCTTAACATTTTGCTTCAATTTTTTAAAATGGTGAGGTGAAAAACCAGACAGACACCGTATGCAGCGTATATATGTATACTCTTTCCCTCTGGCGGGATGACGGCGATCATGTAATGGACACAGCAGAGCCAGGAAACAATTATGCGCAAGCCTGCTGTAACGCTTAGCTGGGTAATAATGAGCGACTACTACTCCCAGCAGACACGCAGTAAACTGTACACGGTCACAGGCTTGGCTGGGTAATAATGAGCAACTACTACCCCCAGCAGACACGCAGTAAACTGAAGACGGTCACAGGCAGCCCAAATATAGTATTTTTTTCCAATTTTTGGGAAAAAGCCCACTGCCTATATAGCCTGTATATGGATTTCCCTGTTGGAGGATGACTGTGGTTATTGAAAGCACAGTGCAGCCAGAAAAAATAATGCGCAAGGCTGCAGTAACACCTAGCTGGGTAATAGTGAGCGACTACTACCCCCCAGCAGACACGCAGTAAACTGAACACGGTCACAGGCAGCCCAAAGATTTTTTTTCCAATTTTTTTGAAAAAGCCCACTGCCTATATAGCCAGTATATCTCTTTCCCTGTACCACTGTCCCTGCCTCACCAGTACTGCCCCTATACTCAGTAAAATGACTGCAGACTGAGGACGCTATGGTCTGCATGCCCGATATACAAAAAAAAAAATGTGCAAAACTGCTAAAAGCAGCCTCAACAGTACTGCACACGGTCAGATGTGACCCTAAGAAGGACCGTTGGGGTTCTTGAAGACGAAGATAACAGCCTAACACTCTCCCAATAGCAGCTACAGCAGGACGGCACTTTCCCTAATGTCTCTCAGCGTGCATCTGTGGCGAGCCGCGGCCGGCCCCAGTTTATATACTCGGGTGTCACCTGATCTCCCCAGCCACTCACTGCAGGGGGGTGGGATAGGGCTGGAACTTCACAGGAGGAAGTTGTAATGCTTTCCCTGTGTTTCTATTGGCCAGAAAACGGCACAAACTTTTCTGGGAAGAAATTGGAAGTGACTCGAACACCGCGTGGTGCTCGTCTCGAGCAATGAGCATCTCGAGTACCCTAATACTCGAACGAGCATCAAGCTCGGACGAGTACGCTCGCTCATCTCTAATTAGTACCAATCTATAACAATAGTAAGGTATCCTTCCTTATCCTTTCTATACCATTTTGAGACCTGTATCAGAGTTTCTACTGAGCATAAGTCTTTCTGTTTGCCATTTTGTCCTTCCTGCATTGTTTTATACACTTTCTGGTGTCTTGAGCCGTTTTCTCTCTACTTCGGTGGATACAAAAAATCTTGAACAGCTCACTCTCTATCCTAATAAGGTCATCTATATTAGCCTATGGTCAATTTTTTGAACTTGGCCATAGGTGAGATTTCTACTACCACCATTACCATCATCTTTTTGTATACTGACGTGGTCATTGGAGCGTCGTCCCTAAATTTATCTTATAAGATTAAAGCTACACATTATTACCTTAGGACGGATACATTGTACGGGCTCTTGTGGGCCGAACAGCAGATTGTGGTGCTGTAAGTATTTCGCCAGCTGATCAGGGATGTCTATCTGGTCAATGAGACGAAGCTTCCCCACTTGTTTTAGCCGCCTTCTTATGGCAATACGACACTGAGACTTCAGGGATCTCGGATGAGCTGTACAGAAGATAAGACCAGAGTACAGGATGACATTGCAGTCTGACACTACTGTACACTACAGCGATCTATACAGGAAGACATTATAGAATTAGCGCAAAGAAGGAAAAATGTGTTCAATGAGAGAGACAATAATCCATATAATGGGAATCTGAGTATAAAGCCAATAATCTGTTTTGTCTTTAAATATCTTTATTGTGTATGTTTTTCTTTTTTAAAGGTTTGATGTTCTTTGTTGTTCTTTGTAGTAGTTTCCTTCTATTATACTTGGGACATACAAAAGAAGAGGCAGTTACAGGGTTAAAGGTCCTGATACAGACCTAGACTTCAGGCCTGTATAAAAATGAGATGTCACATGGAGATTGTCTTCATTTTGTATCAAATAGGTAAATCTAATTTTTACTTGACCTTCTCTACACTTTGTACATTATGGCAACATTGCTTGGTCTGCAATATGGCAGTGTTACGAAGTGTTTGGTGGATCCACTGTGTCACCCTGCCGAGTGGAACAACCCGGCAGGATAGACAGCTGACACCGAGGTGAAGACTGAGGACATGCGAGTACTCGGTACAAAGAGGGAGAGTGGGCCTTGCCCTAAACTCAGATGGACTAGATATCCCCGTCCTGTTGATACTCCTGGTGGTGGAGAGATCCAGGCCCGGCTCCCAGACCTCCCTACCTACCTGGTGAGGATGGGAAACCAAAGATAGATCTACCAAACAGCGCAGACTTGCAGGAGAGGATGTAAGATGGAAACTGAGCCAGTACTGTGCAGAGGTCACAGATACAGGAAATAGAAATAGAAACAGAACCAAGCAGAAAGACATGCAGGGAACTGGGAACACACAAAGACACAATATAAACTAGTAAAGGCAACACATAAGACTGTATACAGACAGGATAGCTGCACCAGCATCTTGCATGAAGTCACTCAGGGAATGAACATCAACACCAAGCATTATGGGTAAGGTCTGAATGGTTTAAATAGGAAGCTGATTGCAAATCCCCACAGGTTGGGGGAAGAAGCCAGACAAAGTAACCCAGTGAATGCTGAAAGATATAGAAACAGACTTAGGAGACAGGACGACGCCTTGGTCTGCTGGACCTAACAGATGGATTGTTTAGGTTTACAGTGTTACATAATTGTTAAGGTGTACAATACAGTACAATCCTAAAAGGGGTTGTCCTGTTATCTCTCATTGGCTGCAATGGTCACCTCAGTTCCTGTGACGTCAAGGATCACAACGATCACCAGGACCACAGCGGGGCTGCAGCACTGGATCCTGGTACCACGGAAAGGTAAGTATGTTTCAGTTTATTATTTTAAACCCTTTTAGCCCTATTTAAGTGGAGTTGTCCAGTAACCAGACAACCCCTTTAAGTTGTCTGGTTGACTTGATGTCTTTCTGGAGAGGAAGGATATTATAGGCTATAAATCTAAGGTTATTTGTTAATCCGGGTATACAGGCAGGTAGGAACTATTAGGGGTTGATCCAGGGAACAGTCTGATTGCCATTACGGAGTCGTGAAGGAATTTTTTCCCCAAAAGGGCTAATTGGCTTCTGCCCTTGGATACACATAGACATGAACCCACTCCACTTAAAAAAATTCTTGCCCGCTTGTGTTATTTCATTTTTATGTGCCTTATTGCACTAGGATTGCAAATAACCAAGTCAATTGTCAGGACAACCATTTCAGACCACACACAGAAGTGCAACTTAGGGACTTCTCCCTAGTATATAAATGTATGCCCTGGCATTATCTATTATCTGAAGCATATTAGATCTTTTTACTCTGACATTTTTTTTCATTTTTAAGTTTTATTAAGAGTAAAAAGTAAAAAAATTATATATTTTTTACATTTATAATTGTATTTTTTAAAATTAGTATATTTACACTAAAATAAAGTACAGGTATGGGTTCCTCATTTTGTTTTGAACATTTTGATATATAATATGTATAGTTTTGAATTACAGGGCACATATGGTAGTGGTTTGCGCCGGTAGTGGGTCTTTTTTTTATGTATATATTTTTATTTTAATCTGTGATTTTTTTTTAACTTATTTTTGTAACTATTTTTTACCATCTTCATTCCCCGTGACTTCAGATAAGATCTCTGGGGAACATTTACATTGTCTTTTTTTTAATTTCACACCTTTCCACTGATGCTGGGGCATTTAAAGGTGCATAAGAAACATCCCCATGTAGTGACAATAGTCACTGGCACAGCTAGTCAGGAAAAAAAAGGGAGTCCCACCTTTCTCTTCACTCTTCTGCTCTCAGTTCCATTTGACAGGCATACTCACAAGCTCTTTACTTGCCATCCGGTCACAGTGGCTTTCTATACATGATATATCAAAGGATGGGAACAAGGTTCAAGTAAGAACTGAAACGTGTTCTCTGCATGTTCCTGTGATTGAGCACATTTTTATATAATAAACAGGAGTTTTTTCACACAAGCACTTTTGTTCCCATCCTTGGATATACAGCTAATCAGGGTCTGCTAGGACCCTGCAGTTCTACTGTGACAGGGGCATCCAGCGGTCATATGATTGTCAGGCCACATAGTGGAAGCACTATGTACCCGGGAAAGGAGAAGGCAGAAGCAGTTAAAAACTGCTTCTCCCTTGTCCTCAGGCTCCTGGGCTGAGTCTGACAGCTAAAGACCTGATTTGCTACTACTTTATTGAAGGAGCAGAGGCTTTAATCCCATACTGTACAATCGGCTGGGATTAAAGCCCAGGACCAAAGGCCATATATTTATTGCATCTGGTCCTTTAGGGGTTAAAAGATATCTTGTATTTTGCAGGAAGGACTTTGCATTATCTGAGAAATTTGCATACAGATAGAGAACAGGTAAGAATAGATGAGCCAGTGTTTAAGAGAGAAAGGCCCAATGCCCACGGATGGAAATTCCTTGGCGATATTTCCCGCAGAATTTCCGCCGTGGCACGCTGTCAGAGGATTGCATTCGTTTATGCAATCCTATGCAGACAGCCGTGATTTGACCTCGTGAAAACTCGCGTGGTATTTAAATCGCAGTATGTCCTATTTCTGTGCGAGTCTCTGTGAGGCTCACACAGAAACATTTCCGATGACGTGCCGGCTCTGCTCTGCACATGCACGACTGTGCACCAGCTGCACATCACAGAGCAGAGGGAGAAGACGCCGAACAGGTCAGTATGAGGTTAATGCGGGGCATCCGAGATTCTAGCAGCGGAAATCCGACTCGGCCGTGGGCATGAGGCCAAAAGGAAATAAAATTTTAATCCTTTCAGAACCTTGACTAGGCTCCAGGCTACCAAGCTAATCTATTGGCACCCCATAATCGCATTACGGGGCGGTAATAATTAAGCATCGGAGGGAGTCCACCCCCTTCATCTGACTGTTTAGACTTGCAGTAAGCATGGCATGTAATCAGTCTACTGCTGTGATCAGAGCTAGCTACCCTGTTTCCTCTGATAATAAGACCTAGCCTGAAAATAAGCATTACCCTGATTATTCGAGGGGCTTGAAATATAAGCCGTACCCTGAAAATAAGCCCTAGCAGCATTACATAAAAACAAAACCATTACCTAGCAGGCTCAGTCCAGCTCCTTCCTGCTGCTCTCCGGAGCTCCAACACGCTTCTTGCAGTCCTCAGCCGCTCACAGAAGATTACTTTCTGGTTACGGGATTCATAAGTCCCACCTCCAGAAAACCATGGCTCTGATTGGGTGAACAGTGCTCAAGAACTGATCAATGCAGCTCCTCAAGGAACCTATGCGATGGCTGTGATTGGTTCATCGAGCGCTGCACATTGTGGAGGCAGGATTTATGAATTGGCCAATCAATGGCATGGCTCAGCAGAACTCCAGAAAGCAGCAGGAGGGACCTGGAACGAGCGTGCTACGTGAGTATAATAAGACCTCCCCCAAAAATAAGACCTAGCACCTCTTTTGGGCAAAAAATTATTATAAGACAGGGTCTTATTTTCGGGGGACATGGTAGTTGTGGGAAGCTAAAGTAGAAGGTGAAAATCTTTACAGGGCGTAAAGAAAGAAATGAAACACAAGACTTCACATACAATATCCTCTATTGAGAAGAAACATATGTCATTACCCTTTTCTCTGTTGAGAAGTCTTGTGCCATCATAATCATGATGGAGGACTTTCTGAATATCAGGTAAGTACATGTTAGCACCAAACTGGATGAGAAGTTCCACAAATGGGGCTTCATAGTAACTTTCAAGACACATTCTTAGCATTGATGTAGCATCTGCAGTACCGGATAATAAATCACGGTGGGAACGGTTATAATCAGGGTCAGCCCCATAAAGAAGCAACATTTTAAAGCAGTCAAACTTTCCCAACTCTGCTGCAAAGCCCAAGGGGCTAAACCAATCCATAGGCACTTTATCGGTGTTTGCTCCATAATCCAACAGCAGCTTGAGCATTTTGACGTTCTTTACAAAAAGTGCCTCTAATACAGGCGGATTAAAACCCTCGTCCCGTAGGCTGGCTCCAGCTTTTAATAATTCTTCAACACATTCAATTTGTCCTTGTCCTATAGCATGGCTAAGAAAACCAGCTAGCTCTTTCCCACTGATAACTTCTTTGTCCATGCCCTTAGACAGTAACGCACGTAGTTTTTCTGGCTTACTTGCACGTATAGCAGTGTTGATTTTACTCTCCAGCGCTTTCTCCTTTCTAGACCTAAGAAAGGCTAACATGATGACTCTTTGTATCGAGGCAGAATGTCCGTGACCGTATATGTACAATACAAAGTAACGGGTTACATATCTCTGCGCTCTTCAGATGAAAGCAAAGTCTCCTTCATTTCAGAGTCTGAACAAGTTAATAAAGTCTCTTCCCAGCAATCCTCCGAGTCATTTCCTGAAGGTTTACTGTGCACCAACTGATTCTTCAAGCTGAAAGGACCTTGGATGACATCACAGCCACGTGACGGACAGGAGGCAATGGGTTGGGCAGAAGCAGAGTGCAGTTGTAGAAGCAGCTGCTGTTTATATAGATGACACTTGTTTGGAATGAAATTCATAAAATATCTGGAATAGTTATTTTGAAGCTGATTTAACACTTGTGTGTATATATATATATATATATATATATATATATATATATATATATACTAGCTGATATACCCGGCTTCACCTGAGTTAATTTGGTACAGGTGTTTATCTGTTGTTCGCACAGAAAAATTTAGGAAGTCATAGTTACTTCAGAGGAAACGAGGAATAAAATATGTATACACTTAGAGGAGCGTTGTATTCTCCTCAGACTGTATGTACCGATGTCCTCTGCAGAATATACACACATAGAAGTGAGGTAGATTCTCTTCAGTGTATATACACATAGAGGTCAGTTATATTCTCTCAGTATATACACATAGAGGTGAGGTAGATTCTCCTCAGTATACAAATCATTTCCCTAGGCTTTATGGTTTCTGAGAAAAGAACTATGTCATGTATCGTGGAGTTTCACAGTTTTTTATACTTAAAATTGAATATTGAAGTTGCAACCCCTATACTTTTCCTATTAAGATGTAAAGAATAGTTGAGGCAAATTTTATGTTTGCACGGTTCAGATATGTGCTATTAGTTACATTACATAGGGGGTCACTTACTTTTGCACTTACTATTAAATAATCAAGTTGTGACCCTTTTACTTTTCCTATGTAAGACCTAAACAAAGGTTGTGCCAAATTTCAAATTTGTACAACACCGGCAAGTTAGAGAATTAGATTAGGTACAATACATAGGGGGAGCACTTATTTTTGCACTTAGAATTGAATAATCAAGTTGCGACCCCTTTACTTTTGCTATAGGACCTAAAGAATGGCCATGCCAAATTTAATATTTGTATGACACTGGGAAGTGACATAACTTAGGGGGTTACTTACTTTCACACTTGTAATTGTAATTGTATAATCAAGTTGTGACCCTTTTTAGGACCTAAAGAATGGCCGTGCCAAATTTTAGGATTGTACAATAAAAGAAAGTTAGAGAATTACAGTAGGTAGATTACATAGCGGTTCATTTACTTTTGCACTTAGCATTGAATATTCAAGTTGGGACCCCTTTAATTTTACTATGTAGCACCTATAGAATGGTCGTGCCAGATTTCAAGTTTGTATGACATCGGGAAGTTAGAGAATTAGATTAGGTACATTACACATGGGTGAACTTATATTTGCACTTAGCATTAAATAATCAAGTTGTGATCCCTTTAACTTTCCAATTTAACACCTATAGAAAGTTCGAAAATTAGTTGCCAGTCAGTCAGTCAATCAGTGAGTGAGTCAGTCAGTAAGTGAGAACTTTTGTGTGTGTGTGTATAAATATATATATATATATATATATATATATATATATATATATATATATATATATATATATATATATATATCTGTGTGTGTATTTATATGTGTATATATATGTGTGTATATATATATATATGTGTGTGTGTGTGTGTATATATGTGTATATATATGTGTGTGTGTGTATATATATATATATATATATATATATATATAGTGTGTGTGTGTGTGTGTGTGTATATATATATATATATATATATACCCAACTTTGCCCGCGTTAATTTGGTAAGGTGTTTACCTGTTGTGCACACAAAAAAATTTATGAAGTCGTGGTTACTTCAGGGGAAACGAGGAATAAAATATGTGTGCGCATAGAGGAGCATTAGATTCTCGTCTGACTGAATGTAACAATGTCCCTCTGCAGAATGTGGTACCCCTCCCACTCTCTACTTTTTATCCTTAAAGATAATTAGAGATGAGCGAGTACCAAAATGCTCGGGTGCTCGTTACTCGAGTCGAATTTTTCGTAATGCTCAAGAGCTCGTTTCGAGTAGCGAACCCCATTAAAGTGAATGGGGGACTCAAGCATTTTTCAAGCTGACCCATGCTCCACATGGGGGAAGTTGTGAGAAACACCTGAAAACATGAGAAAGTCAATGAAACACCACAGAAACCGATAGGGAACGGCAGGGGCAGCGCGCATGGGTGCATCTGAAGCTCCCATGTCCCACTATTAAGCCAAATTGGGGGCAAGAACCTGGCGGTCACCCCCCTAATAATTTACTTGGGACAAACCATAAGCAGCAAGGCACACGCGATGGCACATCTTAGCTGCAACCAAGGCCAATCATCGCCTGCGGGTGACACCACTGCCTCTTTTCCTGGGTTACATGCTGGCATTGCTGTCCAACCCACCGCACGACCCTGCGTCCACAGCACACACAAAATTTTCTCTGCGCAGCGTTCAGCTGCCCTCATGCCACACGCTCACTTCATAGCCACACCACCCTCATGTCTATTTATAAGTGTGTCTGCGCAGGAGGTGTTGCAAAAGTAGCCACCACAGGTATACAGTGATCCTGTGAAAGTATTATGAAATCCGTTTCATTCCTGTGAATGCTCCAATCCAGTATCTCGGATAACTGTGGTAATTTATAGCATGAGAGATAATACATTCCCACCAACACTGATCCCCAAACCCCAAGCAGGAGGAGGAGGTGGCATAATAAGCCCGAGAATCTGTGACCAAGGTAGGACCCGCAATTCTCTGTGTTGGAAGCACGTGAGCGGGCCCAGGGTCAGCCTCGGTCCCAGCTTCCACCTGGTTGACCCAATGTGCCGTGAGTTACATAGCAATGGGAAATCCATGTGTCCCCACACAATTCATTCTGTGTATGTGTCAGATGGTTGAACAATGCAATGGGAAAGCCGTCTGCACTCTGCCCCCTACACAAGTCATTCAGTGTATTTGTGCCAGATAGCTAAAACACTGCATTGGGAAATCTTTGTGCACCCACAGTATAGGCGAACCTCTCAAAATGTTTTTGTAGCAAGAGTATAGGCGAACGCCTCAAACCTTTCAGTAGCAAGTGTATAGGCGGACCCCTCAAACATCTCATTAAATCAGTTTCCTTTCATCGCTCCAAAGACTGAATGAACCACGAAGAGATTCCACAGGCCAAACATGAAACATGGCACAGTTGCATTCCCCCCAGGACCTTGGCCTCTGCCCACACCCTCAGCAATCATGGGCATAAAGCAGACTCGGATGCTAGTACAGCTGTGAATGTCTCATTAATTCAGTTACGCTTCTTTTGATTGGTCCAAACCAGTGTCTCAGATAACTGTGGTAACACGAGAGCAAATACATGTCGACCAGCACACATACCCAGATCCCAAGCAGGAGGAGGAGGTGGCATAATAAGCCAGAGAACCCATGAATGAGGTAGGACCCACAATACTCTGTGTGGGAAGCACGTGAGCGGGCCCAGGTATAGGTGAACCCCTCAAACATTTATGTACCAAGAGTATAGGTGAACCCCCTCAAACCTTTCAGTAGGAAGTGTATAGGCGATCGCCTCAAACCTGCCTGTACCAAGAGTATAGGCGAACCCCTCAAACATTTCTGTAGCAAGGGTATAGGCGAACCCCTCAAACGTTCCTGTAGCAAGAGTATAGGCGGACCACCCAAACCTTCCTGAGGCAGGTGTATAAGCAGACCCATGAAACATTTCTGTAGCAAGAGTAGAGGCAGACCCCTGAAACTTTTCGGTAGCAAGACTATAGGCGAACCCCTCAAACCTTTTAGTAGCAAGTGTATAGGCGGGCCCCTGTAACATTTCTGTAGCAAGATTATAGGCGAACCCCTCAAACATTTCTGTAGCAAGAATATAGGCAAACCCCTCAAACCTTTCTATAGCAAGAGTATAGGCAAGCACCTCAAACATTTTGTAGCAAGAGTATAGGCAAACCCCTTCAAACCTTTCAGTAGCAAGTGTATAGGAGGACGCCTGTAACATTTCTGTAGCAAGAGTATAGGCGAACCCCTCAAACCTTCCTGTAGCAAGAATATAGGCGAACCCCTCAAACATTTCTGTAGCAAGAGTATAGGCGAACCCCTCAACCCTTCCTGTAGCAAGAGTATAGGAGAACCCCTCAAACCTTTCTGTAGCAAGTGTATAGGCGGACCCCTGTAACATTTCTGTAGCAAGAGTAAAGGCGAACCCCTCAAACATTTCTGTAGCAAGAATATATGCAAACCCCTCAAACATTTCTATATCAAGAGTATAGGCGAACCCCTAAAACCTTCCTGTAGCAAGAATATAGGCGAACCCCTCAAACATTTCTGTAGCAAGAGTATAGGCGAACCCCTCAAACCTTTCAGTAGCAAGTGTATAGGCGGACCCCTGAAACATTTCTGTAGCAAGATTATAGGCGAACCCCTCAAACATTTCTGTAGCAAGAATATAGGCAAACCCCTCAAACCTTTCTATAGCAAGAGTATAGGCAAGCACCTCAAACATTTTGTAGCAAGAGTATAGGCAAACCCCTTCAAACCTTTCAGTAGCAAGTGTATAGGAGGACGCCTGTAACATTTCTGTAGCAAGAGTATAGGCGAACCCCTCAAACCTTCCTGTAGCAAGAATATAGGCGAACCCCTCAAACATTTCTGTAGCAAGAGTATAGGCGAACCCCTCAACCCTTCCTGTAGCAAGAGTATAGGCGAACCCCTCAAACCTTTCTGTAGCAAGTGTATAGGCGGACCCCTGTAACATTTCTGTAGCAAGAGTAAAGGCGAACCCCTCAAACATTTCTGTAGCAAGAATATAGGCAAACCCCTCAAACATTTCTATATCAAGAGTATAGGCGAACCCCTCAAACCTTCCTGTAGCAAGAGTATAGGCGAACCCCTCAAACATTTCTGTAGCAAGAGTATAGGCGAACCCCTCAAACCTTTCAGTAGCAAGTGTATAGGCGGACCCCTGAAACATTTCTGTAGCAAGAGTATAGTCGGACCCCTGAAACATTTCTGTAGCAAGAGTATAGGCGAACCCCTCAAACCTTTCAGTAGCAAGTGTATAGGCGAACCCCTGAAACATTTCTGTAGCAAGAGTATAGGCGAACCCCTCAAACCTTCCTGTAGCAAGAGTATAGGCGAACCTCTCAAACATTTCTGTATCAAGAGTATAGGCAAACCCCACAAACCTTTCAGTAGCAAGTGTATAGGCGAACCCCTGAAACATTTCTGTAGCAAGAGTATAGGCGAACCCCTCAAACTTTCCTGTAGCAAGAGTATAGGCGAACCTCTCAAACATTTCTGTATCAAGAGTATAGGCAAACCCCACAAACCTTTCAGTAGCAAGTGTATAGGCGGACCCCTCAAACATCTCATTAAATCAGTTTCCTTTCATCGCTCCAAAGACTGAATGAACCACGAAGAGATTCCACAGGCCAAACATGAAACATGGCACAGTTGCATTCCCCCCAGGACCTTGGCCTCTGCCCACACCCTCAGCAATCATGGGCATAAAGCAGACTCGGATGCTAGTACAGCTGTGAATGTCTCATTAATTCAGTTATGCTTCTTTTGATTGGTCCAAACCAGTGTCTCAGATAACTGTGGTAACACGAGAGCAAATACATGTCGACCAGCGCACATACCCAGATCCCAAGCAGGAGGAGGAGGTGGCATAATAAGCCAGAGAACCCATGAATGAGGTAGGACCCACAATACTCTGTGTGGGAAGCACGTGAGCGGGCCCAGGTATAGGTGAACCCCTCAAACATTTATGTACCAAGAGTATAGGTGAACCCCCTCAAACCTTTCAGTAGGAAGTGTATAGGCGATCGCCTCAAACCTGCCTGTACCAAGAGTATAGGCGAACCCCTCAAACATTTCTGTAGCAAGGGTATAAGCGAACCCCTCAAACGTTCCTGTAGCAAGAGTATAGGCGGACCACCCAAACCTTCCTGAGGCAGGTGTATAAGCAGACCCATGAAACATTTCTGTAGCAAGAGTAGAGGCAGACCCCTGAAACTTTTCGGTAGCAAGACTATAGGCGAACCCCTCAAACCTTTTAGTAGCAAGTGTATAGGCGGGCCCCTGTAACATTTCTGTAGCAAGATTATAGGCGAACCCCTCAAACATTTCTGTAGCAAGAATATAGGCAAACCCCTCAAACCTTTCTATAGCAAGAGTATAGGCAAGCACCTCAAACATTTTGTAGCAAGAGTATAGGCAAACCCCTTCAAACCTTTCAGTAGCAAGTGTATAGGAGGACGCCTGTAACATTTCTGTAGCAAGAGTATAGGCGAACCCCTCAAACCTTCCTGTAGCAAGAATATAGGCGAACCCCTCAAACATTTCTGTAGCAAGAGTATAGGCGAACCCCTCAACCCTTCCTGTAGCAAGAGTATAGGAGAACCCCTCAAACCTTTCTGTAGCAAGTGCATAGGCGTACCCCTGTAACATTTCTGTAGCAAGAGTAAAGGCGAACCCCTCAAACATTTCTGTAGCAAGAATATATGCAAACCCCTCAAACATTTCTATATCAAGAGTATAGGCGAACCCCTCAAACCTTCCTGTAGCAAGAATATAGGCGAACCCCTCAAACATTTCTGTAGCAAGAGTACAGGCGAACCCCTCAAACCTTTCAGTAGCAAGTGTATAGGCGGACCCCTGAAACATTTCTGTAGCAAGATTATAGGCGAACCCCTCAAACATTTCTGTAGCAAGAATATAGGCAAACCCCTCAAACCTTTCTATAGCAAGAGTATAGGCAAGCACCTCAAACATTTTGTAGCAAGAGTATAGGCAAACCCCTTCAAACCTTTCAGTAGCAAGAATATAGGCGAACCCCTCAAACATTTCTGTAGCAAGAGTATAGGCGAACCCCTCAAACCTTTCAGTAGCAAGTGTATAGGCGGACCCCTGAAACATTTCTGTAGCAAGAGTATAGTCGGACCCCTGAAACATTTCTGTAGCAAGAGTATAGGCGAACCCCTCAAACCTTTCAGTAGCAAGTGTATAGGCGAACCCCTGAAACATTTCTGTAGCAAGAGTATAGGCGAACCCCTCAAACTTTCCTGTAGCAAGAGTATAGGCGAACCTCTCAAACATTTCTGTATCAAGAGTATAGGCAAACCCCACAAACCTTCCTGTGGCAGGTGTATAGGCAGACCCATGAACCATTTCTGTAGCAAGAGTATAGGCGAACCCCTCAAACCTTTCTGTAGCAAGAGTTTAGGCAAACCTCTCAAACCTTGCTGTAGAAAGAGTGTAAGCGAACCTCTCAAACCTTTCAGTAGCAAGTGTATTGGCGAACCCCTGTAACATTTCTGTAGCAAGAGTATAGGCGGACCCCTGAAACATTTCAGTAGCAAGAGTATAGGTGAACCCCTCAAACCTTCCTGCAGCAAGACTAAAGGCGAACCCTTTAAACATTTCTATAGCAAGATTATAGGCGAACCCCTCAAGCCTTCCTGTAGCAAGTGTATAGGCGGACCCCTGAAACATTTCTGTAGCAAGAGTATAGGCAAACCCATAGATACAAAACAAAAAGTAAACTGTCCCACCTTGCTTCATGTGCTGCAGCTTTGATCCCGTAAGCAGGTATACTCACACGCCTTCACATTGCCATCCGGCTGCTTTGGCTTTAGTTAAACACACATATTTCATATGCAGGAGTCCGGCTTTTGTGAGAAAAAAAACCTTGCTTTTATTCCAATAAACTTGTGCTCATAACAGACAGAGTACGCGTTTCGGTTCACATAGAACCTTGCTCACCTCTAACTAACAAACATTACACAGACCTTTAAAAAAGCTTAAAGGGGTTGTCCCGCGCCGAGACGGGTTTTTTTTTTTTTTAAACCCCCCCCCCCCGTTCGGCGCGAGACAACCCCGATGCAGGGGTTAAAAAAACAAACAGGAGAGCGCTTACCTGAATCCCGGCGGTCCGGCGTCTTCATACTCACCTGCTGAAGATGGCCGCCGGGATCCTCTGTCTCCGTGGACCGCAGGGCTTCTGTGCGGTCCATTGCCGATTCCAGCCTCCTGATTGGCTGGAATCGGCACGTGACGGGGCGGAGCTACACGGAGCCGGCATTCTGCACGAGCGGCCCCATAGAAGACAGCAGAAGACCCGGACTGCGCAAGCGCGGCTAATTTGGCCATCGGAGGCCGAAAATTAGTCGGCACCATGGAGACGAGGACGCTAGCAACGGAGCAGGTAAGTATAAAACGTTTTATAACTTCTGTATGGCTCATAATTAATGCACAATGTACATTACAAAGTGCATTAATATGGCCATACAGAAGTGTATAGACCCACTTGCTGCCGCGGGACAACCCCTTTAACATATAATTAATTGATTAAAAACACATGTGTTAACCCCTGCACTGACTCTCTCAAGTTGATTACTATGGTTCGTTCCTCCTGCAAGAACGACACATGTCTATTCACATATAAAGTATACATAGTAGAGCGATACAGAGATGAATATCTTAATGAACATGGTGGACAAATGTAGTGAGATAATTGCAACCTTAAAGGACTTGAAACAACTTACTTATTAGTCTATGCATATGTCATAAACAACTCACTTGGCAGTATATCAATAAGTGCATAAGTAATATACTTTATAAAGCAAAGCAATTCAATAAGGACCATCATATTAAATAGAAGTTCATTGTAATATACTGAAACAGCTTGTTTTATATGTCATTAACATTGCTATATATATATTTAATGACATGTAAAAAACGGCACACAAATAAATAAACAAACGAAATAAAGAGAAAAAAAAAGAAAAAAAAGAAAAAGGAGAAGGGAAAAACAGTGGATTCTTACCAATTTCGTTAGAACTAATAGATGTACATAAGATCTGTTCTATAATTCATTCCTTTAGGGTATCTGGTGTTCAGATTTAGAATCCAAAAAGCTTTCCTTTTAAAAACTTTTTCCGGGCTAACTATACCTTTTTTCTTATTCAGCACCCTTTCTATTCCAAAAAAAGAAAAATTATCTATGTTGCCTGCATGTTTCTCACAAAAGTGCCTTGCTACACCTGAGCTACTTGCATTACCTTTCTTTATATTGCGGATGTGTTCACTAACTCTTGTTTTTAATTTGCGTGTAGTACATCCTATATAGCTTACATTGCATTCATTACAACGGATCATATAAACTACATCAGTGGTATTGCAATTAATGGAATTCCATATTTTATATTCTTTTGTATCACTACTGTCAAAAAAGGTTTCCCTTTTGACAGCTAGGTGACAAACGGTACATCGTGAATTGCCGCAACGGTAAAAACCCTTGAATTTTAACCAATGAGATTTTTCTGTATTAGAGGAAAAATTACTTGGGGCTAGTAGGTCTCCTAAATTTTTATTTTTTCTTGCAACAAATTTTACTCCTTCATCTAGTATTTCATCAACCATATCATCCTGTCTGAGTATTGGCAGAAATTTAAAGAGAATTTTTCTGATACTATAAAAATTTCTGCTATATGCTGTGGAGAATACTAATCCTTTATTTCTCTTTTTTCCTTTTCCTTTAAATCTATCTATGAGTAGCTCTTCTCTATTTAGTGCTTCCATTTTAGTGCATGTCCTGTCTAGCAATGTTTTTTTGTATCCTCTCTGATGCAATCTATTTTTGATATCCATTTTTGTTATATTAAACACAGAGCTATCAGAACAAGATCTTTTTGCACGAATAAATTCTCCCATAGGGATGGCCTTTATGGTATGTTTAGGGTGACCGCTGCTAGCATGTAATACAGTGTTACCTGCTGTTTCTTTCCTATAAAGTTTAGTTTCAATACCTGTAACAGAATTACCTTTTAAGGTCAAATCTAGAAATGGCACTTCTTCCTTATTGTATGTAACAGTAAATTGCAAATTGACAGAGTTGTTATTAATGTATCTGCTAAACTGATTGATTTGTTCATGACAACTGCCTTGTACTGCGCCTTCGTCCCAAATTATTATTACATCATCGATATATCTAGCATACCACACCATGCGGCCAACAAAAGGATTATTATGATTAAATATAAAACTATCTTCCCACCAACTCATAAAGAGATTGGCTATCGCCGGAGAAAATTTGGAGCCAATCGGGGCTCCAGAAATCTGTAAAAAAAATTCCTGATCAAATGAAAAAAAAATTATGTTTTAACAAAAATTCGGTGGATAGAAGGATAAATTCCTTCAATTCATTATTATAATTGCTGAAATTTTTTAAATGAAACCGCACTGCCTCTAAGGCCGCATGGTGTGGTATGCTAGAGTAGAGATCCTTGACATCACACAAAATCCAATGAAAACTATTACTCCATTCCAAATGTTGGAGTTTTTGTATACTATGCTTACTATCTCTTAGGAAACCTGGAGTTCTGCATACTAACGGTTGCAAGGATCGGTCCACCCACGAACTTAGACGTTCACAGGGTGAACCGATCCCTGCAACTATCGGCCGTAACGGGGGTGGAAATACCCCCTTATGAATTTTAGGGAGACCATGGAATATAGCCATGGTTGGATTTCTGGGGAGTAGATATGAAATTTCCTTATCATCCAAAACACCTAATTCTTTTCCTATATGCAGCAACTTGTCAAGTTCCTTTAAACAATCTTGTAATGGATTTGTTTTAATTTGTCTGTAAATCTCTGTATTGCAGAGGATCTTCTTGACAAGTGTCGCATATAGGTCAGAATCTAATAGCACTACATTACCTCCCTTATCTGATTTACGTATCACCGCATTTTTATTTTCCATAAAGTTTTTTAAACCAATTCTTTCTTTTACAGTAAGGTTGTCTTTTTTCTTTTTATTCAACTCGTTGGTTTCCTTGATCTTCATTAATTCTTTTTCTATAGCCCATTGGAATGCATCCATATGCTTAGTTTTGGCATTCAAAGGGTAAAATCCTGGGTTAGGAACATGGAAGTCAATCTTGTTGATATTATCTGTAACTATCGATTCATCCTTATTTTCTCTTTCCAGTTCCATAAGATCCTTTATAGCAAGAACTTCTTTAAAGGTGCAATCATCAAATTCATTGGTATGATGAAAATTAATAGGGTTTCCTTGGGACTCCGTACCGGCTTCCCGTGTCTTATCAAAAAAATGCCTTTTCACAGTCAAAGATCTCACAAATCTGTTGACATCTAGCAGTGTTTCAAACAATGAGAAATCATTCTCAGGGGAGAAGTTCAGACCTTTACTCAAAACGCATATCTGTTGTTCTGAGATAATTAGAGGTGTTAGTACAATGACATTTTTGTTTACAGTCTCCGATTTCTGCTGGGATATCTCCTTGTTAAGGCTGTCTCGTTTTTTTGCATTCTCTTTTTCATGTTAATCCCTGATGTACTTGGTTCAGGGCTCGACATACTGCAGCTTGAGGTACATGTGAATCTCTCAAACATTTTTGTAGCAAGAGTATAGGCGAACCCCTCAAACCTTTCTGTAGCAAGAGTATAGGCAAACCTCTCAAACCTTGCTGTAGAAAGAGTGTAAGCGAACCTCTCAAACCTTTCAGTAGCAAGTGTATTGGCGAACCCCTGTAACATTTCTGTAGCAAGAGTATAGGCGGACCCCTGAAACTTTTCAGTAGCAAGAGTATAGGCGAACCCCTCAAACCTTCCTGTAGTAAGAGTATAGGTGAACCCCTCAAACCTTCCTGTAGCAAGACTAAAGGCGAACCCCTTAAACATTTCTGTAGCAAGATTATAGACGAACCCCTCAAGCCTTCCTGTAGCAAGAGTATAGGCGAACCCCTCAAACCTTTCAGTAGCAAGTGTATAGGCCGACCCCTGAAACATTTCTGTAGCAAGAGTATAGGTGGACCCCTGAAACATTTCTGTAGCAAGACTATAGGCAAACCCCTTAAACCTTTCTGTAGCAAGAGTATAGGCGGACCCTTGAAACATTTCTGTAGCAAGAGGATAGGTGAACCCCTCAAACCTTTCAGCAGCAAGTGTATAGGCGGACCCCTGTAACATTTCTGTAGCAAGAGTATAGGCGGACCCCTGAAACATTTCTGTAGCAAGAGTATAAGCGGACCCTTGAAACATTTCTGTAGCAAGAGTATAGGCGAACCCCTGAAACATTTCTGTAGCAAGAGTATAGGCGAACCCCTGAAACATTTCTGTAGCAAGAGTATAGGCAAACACCTCAAACATTGCTGTACGAAGAGTATAGGCGAACACCAGAAAAAAATTTGTTTGCCAAGAGTATAGGTGAAGGCCAGAAAAATTAGTTGCCTAAGAGTATAGGCGAGGGCCTGAAAAATTGGTGTACCAAGAGTACAAGTGTACCCCTGAAAAATTGCTTAACCCCGAGCGCAGGTGAAACCCATAAGCATTTTTTAAAGGTACATCTCGTTGTTGCTTAATTTATAACAGAGCCTGGAGGCAGCACTCCGAAAACATTGGTTTTAACAAAGCATTTTGGCCCGCAGAAAAATTGGCTGTTCAGCGTGATGACATGCTGCTTGAGGAGGAGGAGTAATATCCGAGAGGGATAGAACAAGCTATTTCTCCCCTTTTTGGGGTGATAGAGGATGCATATTTCTCCTGTTGCAGCTAAAAGAATCTTTAGGATCCGCTGCTTTTCACCGGTGGAGAAGGGAGGTCTGGGGAAATCCAGCCTTTGTTGATCTTTATGAGTGTAAGCATGTCGGCGCTGGCAGTTGACAGGTGGGTACGCTTATCTGTGATGATCCCTCCAGCTGCACTAAACACCTTCTCTGACAAGTCGCTAGCGGCAGGGCAGGCCAGCACCTCCAGGGCAGGCCAGCACCTCCAGGGCGTACAGCACAAGTTCCTGCCACGTGTCCAGCTTTGACACCCAATAGTTGTATGGAGCAGAGGGATCACAGAGGATGGTGGTACAATTGGCTATGTACTCCCTCACCATCTTCTTACAGTGTTTCCTCTGACTCAGCCTTGACTGGGGAGTGGTGACACAGTCTTGCTGGGGAGCCATAAAACTGGCAAAGGCCTTGGAGAGTGTTCCCCTGCCTGTGCTGGACATGCTGCCTGATCCCCGCGCCTCCTCTGCTAGATGGCCTACTGAACTGCGTCTTCTGCCGCTAGCGGTATCAGACGGGAACTTTAGCATCACTTTTTCCACCAGGGCCCTGTGGTATTGCATTACTCTCGTACCCCTTTCCTCTTCGGGAATGAGAGTGGAAAGGTTCTCTTTATACCGTGGGTCGAGAAGGGGGTACACCCAGTAATCCGTGTTGGCCAGAATGCGTCTAACGCAAGGGTCATGGGAAAGGCAGCCAAACATGAAGTCAGCCATGTGTGCCAGGGTCCCAGTACGCAACACATTGCTGTCCTCACTAGGAGGATGATTTTCAGGATCCTCCTCCTCAGCCCATACATGCTGAACAGATGAGAGGCAAGCAGCATGGGTACCCTCTGCAGTGTGGCCAGCAGTCTTTTCCCCCTCCTCTTCCTACTCCCCCTTCCCTTCCTCGTCCTCCTCCAGAATGCACTGAGATATAGGCGTGAGGGTGGTCTGGCTATAAAGCGACATGCTGTCATCCCCCTGTCTCCTGTTCTAACCATAAAGCATCGGCCTTTATGCTTAAGCAGCGAACTTCTCAGCAGGCAAAGCAGCGGGATGGTAATGCTAATGATGGCCGCATCGCCTCTCACCATTTGGGTAGACTCCTCAAAGTTTCCGAGGACCTGGTAGATGTCTGCCATCCATGACCACTCCTCTGTAAAGAACTGCGGAAGCTGACTACCACTCCACTGCCCATGTTGCAGCTGGTATTCCACAATAGCTCTATGCTGCTCGTACAGCCTGGCCAACAAGTACAGCACAGAATTCTAGTGCGTGGGCGTGTCGCACAGCAGTCGGTGCTCTGGCAGCAGTGTCCTGACGGTGGCAGCGTCCGTGGTGCACCTTGCTGAGCTGGTCAGACAAGTAGGGTTAGTTTTTTAGAAACCGCTGAACCACCAGATTGAAGATGTGGGCCAGGCTTGGCACGTGTGTGAGGCTGCCAAGCTGCAGAGCCGACACCAGGTTACGGCCGTTGTCACACAGGACCATGCCCGGTTGGAGGCTCAGCGGTGAAAGCCAGAGGTTGGTCTGCTCTGTCAGACCCTGTAACAGGTTGAGGGCCGTGTGCCTCTTGTCACTTGAGCTGATTAGTTTCAGCACGGCTTGCTAATGCTTGCCCACCGCTGTGCTGCCGCTCCACGCGCTACTGACTGCTGGCGACATGCTCACACATCTTAATTGATAGGTGGAGGTGACGGAGGAGGAGGGGGAGGCTTTGGAGGAGATGGCATAATTTGCCGCAGAAACCAGCACCGAGGTAGGACCCGCAATTCTTGGTGTGGGTAGCACGTGAGCAGTCCCAGGCTCTGACTCAGTCCAAGCCTCCAACAAGTTCACCCAATGTGCCATCAGGGAAATAAAGTGTCCCTGCCCGCCCGTACTTGTCCATGTATCCTTCGTTTAGAGAAC
Source organism: Eleutherodactylus coqui (assembly GCF_035609145.1). Classification (NCBI taxonomy): domain Eukaryota; kingdom Metazoa; phylum Chordata; class Amphibia; order Anura; family Eleutherodactylidae; genus Eleutherodactylus; species Eleutherodactylus coqui. The sequence goes on from NC_089846.1 coordinate 103,031,051, forward strand.
CTTCCCAGTAACCGCGTTGGTGAGGGAGTGGTTTATGTTGGGGGAGATGTGCTGGTTTAGGGCGGGGACGGCACACCAGGAAAAATAGTGGCAAGTGGGGACCGAGTAGCGTGGCACCACCACCGCCATCATGTTTTCGAAAGCCTTCGTTTCTGCAAGCCTGTACGGCTGCATCTCCAGGCTGATTAATTTGGCAATGTGCATGTTTAAAGCTTGTGCATGTGGGTGGGTGGCAGCGTATTTCCACTTTCGCTCCAACGCTTGTGTCAGCGATGGCTGAACGCTGCACTGAGAGACATTGCTTGATGGAGTGGAGGACGGTGGAGGAGAGGCTGTGGGTGCAGGCCGGGAGGCGCTCATGCCTGCGTCCTGGGAGGGGGACTGGATCTGTGTGGCAGGTTGTGGCACAGGGGAAGAGGCAGTGGTGTGACTCAGAGGCGGTGAATGGCCTTTGTCAAACCTTGTGGGATGCTTGGCCATCAAATGCCTGCGCATGCTGGTGGTGGTGAGGCTGGTAGTGGTGGCTCCCCGGCTGATTTTGGTGCGGTACAGGTTGCATACCACTGTTCGTCGGTTGTCCGCGCTCTCACTAAAAAACATCCACACCTTTGAACACCTAGCCCTCTGTACAAAGAGTTGCTACAAGGGGGTGCTGTGCGAAACAGTTGGGGGACTCTTTGCTCTGGCGCTGCCTCTTCCTCTGGCCACCCCACTGCCTAGTCCAACCTGTCCTGCTGCACTTGCCTCCCCCTCTGAAGCCCCGTCCTCAATAGGCTTAGCAAGTCAGGTGGGGTCAGTCACCTCATCCTCCAGCAGCTCTTCCTCCGAATACTCTGTGCACTCCTCCATCGGACTTACTGCCCTTACTACTACCTAATTGAAAGACAACTGTGTCTCATCATCCTCATCCACAAAAAGCTCTTGAAACAGTTGCCGGAAATATCAGCCTCATCACCTGGACTCCGGGAACTTTCCCAAGGATGGGTATCAGTCACGACAAACTCCTCAGGTGGGAGTGGAATCGTTTTTTCCCACTCAGGGCAGGAACCCGAGAACAGTTCCTAGGAGTCATTTGTATGGAGTGAGGAGGCTGGGAGGAAGGAGGAGCAGCCAGAGGATTCAGAGGTGCAGTCCCTAGGCCTGGAGTAGTGTACTGCGTAGAAGACTGGGGATTCAACACATTGCTGGACATGTTATCTGCCATCCACGACAGGACCTGCTCGCAGACGCGGACTCGCAAATTGTGATATGGAGCTGGGGAGCGCAGAGACTTGGCCCTCTCCTAATCCCCCAGCAGCCGGCTGCGATTCACCCCGCCAAGGACCTCGGCCTGTGCCCACACCCTCAATTGGACGCCCGCGTCCACATCCTCGAACCATACCCCTACTCCTCGTCATGTTGGATTAAGAATAGAGCAGGGCCAAATAAATTACCCCACTGTACTGCACTGAGAACTGGGGCTAATTTACCGCAAACAGAGACTTGTAGATACCGGAGTCTCTATGCTGTGACCAGAAAAAAATAAACCGCTGTCTTGCGCTGATACCTGGGGGTCATTTACCGCTCACAGAAACATGTAGATAAGAGAGACTGTATGGAGTGGCAGAGAACAATTAACCCAGTGGATAGTGCTGATAACTAAAGCTACCTCAACCGCCCCCCCCCCCAAGGAAAGGGTATTGTGAGACGCTCTGCACAGGCGCAGAAAACTATAGAGCCAGTGGATAGTGCTGCTGATAACTGGCTACTTCACTGCACCCAAGGAAAGGGTATTTTAAGACGCTCTGCACAGGGGCAGAAAGCTATAAAGCCAGTGGATAGTGCTGATAACTGCAGCTACCTCAACACTCCCCCAAGGAAAGGATATTGTGAGACGTCCTGGACAGGGGCAGAAAGCTATAAAGCCAGTGGATAGTGGTATCTGTGAAACGCTCTGCAGGGGCCCAGGGAATATTAGTGCACTGTTTAGCGATGAGAACTCTGCTGAATGCTCTGCACACACAGAACGTTAGCTGTAAAATGCTCTGCGGGGGCCCCGGGAATATTAGTGAACTGTTTAGCGAGGAAAACTTTGCCTAATGCACTGTACACATAGAATGGTATAGCTGAAATGCTCTGCAGTTGCCCAGGAAAAATTAGCGTACTGTTCAGCGATGAGAACTCTGCTGAATGCACTGCACAAAGGGAACGTTAGCTGTAAAAAGCTCTGCAGGAGACCAGGGAATATTAGCAAACTGTTTAAGGATGAAAACTTTGCCTAATGCACTGTATACATCGAATGGTATAGCTGAAATGCTCTGCAGTGGCCCAGGAAAAATTAGCGTACTGTTCAACAATGAGAAATCTGCCTAATGCACTGCACGCATAGAACGGTAAAGCTGAAATGCTCTGCAGTGGCCCAGGAAAAGTTAGCGTACTGTTTAGCGATGAGAACTCTGCCTAATGCACTGCACACATACAACAGTTTGGCTGAAATGCTCTGCAGTGGCCCAGGAAATATTAGCGTACTGTTTAGCAATGAGAACTCTGCCTAATGCACTGCACACATACAACAGTATAGCTGAAATGTTCTGCAGTGGCCCAGGAAATATTAGCGTACTGTTTAGCGATGAGAACTCTGCCTAATGCACGATACTCACAGAAAACTATAAAGCCAGCGGATAGTGCTGACAACTGCGGCTACCTCAACCCCCCCCCCAAGGAAAGGGTATTGTGAGATGCTCTGCACAGGGGCAGAAAACTATAAAGCCAGTGTATAGTGCTGCTGATAACTGCAGCTAATTCACTGCACCCAAGGAAAGAGTATTGTGAGATGCTTTGGACAGCGGCAGAAAGCTATAAGGCCAGTGGATAGTGGTATCTGTGAAACGCTCTGCAGGGGCCCAGGGAATATTAGCATACTATTTAGCAATGAGAACTCTGCTGAATGCACTGCACACAGGGAACGTTAGCTGTAAAATGCTCTGCAGGGGCCCAGGGAATATTAGCGAACTGTTTAGCGATGAAAACTTTGCCTAATGCACTGCACACATAGAATGGCATAGCTGAAATGCTCTGCAGTGGCCCAGGAAAAAATAGCGTACTGTTCAACAATGAGAAATCTGCCTAATGCACTGCACGCATAGAACGGTAAAGCTGAAATGCTCTGCAGTGGCCCAGGAAAAGTTAGCGTACTGTTTAGCGATGAGAACTCTGCCTAATGCACTGCACACATACAACAGTTTGGCTGAAATGCTCTGCAGTGGCCCAGGAAATATTAGCGTACTGTTTAGCAATGAGAACTCTGCCTAATGCACTGCACACATACAACAGTATAGCTGAAATGTTCTGCAGTGGCCCAGGAAATATTAGCGTACTGTTTAGCGATGAGAACTCTGCCTAATGCACGATACTCACAGAAAACTATAAAGCCAGCGGATAGTGCTGACAACTGCGGCTACCTCAACCCCCCCCCCAAGGAAAGGGTATTGTGAGATGCTCTGCACAGGGGCAGAAAACTATAAAGCCAGTGTATAGTGCTGCTGATAACTGCAGCTAATTCACTGCACCCAAGGAAAGAGTATTGTGAGATGCTTTGGACAGCGGCAGAAAGCTATAAGGCCAGTGGATAGTGGTATCTGTGAAACGCTCTGCAGGGGCCCAGGGAATATTAGCATACTATTTAGCAATGAGAACTCTGCTGAATGCACTGCACACAGGGAACGTTAGCTGTAAAATGCTCTGCAGGGGCCCAGGGAATATTAGCGAACTGTTTAGCGATGAAAACTTTGCCTAATGCACTGCACACATAGAATGGCATAGCTGAAATGCTCTGCAGTGGCCCAGGAAAAAATAGCATACTGTTTAGCGATGAGAACTCTGCTGAATGCTCTGCACACACAGAACGTTAGCTGTAAAATGCTCTGCGGGGGCCCCGGAAATATTAGTGAACTGTTTAGCGAGGAAAACTTTGCCTAATGCACTGCACACATAGAACGGTGTAGGTGAAATGCTCTGCAGTGGCCCAGGAAATATTAGCATACTGTTTAGCGATGAGAACTCTGCCTAATGCACTGCACACATACAACAGTATAGCTGAAATGCTCTGCAGTGGCCCACGAAATATTAGTGTACTGTTTAGCGATGAGAACTCTGCCTAATGCACTCACAGAAAACTTTAAAGCCAGTGGATAGTGCAAATAACTGCGGCTACTTCACTGCACCTAAGGAAAGGGTATTTTAAGACGCTCTGCAGAGGACCAGAAAGCTATAAAGCCAGTGGATAGTGCTGATAACTGCAGCTACCTCAACACTCCCCCAAGGAAAGGGTATTGTGAGACGCTCTGCACAGGGGCAGAAAACTATAAAGCCAGTGTATAGTGCTGCTGATAACTGCAGCTACTTCACTGCACCCAAGAAAAGAGTATTGTGAGATGCTCTGGACAGCGGCAGAAAGCTATAAGGCCAGTGGATAGTGGTATCTGTGAAACGCTCTGCAGGGGCCCAGGGAATATGAGCGTACTATTTAGCAATGAGAACTCTGCTGAATGCACTGCACAAAGGGAACGTTAGCTGTAAAATGCTCTGCAGGGGCCCAGGGAATATTAGCGTACTGTTCAGCGATGAGAACTCTGCCTAATGCACTGCACACATACAACAGTATATCTGAAATGCTCTGCCGTGGCCCAGGAAATATTAGCGTACTGTTTAGCGATGAGAACTCTGCCGAATGCACTGCACACAGGAAATGTTAGCTGTAAAATGCTCTGCAGGAGCCCAGGGAATATTAGCGAACTGTTTAGCGATGAAAACTTTGCCTAATGCACTGCACACATAGAACGGTAAAGCTGAAATGCTCTGTAGTTGCCCAGGGAATATTAGCGTTCTTTTTAGCGATGAGAACTCTGCCTAATGCACTGCACACATAGGATGGTGTAGGTGAAATGCTCTGCAGTTGCCCAGGAAATATTAGCATACTGTTTAGCGATGAGAACTCTGCCTAATGCACTGCACACATAGAACGGTATAGCTGAAATGCTCTGCAGTGGCCCAGGAAATATTAACGTACTGTTTAGCGATGAGAATTCTGTATAATGCACTGCACACATAGAACGGTATAGCTATAAAATTCTCTGCAGTGGCCCAGGAAAAATTAGCGTACTGTTTAGCGATGAGAATTCTGCTTAATACACTGCACACATAGAACGGTATAGCTGAAATGCTCTGCAATTGCCCAGGACATATTAGCGTACTGTTTAGTGATGAGAACTTTGCCTAATGCGCTGCACACATAGAACGGTATAGCTGAAATGGTCTGCACAGGCCTAGATGCTTTAAAAGAAAAAATTGGTGCACTACTGCTCCCAGCCAGCCACAACAGTAATGCACACAATGAGGAGTAGCCTTAAAAAGGACCATTAGGGTTCTTGAAGAGAGGATCCCTACTCTAACACTTTCTCTATATCAGCAGCACTTTCCCTAACCTCTGCCAGCATGCGTCTGAGGCGAGCCGTGGGCGGCACCAGTTTAAGTACTCGGCGGTCACCTGATCGGCCCAGCCACTCACTGCTGTAGACGTGCACAAGGCTGGCACGTCACAGCAGGAAGTGGTGATGCCTTCACTGCATGTTTATTGGCTAAAAAATGGTGCTAAACATGCAGGGAAGGGAAATTAAATTGACTCGAGTACCGCGTGGTGTTCGTCTCGAGTAACGAGCATCTTGAGTACCCTTATACTCGAACAAGCATCATTCTCGGATGAGTTTGCTCGCTCATCTCTAAAGGTAATGCCTCTTTTTTTTTTCAAATTTAACCCCAGACTTAAGGTTTCAGCTCCTTTTTAACCTGCTCCATCCCTGCAGCCCTTGGCCGCTTCCTTATGTACGTTACAGCCATTCACTATATGCGCGGAGAGGTCAGTTATATTCTCGGACAGTATATACACATAGATGTGAGGTAAATTCTCTTCAGTATGTACACACATATGTGAGGTAGATTCTCTTTAGGTATATGCACACAGAGGACTGTTAGATGCTCCTCAGTATATACACTCAGATATAAGGAAGATTCTCTTCTTCAGTATATACATATAGAGATGAGGTAGATTCTCCTCAGTATATACATATAGAGGTGAGGTAGGTTCTCCTCAGTATATACACATAAAGGTGAGGTAGATTCTTCTCAGAATATACATGTAGAGGTGAGGTAGATTCTCTTCAGTATATACACATAGACATTAGGTAGATTCAATTCAGTGTATACACATAGAGGTGACGTAGATTCTCCTCAGTATATAGACATACAGGTGAGGTAGATTCTCTTCACTATATACACATAGACTTTAGGTAGATTCTCCTCAGTATATACACGTTGAGGGGAGGTAGATTCTCCTCAGTATATACACGTAGAGAGGAGGTAGATTTTCCTCAGTATATACACATAGAGGTGATGTAGATTCTCCTCAGTATATAGACATAGAGGTGAGGTAGATTCTCCTCAGTATATGCGCACAGAGCGGCTTTAGATTCTTCTCAGTATATACACACATCCTGTTTCCTGCAAATAAGACCTTCCCTGAAAATAAACTCTACTCTGATTTTTCGGGGTGGCTTGAAATATAAGCCATACCCCAAAAATAAGCCCTAGCAGCATTACATAAAAAAGTCCATTACCTAGCAGGCTCAGTCCAGGTCCTTACCGCTGCTCTCTGGAGCTCCAACGCACTTCTTACAGCTCTCAGCCGCCCACAAAAGATTACTTCCTGGTTGCAGGATTCAAAAGTCCCACCTCCAGGAAGCGATGGCTCTGATTGGCTGAGCAGCGCTCGAGAACAAATCAATGCAGCTCCTCAAGGAACCAATGCGATGGCTGTGATTGATTCATCAAGCGCTGCATTGATTGGCTCAGCAGCGGTCAAAGAACCAATCATAGCCATCATGTTGTGGAGGCAGGATTTATGAATTTGCCAATCAATGCCATGGCTCAGCATGTCGGAGCTCCAGAGAGCAGCAGGAGAGACCTGGACCAAATCTGCTAGGTAAGTATAGGTAAGTAAGATATTGCCAAAAATAAGACCTAGCACCTCTTTTGGGTAAAAGAATTAATATAAGACAGGGTCTTATTTTCAGGGAAACGTGGTAGTGGTGATCAAGATTCTCCTCAGTATATACACATAGAGATTAGGTATATTCTCCTTCAGTATATACACAGACAGGTGAGGTAGATTCTCTTCAGTATATACTCATAGATGTTAGTTAGGTTCTCCTCAGCATATACACATAGAGGTGAGGTCGATTCTTCTCAGTATGTACACATAGAGGTGAGGTATATTCTCCTTCAGTATATACGCAAACAGGTGAGGTAGATTCTCTTCAGTATATACTCATAGATGTTAGTTAGGTTCTCCTTAGTATATACACATAGAGGTGCGGTCAATTCTTCTCAGCATGTACACGTAGAGGTCAGTTTTATTCTCCTCAGTATATACACATAGAGGTGAGGTATATTCTCCTTCAGTATATAGACATACAGGTAAGGTAGATTCTCTTCAGTATATACACATAGACTTTAGGTAGATTCTCCTCAGTATATACACGTTGAGGGGAGGTAGATTCTCCTCAGTATATACACGTAGAGAGGAGGTAGATTCTCCTCAGTATATAGACATAGAGGTGAGGTAGATTTTCCTCAGTATATGCGCACAGAGCGGCTTTAGATTCTTCTCAGTATATACACATATCCTGTTTCCTGCAAATAAGACCTTCCCTGAAAATAAACCCTACTCTGATTTTTCAGGGTGGCTTGAAATATAAGCCATACCCCAAAAATAAGCTCTAGCAGCATTACATTAAAAAGTCCATTGCCTAGCAGGCTCAGTCCAGGTCCTTACCGCTGCTCTCTGGAGCTCCAACGCGCTTCTTACAGCTCTCAGCCGCCCACAAAAGATCACTTTCTGGTTGCAGGATTCAAAAGTCCCACCTCCAGGAAGCGATGGCTCAGATTGGCTGAGCAGCGCTTGAGAACAAATCAGTGCAGCTCCTCAAGGAACCAATGCGATGGCTGTGATTGGTTCATCAAGCGCTGCATTGATTGGCTCAGCAGCGGTCAAAGAACCAATCATAGCCATCATGTTGTGGAGGCAGGATTTATGAATTAGCCAATCAATGCCATGGCTCAGCATGTCGGAGCTCCAGAGAGCAGCAGGAGAGACCTGGACCGAATATGCTAGGTAAGTATAAGGTAAGTAAGATATTGCCAAAAATAAGACCTAGCACCTCTTTTGGGTAAAAAAATTAATATAAGACAGGGTCTTATTTTCAGGGAAACGCGGTAGTGGTGAGCTAGATTCTCCTCAGTATATACACATAGAGGTGAGGTATATTCTCCTTCAGTATATACACAAACAGGTGAGGTAGATTCTCTTCAGTATATACTCATAGATGTTAGTTAGGTTCTCCTCAGTATATACACATAGAGGTGAGGTCGATTCTTCTCAGTATGTACACGGAGAGGTCAGTTATATTCTCCTCAGTATATACACATAGAGGTGAGGTAGATTCTCCTCAGTATATACGCATAGAGGGGAGGTATATTCTCCTCAGTATATACACGAACAGGTGAGGTAGATTCTCTTTTCAGTATATACACATAGATGTTAGTTAGGTTCTCCTCATTATATACACATAGAGGTGAGGTCGATTCTCCTCAGTATATACACGTAGAGGTCAGTTATATTCTCCTCAGTATATACACATAGGGGTGAGGTAGATTTTCCTCAGTATATACACATAGAGGTGAGGTATATTCTCCTCAGTATATACACAAACCGGTGAGGTAGATTCTCCTCAGTATATTCACATAGATGTTAGCTAGGTTCTCCTCAGTATATACAAATAGAGGTGAGGTCGATTCTCCTCAGTATATAAACCTAGAGGGGAGGTGGATTCTCCTCAGTATATACACATAGAGGTGAGGTAGATTCTCCTCAGTATATACACATAGACATTAGGTAGATTCTCCTCAGTATGTCGTGGATTTCCTTTTTGTGTCCACGGCCTACTCAAATAGGAATGTTTGCACCCTTCCAGATTAATTATGAATTGGTTATGCGCATAAGAAGATTTCACACTGACACAGGTTCAGCATGTATAAATTTCCCAATTCTGCTTTACTTGTGGGCGCGCAGCCTCTTTTAAAGAGTTTAACATATCTGCCCATCTGGGCAGGTCAAAGATTACATAGATACAACATATTAATTATTGGATAAGCATCTTGAAATTCTTCCATCATCCGGTCATCTGTTATTGCCCGTCACGTGGTATCAGTCCGGAGAGGGCAGGGCGAGATGAGTGGGTTGTCTTGGACCCACGTGTGTTTGCTCCGATATGATTGGAGGTTACAGCTTGAACTATTAATTGCATACATTTCCCATGTTATTTGCATAAGTTTCCAGTAAAACTGCTTTGGTTATTATTGCGGTAGCTAAAAACAGTACTGCTTCAGACTGGTTGTTTATGTCTGATTTTACCCCTGCTAAAGTTACTAAGAATCGGGAAATAGAGCGTCCTTGCTAAATGTTAAATGCTAGCTTCTGCTTGCATCTATAGGAGTTTAGAGAATGGAAAGTTTCTGAATATATTGGATACACAAAAAAACAAGAAAGAATGGTTGCGCCAAATTTCAGGTTTGTGCGATACAGATCTGTGTTATTAGTTACATTACATAGGGGGTGACTTTCGCGCTTAGAATTGAATAATCAAGTTGTGACCCCTTTAATTTTCCTATTTACGACCTAAAGAACGGTTGTACCAAATTTCATATTTGTGTGGTACAGATGTGTAGTGGCCCCGAACATCATCCTGATCCCCTCCATAAATGTCATACATGTTTTGTCTCATGTGGATGCACTGTGCAAAGCTGTCATGTCATTTTCTATATGTGTGTTGCACAGCTGCAGCGTCTGAAGGGTTAACTGCAATAAAATCTTTTCCGGTCAGCTCTGTCTGCTGAATGTATCTATTCTCTTGTGTCATCTGGTAGTGATAGTCAGCTACCGACATGGTGAGAGGATGCATCTATATGCACTCCTTACTCAGTAAGTAATGGTCGTTTTCTGTGATTAATGCCTTGCATTTATTATCTATCATTCACATGCAGCGTGGCTTTAACCCTTTCCCGCTCAAGGACGTATATTTACATCCTTGAGCGTCGGGGTATGTATGCCGTAGAAACAAGACGCACTGAAAGATGGCGGAATGTCGTTTTGTTTTTCATTTAACTACACTTATATGGTACTTTAAATAGCACCATTAAAAAACTACAACTTGTCCCGCAAAAGCGAGCCTTCGTACAGTGACATCGATGGATAAATAACGGAGTTATCATTTTTTAAAGGGGGGAGGAAAAAACTAAAATGGAAAAAAAAAGGGCCGTGTCATTAAGGAGTTAAGACTTCAGGGGGAGCCCAGGGTGGCAGTACCAATGCGGTTCACTGATGGAAGTGCAGGGTAACCCGCTAAATTATTATGGCGTCATTAATAGGTTGCTGGTCTGCATGGTGAACAACCTATATCAGAATGGTCTGGCACTTTGTATTGATAGGGGCCAAGAGGGGCTGAAGGAGTTAATATATGTTGCTTAGTAATCCATTTGAATCAAAATGAATATATTGCAAATATATATGTGTAACAGAACTCATGACTATTGAGAAACAGGTTTCTACGCCTGATCTAAGTGGAATCAGGAAGTTCCAAGAACAGATGTCTCGGAATTTAGCAAGAGATGGCCTAACCGCAAAGAAATTGTCAGCTCTCGTTCTCTAAAAATAATGTGCTTGTCTAAAAGTCATGTGAAATCGGCTATTTCTTAAATGTCATATATCACAAGGTTTTGTCGAATGATTAAGTCATACGGTTTTTGTTAGATGTATGTGAAATCACGAGGTTATTCCCTGTTTTACCACAAGTCGCGTCCCTGCGAGGGCGATCTTCTATAAAAACAGACGATGCAAATAATAAACGCAGAGTTCATTGCTTCACCATATACCGTGTATGGTCAGTACTTTGACTCTCAAGGAGTGCTCCTACGTAGGTCAATTTGAAACCGGACAACATCACTGACCAGTCTGTTTGAACAGACTAACCCTCCACAGTTCTTGGCGCCCAACTAGGGGGCGGGGCTTATCTTTATAGGACATCGCAACCAGTAGACTGAAACCAACTCCTGGCCCGTTGACGTGGATACTGGATCCTGAGACCCCAGACTGAAAACACCGGTGTAAAGGTAAGAGCTTGTCTTACTATTATACAGTGGATTCTTTTGATCTGTGTCTAACGGACTAGAGGTTAGTTTGTTGCCTGTTTCAATATATTTTCTGCCCCGTCCATATTTTAGAGTGAATAAGTTCATTTAACTGTCCTAGACGGAAGAACTCACTCATTGGGACTTAAAGAGTCATGTTGTCTGTATTGGAGATTGAAATAATTGTTATTGTTATAGTCTCATTTCTGGCAGTCATATTCTTACTCTGGATCTGTTATAATATTACTAAAAGTTCCCTAAGAGGCGAAGTCTGGTCTCCCCTGAATCCTAGTGTTTGAAGTTGACCACGTTTTAGTTCTGTAAATCTATTCCGGGACAGGGAACTGTGTGTTCCCAGATAGTCTCAGTGATTATCTTAGTTTACTGTGTGAAATATACGTCCTGTATACTTAGTGAAGAATAGTTGGAAACTGGTCAACATGGGGTCTGAACAGTCCAAGACATATCAGACTCCTATTGAAATAATTAAAGATAGAGAAGGGGAGGACATTTGCAGACAAGCCTATAAAGTTTACAAACGTATAGGCCTCAAGAAGGCGGGAACATTCAATTATGAATTTTGGTCACAATATGAGGATAAGCATAGAAAGGAAATAAGAAATAAAGGTTTGGAAAAAGGCATGAAAGCCATCCTGGACTGCTCTAAAACAGCAGAAGACGAACACTGGGACTCCGAGTCCCGAGGCGAGGGCATTTTAGTTTATTGTCCTATGGCCAGGCCACCAATAGACGTTCCCATGGAAACCCCTACAGTTCCATTGGTCCCTCCTGTCGTCAGGGCCGCTCCACCAATGTCTCCTAATAATCCCTTTAATTCTCTGTATCCCACTTTGCCGCCCCTACCCCCTACGTATCCACAGGCTACTGCCCAGATGGATACACCTCCCTACAGCCCTCAATCAGGATCCCCGGGCCCTGAAGTAAATAGAGGTCCGGCTTGGGACTGTCCACGTTGTGGTCAACAGAATGCCTGTTTTAGAGAACTCTGTACGGTATGTGGGACTCCACGTCCCAGGGACCAGTGTAGACAACCGGTTCCCTTGTTCCCAGTTACAACCTCCACTACCCATTATAGAGAAACGGTCAGACAAGATGACACTGACAGACCATCGTCTTCTAATGACAGACCCACGGACGCACATAGACCAACTCCCGGGTCTACAGTCACTACATGGCGACCCTGGAGCGCCACAGACCAGATGGCACTGTGTCAGCAACTGCCCGATCCCCAGACAGAGACAGCAGCTTTCCATAGAAAGTTGGAAGTCATACAGAAAAACTACTCTGCCACTTGGACAGACATGGAATGTCTTATGAATGTAAAATGTCCTCTGGGCCTTTACAATAGTATTGCTCAATTTTGTGGTCTTGAAGATCGCCCAGATGACCCCCAGACATTACTTAGTGGTACTCAATATGTAGACAAGGTTAAGGCCTGGTTTAAGGATAAAGCCCAAGAGAGACGTACAGCCCTAACCCAGTGTAGACAGAACAAGGGCGAGTCTATTGAATGTTACTTTGGCCGTTTAGAGGAAGTAGGCAGAGATCTGGGTCTGTATGATTGTCCAAAAGTCATACGTAATGCTGCTTTTTGTGAAGCCTTTATGCAAGGAATAGATAAGCGCCTGTCCGAACGCGTTAAAGCATGTACCCCCGATTGGCGACAGGCCAGACCGCGTGATCTATATAAGAAAGCTGTAGGATTTGTCATGGACACAGAAGACCACGCAAAGGGTGTTATGGTTAAACATTACACCATGGAGAGGGACACAGTCCGACTTACAGACCCCAGGCGGGAGACCCGTAAGTGTTATAACTGCGGGAAGACTGGACACTTGGCCCGTAATTGTAGGGCCCCTAAACGCCCTAGACAGAACATGTCAGACGAAAGGGGGCAACAGGGAAGTACGGCCAATACCACATCATCCCGCCCACAGGGAAACAACAGGTATACCAATTACCAATGAAGGTCTGGCACTCCTTCCCCCGTGTCCCTTATAGTTACTGACACATGTGGACCACAAATTTTTCAGCCTTTAAAAATCCAGGGGAAGGAGGTGCCCTTTTTAATTGACACAGGGGCCACTAAATCATGTGTCAGTGTCTCACAAGTCAATGACCTTAGCATTCCCCTCTCAGACTCCATAGCCATAGCTGTTGGAGTGTCCGGTGAACCAACACCCATGCGTGAGACCGAGCCCATAGAAGTCTCCTTTCAAGGGTCACGAGTCCTCACTCGCTTCCTGGTGTCACCCGCTGGGGATTGCATCATGGGAACCGATGTGATGGGACCCCTGGGGTGCTGTATTCAGCTCCATCCTTCCGGTGAGGCTCATGTCAGTACCTCCGCGGCCGACCACCAGGTATTCTGTCTCAAGGCAGCAGACTTGGTCACTCCGCCTCCTTCTTGTACTGTATATGTGTTGACCCCAGAAGATACACAGGTTCTCTCAGCAGTACCAGAGATCATATGGGCAAAAGGGAAGACAGACTTGGGGCGTCTCCACGTACCCCCAGTCATGGTGTATCTCAAAGATGGAGAAAAAGCTCCCATGATTCGTCAGTATCATAGCCTCCACTATTACAGAGTTATGTGCCTTGAATGCTTTAAAACCTTGCGTCTCACCCGCCAACACGCCACTCTTCCCGGTTAAAAAGAAAGGCAAGAAAGGTGAACCTGATACTTACCGGATGGTTCACGATCTAAGAGAAATCAATAAGGTGACCATCCTAGAAACACCTTTGGTCCCCAATCCCTACACTCTGTTGTCCACCATACCATCCGGAACCTGTTGGTACACTCTGATCGATCTCGCCAATGCATTTATGTCCGTCCCGCTACACCCCGATTGCCAGTACCTGTTTGCCTTCACGTTCCGAGGAAAACAGTACTGCTGGACTGTCCTACCACAAGGGGCACAAAACAGCCCAAATCAATTCACCCGATGTATGATGCTTGTACTTGATGCATGGACGGTCCCACCGGGTGTGGCCCTGCTTCAGTATGTTGATGATCTCCTACTCTGTGCACCGGACAGACCTGCCTGTGTTGCGGCCTCACTTAGCCTCCTTTGTTTTCTTGCAGACAGTGGGTGTAAAGCCAGTAAAGACAAATTACAGTTTTGAAAATCTCATGTTGTGTTTCTTGGTCACTACCTAGGTCCTGGTACAAAACACCTCACGCCAGAACGTACCAAGGTGGTGGAGGACATGCCACTCCCCGCCTCCCATGCTCAGTTGCGGACATTTCTGGGGTTAGTTTCATATTGTCGGCCATGGATTTGCTCTGCCTCCATGACCATGCAGCCTCTGTACGACTGCCTGAGTTCTAAGCCATTTGCTTTGACTCCGGAAGCCGAGTCAGCTTTCCATCAGCTGAAAATACAGATTACCAGTGCTCCAGCACTAGGTCTACCAGACTATGATAAACCCTTCCAGATGTTCGTGACTGAGATGGCGGGACATGCTACTGCCGTCCTCACACAAGAGCATGGTGACAAAAAGCGCCCTGTAGCATACTACAGTGCACATCTTGACGCAGTAGCCAGGGGTTCACTCTCCTGTGTACGAGCAGTTCTGGCAGTACAAGCACTACTTGAGAAAGCTTCTGAGGTGGTCCTAGACTACCCTCTTGTGGTCCTCACGCCCCATGACGTACATGGAATTCTGACACAGGTGAGCCGTAGACATTTGTCTCTTGCTAGACAGATCAAAATGGAACTTGCAGTACACTCTTCATCCAATGTCTCATTTCAACGTTGCACAACTTTGAATCCGGCCACCTTACTGCCATTAGGTGACACTGATTCAAATGGGGGAGTAAGTACAGGGGACCAGCTTTTCGCGAATTCCCTGACTGATGAGGAGGAGGCCTTTGACGCAGAACACCAGCATGACTGTGCTGCTCTGATGGAGCAGGAGACAGCTGGATTTGCTCATGTCACAGATAAGCCACTCCTGAACCCCCACCTTGAAATGTTTGTGGATGGATCACGATACCAGAATGAGATGGGCAGATTTGTGACAGGGTTTGCTGTAGTATCAATGAATGAAGTACTGATAGGCCGCGCCTTGCCCCCACATATGTCAGCACAGGAAGCGGAGCTGTGCGCTCTGACCGAGGCCTGCAAGTTAGCCCAGGGAGTCACTGCTAATATCTACACGGACTCCAGGTACGCGTTTGGCGTTGCGCATGACTATGGGCCGATTTGGCGCGCGCGGAGCTTTTTAACAGCTCAAGGCAGACCGATAAAGAATGGTGAGGCAGTAAGTAGTTTAATGTCAGCTATCATGCTCCCAGAGCAGGTGGCAATAGTGAAAGTCAAAGCACACACTCAGGGTGACTCCTTGGAAAGTAAGGGCAACGAGAAAGCAGACAAGGCCGCTAGGGCCGCAGCCCTGCTAGATTGGAGAACACCCGTGTGCAGAGTTCAGACCAGGTCCTGCCCAGCAGAGCAGGATCCTGAGCCCCCTGTCAAGGACCAGACCCTCTCTGTCCCACCACAGAAGGAGGTGGACCTACTCCCCTCAGGGCAAGAGCAGGAGCGCTGGGCAAGTGCAGGGGCAGTGAAAGAAAAGGAAGGTTGGATGATGGGTGCGCGTATGTGTTTACCTGCGGCTGCCTATCCTAGTATGGCCCTTTTGGCTCATGGAAAGGTGCACGCTTCGCGCAATGCTATGGTCGCCCTGGTGGAGAAAATGTGGTACGCTCCGGGATTTGACAGGATGGCAAAGGCATACGTCAAGGCTTGTGAAATCTGTGCACTACATAACCCCGGTCAAGTAGTAAAGACCCCTCGGAAGTGCACTCCGCGACCTTTGTACCCCTTCCAGAGACTACAGATAGATTACATCCAGCTGCCCAGGTCAGGAAGGTATGAGTATGTCCTGGTATGCGTTGACCTCTTTTCTGGGTGGGCTGAGGCCTACGCGGTCCCGAAGGCCACTGCCCAGGCCACTGCAAAAAAACTTGTGTCAGAGTTAGTGTGCAGATTTGGGGTACCAGAGACCATTGAGAGCGACCGAGGTACTCATTTTACTGGCGAGGTAATGCGAGAAGTCATGTCGGCCCTAGGGGTGGAACAAGCCTTTCACACCCCCTATCATCCGCAAAGCTCCGGAAAAGTGGAAAGACTCAATGGCACCCTCAAACTAAAAATTCAGAAAGCCATGGTTGAAACGGGAAAACCTTGGCCCGAGTGCCTACCTTTGGCCCTCTACTCAGTACGGACCACGCCAAATAGGAAAACAGGACTGTCCCCATATGAGATTCTCTTTGGCTCCGTGCCTAGGTTAGGACTGTATCATCCACAAGCTCTATCCCTGGGTCATGATAAAGTTACTTCCTTTGTGCAGGACTTATGCCAAAAGCTAAAAATAACGCACAACCTAGTTTTCTCTTCTATTCCAGACCCTGATAGTTTGGAAGGATCCCACTCTCTGAATCCTGGAGATTGGGTGGTGGTAAAGAGACACGTCAGAAAGACTTTGGAACCTCGCTTTGACGGACCATACCAGGTACTGTTAACCACTCCCACTTCGGTCAAGTTAGAAGGCAAACCCACTTGGATTCATGCCTCACACTGCAAGAAAGTTCCAACGCCTCAGCACCATGAGGGGGGTGGAAAATAAGCCCAACCCAGGGTGGGGGAGGGGGATGGCAACCTGGACACCAGCGCTGATAGTCTGGATAGGTGTATTATTTACCCTTTGTCTTCTTGGACTACTCTCTTTTCGGGACAATTCCTCACCAACTGTCGATGTAAGAAGAAGATGGACTGTTTGGGCGGAAGGACACCCCAACATGTGGGAATACTTTGCAAAAGACGTACTGAATATTTCCCATATGTGCATGCCCAACCTTCGGAGTGGGGAAGATATTTTACGGACTTGCTTACTGTCTATCCCCACCCCAGTAAAGACACTTCGCGATATATATTCAATAGTGCATAACGATAGTGATGTAGAGGAGAGCAATGTTTTCCAGGAAAATACCTTTCTTAATGTATATGAATATTGTCCCTATTGTGATGCGGTCGAACATACACTTTATATTTCACACAAACAAATGTTAAGAGATTTGTTTAGATTCATGAAAACAATAATGCATTTTAAAAAGTCAGATGTCGGCTTTGATCTTGGGACTTGTTCCGATCGCCATATTTGGGGTCAGGAAGGAATTTTTCCCCTTTTATACAAGGATAATTGGCTTTTTCCTAAAAGGGTTTTCGCCTTCCTCTGGATCAACTCAGCCTCAAAATTCCCCATAATTGTCATGCAAAATAGAACTGGATCCTGTGTGTGACTTCCTGATGTCCAAAATGGGGGAATGATAGGGGCCAAGAGCGGCTGAAGGAGTTAATATATGTTGCTTAGTAATCCATTTGAATCAAAATGAATATATTGCAAATATATATGTGTAACAGAACTCATGACTATTGAGAAACAGGTTTCTACGCCTGATCTTAGTGGAATCAGGAAGTTTCAAGAACAGATGTCTCGGAATTTAGCAAGAGATGGCCTAACCGCAAAGAAATTGTCAGCTCTCGTTCTCTAAAAATAATGTGCTTGTCTAAAAGTCATGTGAAATCGGCTATTTCTTAAATGTCATATATCACAAGGTTTTGTCGAATGATTAAGTCATACGGTTTTTGTTAGATGTATGTGAAATCACGAGGTTATTCCCTGTTTTACCACAAGTCGCGTCCCTGCGAGGGCGATCTTCTATAAAAACAGACGATGCAAATAATAAACGCAGAGTTCATTGCTTCACCATATACCATGTATGGTCAGTACTTTGACTCTCAAGGAGTGCTCCTACGTAGGTCAATTTGAAACCGGACAACATCACTGACCAGTCTGTTTGAACAGACTAACCTTCCACAGTTCCCACTGTGTGTGGGAGTATACGCTAAGCAGCCACCCCCCTCTATATCAAGAGGCAGTGTGAGTGGCTGTCTTAGCGGTGTCCTGCACAGGTGTTATTCGCTCCTCCATTTGGTAGTCAGCTACCTGCATGGTGAGAGGATGCATCTATATGCACTCCTTACTCAGTAAGTAATGGCTGTCTGCTGAATGTATCTATTCTCTTGTGTCATGTAGTATAAGTGAAGGTATTAATGTGAGTGTCTGAGAGCAGGAAAGGAGTCCATTTTCAGGAGGAGAGAGTGCTAACACAGGGCTGCATGAAAGCACCTATAGCTTCGATGTAGGTGAAGATGGAGGAGGAAGAGCAACATCTCATAGCATCTGGAGATGGATGTGAGAGAAGTGAGTTCCAGAAACAGAGAGAGCGCACTACCCCAGGTTGCTAAAACAGGTACCTACTCACAATACAGGCGTTTTTCCTGTGCGGCCGTCCGTCAGTTAGGATCACCACACAGAGGTACTTTATTGGCTAAGCCATCTTGAATAAGTGTTCTTGTCAGCGTGTATGCGGAGTGACCCCTACCCTTTTACCTCCTCTGGAGTGCCCCCAATCCAGACATATATATAACATGGACTATAGAGCTGTATTGATCCTGTGCATCCTCCCTACCTCTGAATTTTGGCCTGTCTTTTTGCTAAAAGTGAATTGTGCATGCATTGCCTGCTATTCAAGTTTATTTCAAGTAAAAGTCATACCGAGTCCTATCCGTTCCTAAGGACCCGAGGTACTAAACACAAGTCTCTGTGTTTATTACTCTGTCGCATAGAATAACGGTGTGTGGGAATGGTGGCATCACGAGTGATATCTACTACAAACCCCCTCATCCCCTTTATTGGCACTCTTTGCCAAAGGAGTGTTGAAGCTTGGCCGGTAATCTACACTGACCTTGGCAGCGTGTCATCCCTATGGGACCCGAGCATGGTAAGTGCCACCATCACACGTCAGCACTTAACCCTCCCAAAACTTTAGCCAGGTGCCCAGGGTCACCCCTCTGGGGTGTTGCAGATGTGTGTTATTACTTACATTACATAGGGGGTCACTTACTTGGTGCTTAGAATTGAATAATCAAGTTGTAACCGACTTTTCCTATTTAGGACCTAAAGAATGGTTATACCAAATTTAACTTTTTTAGGACACCGGGAAGTTAGAGAATTAGATTGGGTACATTACACAGGGGTGCCAATACTTTTGCACTTAGCATTGAATAATCAAGTTGTGACCCCTTTAATTTCCTATTTAGGACCTAAAGAATGATCGCGCCAAATTTCACATTTGTACGACACCGGGACGTTAGAGAATTGCTGGCGAGTCAAACAGTCAGTCAGGGAGAGCTTTCGCCTTTATATATAAAGATATAACCCCATAATTTAAAAATAAACACATACATCCGTATTGGTAATTTCATACAGTATAAGTAAAGTGATCTGAAACCAAAAAAGAAGAAACAAATAAGAAGTTACCCTGAAAATTGTTACATTTTAATTCCTTAAGGGTAGACCATTTTGGATATCCCTTTTCACATGCCTATTTAGGGTTTATGATATCGGGGATCTCTTTGTTAGAGATAGCGGAGAGCATAAAGAGGTTGGCCAACAAAAATAAAAGAGATACTGAGCAAGCACGAATGCAGTAACGCTGTCCCACTCTCTTCTCACTTCCTTAGCACCTTTTCTGACAAGTAGAGAAGACGCTGCCACTTCAGAAAGGACCCTTCCACCAGAGATATCAATCTGGTAGAGACTATCACATGTAATGGCAGTGGCCTTTTTTGGGGGTAGCCAATCTAGAGGGGGTGGCTAATCTATAGCAAGAGAGAACGTAAAGGGACACTAACTTTTAAGAGAATTTGTTCTCACCTGATAGCTTGTGTGTATCATCAATCTTGTAATATACTTTCATTAAAAGTTTTTCTATCTTACAACAGTCAATCATGTCTAAAGTGCCAGCCCCTGCAATCAACCATCAATCTGTTGTTAGGCATTCAGCTTCTTTAGCAAGTAGGACTTTTGGATGTCTTCTTAGCTATGTGCGACAGGCTGTCTTTAAAGGCTGTTCCCCTGCTCTCACACTGTCTCAGATCTGCCGTCAGTGTGTACACGGGGAGATGAGCATAAGTTGTCGGAAAAGTTAGTGTCTTCTTAAAACAAGGATAGATAAAGCAGAAGAGGAAGAGAGAGAACACAAAAGAGACTGAAAATGAGACAGAGTAAAAGATGGTGGGATCAAGTCCTGTTGTATACTTGGTTTGCCAAAAATGCTTGGGTATACCACACTAATGTTGCCAATCTATTGTGTGCTATGAAGGCTTTTACCATATGAAACTACAGCTTCCAGTATGACCTGAACAATGATAAGAATATACTGAGAGTTGTAATTTTACAAACTAGAATGGCTGTGTGGCCCTCACACATGAACACAATGATACTGATAGGACGCAGCCAAAGACAGAATGCACAATGTCACTGACTCATGGATGATGTACTTTGAATTTGTTAATTTTCTTTTCCATTTCGTCCAGACCTTCATGACTTCTTTTATTCATATGCTTTTCTCTGTAGAATTAACAACACAGATATGTTAGGCTCCTCTGGAAACAATAGCACCACATACTGTGTCACCTGAAAACAGCTCTATTCATTGTGCCCCAGAAATATATTATAGCATCCACTGTGCCCCCAAAAATAAAATATAATAACTGTGACCCCAGAAATAAATTATTTTACAGTGTTACCAAAGGATATAACTAGAAAAGCCTGGGCCCCTAAACAATTTTTTGAATGAACCCCTCTCTTCGACATACAAATATGACTGCTGCAGGCAATTACTTCTTCTGTGTTTACCAAACATCAGGCTGGTATGCAAATAAACAAGACTAATGGCACTGAACTAGCGGGGTATCAGAATGGTGAGCTCACCTTAGTTTTTTATTTTAAACATTTCCTGCCCACTTTCCACTTTTTTTGTTTTTACTTGGAAAACCTCATTAGGGATCCCAAAATTTAAAATCTACAACCTTTTTATTTCTCTTTAAATGTGGTTATAATGTGTGGGGAGAATGTCTTCCTTCCCACCACTACAGCTGCAGCAGCTGCTCAGAATGGCAGCTTTGAAGCCTTAGTGTTATGCTCCACCCCATGGAGGGACTCTTGATTGAGGAGGAGTCCAGCCTTCCATGCGCCTGTGCATGAGAATGAGTTGTATAACGAGCAGGGACAGTGCATGGAAGCTCTGATGAGTACAGTGCTAAGCCCCACTCCTTGGAGGATGAGTCCAAAGCCTCCAGAAGTGTTCTATAAAAAGATTTAAAGCTGTGTCACAAGAATAGAGTGAGGAAACAGTAAGAGTGAGCAGCAGCAAGATTCGTTAAGGGGCAGCAGTGGCAGTAATAGAAGGAACCAGCAAAGCCAAGGAATTGGCAGAGGCCATTCATAGAGACTATCAAGGCTCAGAGGTAGCAACTACCAGATGCCTTGATGACTCGGGAGCCAAAGATGAACTATTTGGACCATTAAAGCAATGGTCCTTACATTGTGTGAAAGGAGAGGGAGGCTCCCTTCCCACAAGCACCTGTCGGAGGCTTCGATAGGTGTGTACATCAAATTTAGTGCAGATGAAGATAGAAGCAAAAGCGAATGGCCAAAGGTGCATTGAGCAAGCATGAATTTATTGCTACCCTTGAGACTACATAAAATCCCTGACCATGGTGGGGAATGAGGACTCACTGGGACTGTGATATCATTATTGTAGTTATGACGCCATAGTATGGGTAACGGGTGAATACAAAGTCTGGCAGGAAAGTTCTTATAATGTTGTTATGTAGTTATGATGTTAAGTGGATGATGGTACGTAAAATGAGTATGTTGATATGTAATGGCGCAGTATGGCAGACGATATAGAGAGGTGCTGTTTCAACAAGATGTGTTGTGACTAGAGATGAGTGAGCATACTCGGTAAGGTCAGCCCCCCGAACCAATCAGCTGCAGATTCGTACTTCATGACGTATTAACCATGCCCACTGTCTATAAAACCCAATGCAGCTTGATTAGAATAAAGAAATTTCATTTAGCTGAACAGCAGGTTTCAGTGTGATTCTTCCGTGCATGTCCAGGCCGCAGGCCTTATACCTACTAATCAGGAAGGGGGAGGAGATTCATCATTAGTTATATTAGTACTAGAGATGAGCGAGCACCAAAATGCTCGGGTGCTCGTTACTCGATACTAACTTTTCGCGATGCTCAAGGGTTCGTTTCGAGTAACGAACCCCATTGAAGTCAATGGGCGACCCAAGCATTTCTGTATATCGCCGATGCTCGCTAAGGTTTTTATTTGTGAAAATCTGGGAAATTCAAGAAAGTGATGGGAACGACACAGAAACGGTTAGGGCAGGCGAGGGGCTACATGTTGGGCTGCATCTCAAGTTCCCAGGTCCCACTATTAAGCCACAATAGCGGCAAGAGTGCCCCCACCCCTCCCAACAATATTTACTCCTGAAAAACCCTCATTAGCAAGGCACACATTAGCTAAGCACCACACTACCTCCAACCAAGCACAATCACTGCCTGCGGAACACACCGCTGCCACTTCTCCTGGGTTACATGCTGCCCAACCCCCCCGCACGACCCAGTGTCCACAGCGCACACCAAAGTGTCCCTGCGCAGCCTTCAGCTGCCCTCATGCCACACGCTGGCCTTATAGCCACACAACCCTCATGTCTATTTATAAGTGCGTCTGCCATGAGGAGGAACCGGAGGCACACACTGCAGAGGGTTGGCAGGGCCAGGCAGCGACCCTCTTTAAAAGGGGCGGGACGATAGCCCATAATGCTGTACAGAAGCAATGAGAAATCCAATCCTGTGCCACCTCTATCAGGAGCTGCACACGTGGGCATAGCAATGGGGAACCCATGTGCCACACACTATTCATTCTGTCAAGGTATCTGCATGCCCCAGTCAGACCGGGGTTTTTTATAAATAGTCACAGGCAGGTACAACTCCGCAATGGGAATTCCGTGTGCACCCACAGCATGGGTGGCTCCCTGGAACCCACTGGCTATACATAAATGTATCCCATTGCAGTGCCCTGGACAGCAGAGCTAACGTCAGATTAAATGCTGGTGGGCTTCGGCACACACTGCATGCCCCAGTCACACTGGGGTTTTTTATAAGTAGACACAGGCAGGTACAACTCCCTATTGTGAAGTCCCTGTGGACCCACAGCATGGGTAGCTCCCTGGAACCCACCGGCGGTACATAAATAATTCCCATTGCAGTGCCCAGCACAGCTGAGGTAACGTCAGGTTTAATGCAGGTGGGCTTCGGCCCACACTGCATGCCCCAGTCAAACTGGGGTTCTTTAGAAGTAGACACATGCAGTTACAACTCCGTGTGGACCGACAGCATGGGTGGGTCCCAGGAAGCCACTGGCGGTACATAAATATATCCCATTGCAGTGCCCAGCACAGCTGAGGTAACGTCAGGTTTAATGCAGGTAGGCTTCGGCCCACACTGCATGCCCCAACCTGACCGGGGTTTTTAGTTCATAGACACAGGCAGGTACAACTCCCTATTGTGAAGTCCGTGTGGACCCACAGCATGGGTGACTCCCTGGAACCCACCGGCGGTACATAAATAAATCCCATTGCAGTGCCCAGCACAGCTGAGGTAACGTCAGGTTTAATGCAGGTGGGCTTCGGCCCACACTGCATGTCCCAGTCAGACTGGGGTTCTTTATAAGTAGACACATGCAGTTACAACTCCGTGTGGACCGACAGCATGGGTGGGTCCCAGGAAGCCACCGGCGGTACATAAATATATCCCATTGCAGTGCCCTGGATAGCAAAGCTAACGTAAGATTACATGCAGGTGGGCTTCGGCCCACACTGCATGTCCCAGTCAGACTGGGGTTCTTTATAAGTAGACACATGCAGTTACAACTCCGTGTGGACCGACAGAATAGGTGGGTTCCAGGAAGCCATCGGCGGTACATAAATATATCCCACTGCATTGCCCAGCACAGCTGAGGTAACGTCAGATTAAATGCAGGTGGTCTTCGGCCCACACTGCATGCCCCAGTCTGACCTGTGTTTTTAATACATAGACACTCGCAGGTACAAATCCCTAATGTGAAGTCCCTGTGGACCCACAGCATGGGTGGCTCCCTGGAACCCACCGGCTGTACATAAATGTATCCCATTGCAGTGCCCTGGACAGCATAGCTAACGTCAGATTACATGCAGGTGGGCTTCGGCCCACACTGCATGCCCCAGTCACACTGGGGTTTTTTATATGTAGACACAGGCAGGTACAACTCCCTATTGTGAAGTCCCCATGGACCCACAGCATGGGTGGCTCCCTGGAACCCACCGGCGGTACATAAATAAATCCCATTGCAGTGCCCAGCACAGCTGAGGTAACGTCAGGTTTAATGCAGGTGGGCTTCGGCCCACACTGCATGCCCCAGTAAGACTGGGGTTCTTTAGAAGTAGACACATGCAGTTACAACTCCGTTTGAACCGACAGCATGGGTGGGTCCCAGGAAGCCACTGGCGGTACATAAATATATCCCATTGCAGTGCCCTGGACAGCAAAGCTAACGTCAGATTACATGCAGGTAGGCTTCGGCCCACACTGCATGCCCCAGTCTGACCGGGATTTTTAATACATAGACACTGGCAGGTACAAATCCCTAATGTGAAGTCCCTGTGGACCCACAGCATGGGTGGCTCCCTGGAACCCATCGGCGGTACATAAATGTATCCCATTGCAGTGCCCTGCTCAGCAGAGCTAACGTCACATACAATACAGGTGTGCTTCGGCCCACAGTGCATGCCACAGTCAGAGTGGTAATATGTACCTTAACAGTAACCGCGTTGGTGGGAATGTGGTGGCGACTACGGACCTAGTAGCGCGGTTTTATTTAGTTGGTTTTCGGAATGTGGCCAGGATTAAGTGGGCCGTGGCGGGGGGATGGTGGGGGGGCTCTCTTGTTGTGTCGGTTAAATTCTTGGACTGCCACCAGACGGACCAATGCAAAGGTATTTGCCAAGAATGTTTTCATTGTTGGAGGAGGAGGGGGATGTTTTTGAGGCACTACGTGTCCTCTACACGTGTCCGTGGTTATATGCACCTTAACAGTAACCGCGTTGGTGGGAAATGGCCTCGCCACCATCATGTCTTTGGGAAGCCTTCGTTTCCACACCCCAGTGACATAGCATTAGCAGCGGTATAGGTAGAGCCCAGAATTAGTTACATTTCAGTGGTAGCATTAGAGACAGGCCCCAGTAACATATCCCTAGCAGCATTATAGGGGGAGCACAGTATTAGTTCCATTTCAGAAGTAGTAGCAGTCCAGACAGGCCCCAGTAACATATCACTAGCAGCAGTATAGGGGAGCACAGTCTTAGTTCCATTTCAGTAATAGTAGCAGTCAAGACAGGCCACAGTAACATTCCCGTTGCAGCAGTTTAGGGAGATAACAGTCTCTTTCACATTTCAGTAGTTGCAGTATAGACAAGGCCCCAGTTACATTTATGTAGCAAAAGTGTAGGCCAACCCCACACACCTTGCTGTAGCATGAGTGCAGGCGAAGCCCATAAAAATTACTAGGATTACACTGTAGGCGAGGGCCCAAAAAAATTGGTGTACCAACAGTACTAATGTACCTCAGAAAAATTGCCCATGCCCAACCAAGAGGGCAGGTGAAACCCATTAATCGCTTTGGTTAATGTGGCTTAATTTGTAACTAGGCCTGGAGGCAGCCCAGTTAAAATAAAAATTGGTTCAGGTGCAAGTTTCAACGCTTTAATGAGAATTGAAACGTATAAACATTGTTTACAAAAGTAATATGACTGAGCCTTGTGGGCCTAAGAAAAATTGCCCGTTCAGCGTGATTACGTAAGGTTTCAGGAGGAGGAGCAGGAGGAGGAGGATGAATATAATACACAGATTGATGAAGCTAAAAGGTCCCCGTTTTTGATGGTGATAGAGAACGATGCTTCCATCCGCGGGTGCAGCCTACGTATTGTTTAGGTAGCGCTGCTGTCCGCTGGTGGAGAAGAGAAGTCAGGGGAAATCCAGGCTTTGTTCATCTTTATGAGTGTAAGCCTGTCAGCACTGTCGGTTGACAGGCGGGTACGCTTATCCGTGATGATTCCCCCAGCCGCACTAAACACCCTCTCTGACAAGACGCTAGCCGCAGGACAAGCAAACACCTCCTGGGCATACAGCGCGAGTTCAGGCCACGTGTCCAGCTTCGACACCCAGTAGTTGTAGGGGGCAGAGGCGTCACGGAGGATGGTAGTGCGATCGGCTACGTACTCCCTCACCATCCTTTTACAGTGCTCCCGCCGACTCAGCCTTGACTGGGGAGCGGTGACACAGTCTTGCTGGGAAGCCAAAAAGCTGGCAAAGCCCTTGGAGAGTGTTCCCCTGCCTGATCTCCGCGCCTCCCCTGCTACCTGGCCCTCTGAACTGCGCCTTCGGCCACTAGCGCTGTCGGATAGGAATTTTACCATCAGTTTGTCCGCCAGGGTCCTGTGGTATAGCATCACTCTCGAACCCCTTTACTCTTCGGGTATGAGAGTGGAAAGGTTCTCCTTATACCGTTGGTCGAGCAGTGTGTACACCCAGTAATCCGTAGTGGCCAGAATGCGTGTAACGCGAGGGTCACGAGAAAGGCATCCTAACATGAAGTCAGCCATGTGTGCCAGGGTACCTGTACGCAACACATGGCTGTCCTCACTAGGAAGATCACTTTCAGGATCCTCCTCCTCCTCCTCAGGCCATACACGCTGAAAGGATGACAGGCAAGCAGCATGGGTACCCTCAGCAGTGGGCCAAGCTGTCTCTTCCCCCTCCTCCTCATGCTCCTCCCCCTCCTCCTCCTCCTCCTCAACGTGCTGAAATATAGACATGAGGGTGCTCTGACTATCCAGCGACATACTGTCTTCCCCCGCCTCCGTTTCCGAGCGCAAAGCGTCTGCCTTTATGCTTTGCAGGGAACTTCTCAAGAGGCATAGCAGAGGAATGGTGACGCTAATGATTGCAGCATCGCCGCTCACCATCTGGGTAGACTCCTCAAAGTTTCCAAGGACCTGGCAGATGTCTGCCAACCAGGCCCACTCTTCTGTAAGAATTGAGGAGGCTGACTACCACTACGCCGCCCATGTTGGAGTTGGTATTCCACTATAGCTCTACGCTGCTCATAGAGCCTGGCCAACATGTGGAGCGTAGAGTTCCACCGTGTGGGCACGTCGCACAGCAGTCGGTGCACTGGCAGATTAAACCGATGTTGCAGGGTGCGCAGAGTGGCAGCGTCCGTCTTGGACTTGCGGAAATGTGCGCTGAGCCGGCGCACCTTTCCGAGCAGGTCTGATAAGCATGGGTAGCTTTTCAGAAAGCGCTGAACCACCAAATTAAAGACGTGGGCCAGGCATGGCACGTGCGTGAGGCTGCCGAACTGCAGAGCCGCCACCAGGTTACGGATGTTGTCACACACGACCATGCCCGGTTGGAGGCTCAGCGGCAAAAGCCAGCGGTCGGTCTGCTCTGTCAGACCCTGCAGCAGTTCGTGGGCCGTGTGCCTCTTCTCTCCTAAGCTGAGTAGTTTCAGCACGGCCTGTAGACGCTTGCCCACCGCTGTGCTGCCACGCAGCGCGACACCGACTGCTGGCGACGTGCTGCTGCTGACACATCTTGATTGCGAGACAGAGGTTGCGTAGGAGGAGGAGGGTGGTTTAGTGGAGGAAGTATACACCGCCGCAGATACCAGCACCGAGCTGGGGCCCGCAATTCTGGGGGTGGGTAGGACGTGAGCGGTCCCAGGCTCTGACTCGGCCCCAGCCTCCACTAAATTCACCCAATGTGCCGTGAGGGAGATATAGTGGCCCTGCCCGCCTGTGCTTGTCCACGTGTCCGTTGTTAGGTTTACCTTGGCAGTAACCGCGTTGGTGAGGGCGCGTACAATGTTGCGGGAGACGTGGTCGTGCAGGGCTGGGACGGCACATCGGGAAAAGTAGTGGGGACTGGGAACCGAATAGCGCGGGGCCGCCGCCATCATGTTTTTGAAAGCCTCCGTTTCCACAAGTTTATACGGCAGCATCTCCAGGCTGATCAATTTGGCTATGTGCATGTTTAACGCTTGAGCGTGTGGGTGCGTGGCGGCATACTTCCGCTTGCGCTCTAACAGTTGCGCTAGGGACGGCTGGACGCTGCGCTGAGAGACATTGCTGGATGGGGCCGAGGACAGAAGAGGTGAGGGTGTGGGTGCAGGCCGGGAGATGGTAGTGCCTGTGTCCTGAGAGGGGGGTTGAATCTCAGTGGCAGGTTGGGGCACAGGGGGTGAGGCAGTGGTGCAAACCGGAGGCGGTGAACGGCCTTTGTCCCACCCTGTGGGGTGCTTGGCCATCATATGTCTGCGCATGCTGGTGGTGGTGAGGCTGGTGGTGGTGGCTCCACGGCTGATCTTGGTGTGACAAACCTTGCACACCAGAGTTCGTGGGTCATCTGCACTCTCAGTGAAAAACTGCCACACCTTTGAGCACCTCGGCCTCTGCAGGGTGGTATGGCGCGAGGGGGCTCTTTGGGAAACAGTTGGTGGATTATTCCGTCTGGCCCTGCCTCTACCCCTGGCCACCGCACTGCCTCTTCCAACCTGCCCTACTGCTGCACTTGCCTCCCCCTCTGAAGACCTGTCCTCAGTAGGCTTAGCAAACCAGGTGGGGTCTGTCACCTCATCGTCCAGCTGCTCTTCCTCCGAATCCTCTGTGCGCTCCTCCCTCGGACTTACTGCAATTACCACTACCTGAGTGACAGACAACTGTGTCTCATTGTCATCGTCCTCCTCACCCACTGAAAGCTCTTGAGACAGTTGCCGGAAGTCCCCAGCCTCATCCCCCGGACCCCGGGAACTTTCCAAAGGTTGGGCATCGGTCACAACAAACTCCTCCGGTGGGAGAGGAACCATTGCTGCCCATTCTGGGCAGGGGCCCAAGAACAGTTCCTGGGAGTCTGCCTGCTCCTCAGAATGTGTCATTGTAATGGAGTGAGGAGGCTGGGAGGAAGGAGGAGCAGCAGCCAGAGGATTCAGAGTTGCAGCAGTGGACGGCGTAGAAGTCTGGGTGGTCGATAAATTGCTGGATGCACTTTCTGCCATCCACGACAGGACCTGCTCACACTGCTCATTTTCTAATAAAGGTCTACAGCGTGGACCCATTAATTGTGAGATGAATCCGGGGACACCAGAAACGTGCCTCTCTCCTAATCCCGCAGCAGTCGGCTGCGATACACCTGGATCAGGAGCTCGACCTGTGCCCACACCTTGACTTGGGCCTCCGCGTCCTCGGCCGCGTCCACGTCCTCTAGGCCTACCCCTACCTCTCTGGTGTATTACAAGTACAGCAGAAACAGAACGCTGTAATTAAATGTGCCGCTTATTGGTCTGTGGTTGGAGGCTGACTTCGCTTACGGAATGCACAGCAGAGCCAGGAAACAATTTTGCGCATGCCTGTAGTGAGACGTAGGTGCGTATCACTGAGCTAGTGGAATTCATAGCGCAGAAGCAGTCAAGTGGCCAAAGGGCAGTGGTAGGCCTTAAGTATTTTGCTTCTATTTTTTTAAATGGTGAGCTGAAACACCAGACAGATTCTGTATGCAGCGTATATTATGTATACTGTTTCCCTCTGGCGCTATGACGGCGGTGATGTAACGGGCACAGCAGAGCCAGGAAGCAATTTTGCGCAAGCCTGCTGTAATGCTTAGCTGCGTATTAATTAGGACTACTACCCCCAGCAGACACGCAGTACACTGAAGACGGTCACAGGCAGCCCAAATATAGTATTTTTTCCCAATTTTTTTGAAAAAGCCCACTGCCTATATAGACAGTATATCTCTTTCACCTTTCCCACTGTCCCTGCCTCACCAGTACTGCCCCTATACTCTATAAAATGACTGCAGACTGAGGACGCAATGGTCTGCACGCCCGATATACAAAAAAAAAAATTGTGCAACGCTGCTAAAAGCAGCCTCAACAGAACTGCACACGGTCAGATGTGGCCCTAAGAAGGACCATTGGGGTTCTTCAAGCCTAAAATAATTCCTAACACTCTCCCTATAGCAGCAGCAGCATCAGCAGCACTTTCCCTGATCTATGTCAGAATGCATCTGTGGCGAGCCGCGGGCGGGGCAGATTTTAATATTCGGGTGACACCTGATCTCCTCAGCCACTCACTGCAGGGGGGTGGTATAGGGCTGGAACGTCACAGGAGGAAGTTGTAATGCCTTCCATGTCTTTCTATTGGCCAGAAAAGCGCGCAAATGTCTCAGAGATTAAAGTGAAAGTAACTCGAACATCGCGTGGTGCTCGTCTCAAGTAACGAGCATCTCGAACACCCTAATACTCGAACGAGCATCAAGCTCGGACGAGTACGCTCGCTCATCTCTAATTAGTACCAATCTATAACAATAGTAAGGTATCCTTCCTTATCTTTTCTATACCATTTTGAGACCTGTATCAGAGTTTCTACTGAGCATAAGTCTTTCTGTTTGCCATTTAACTTTGTCCTTCCTGCATTGTTTTATACACTTTCTGGTGTCTTGAGCCGTTTTCTCTCTACTTCGGTGGATACAAAAAATCTTGAACAGCTCACTCTCTATCCTAATAAGGTCATCTATATTAGCCTATGGTCAATTTTTTTAACTTGGCCATAGGTGAGATTTCTACTACCACCATTACCATCATCTATTTGTATACTAATGTGTTCATTGGAGCGCCGTCCTTAAATTTATCTTATAAGATTAAAGTTTTCCATTATTACATCACGGATACAATGTACGGGCTCTTGTGGGCCGAACAGCAGATTGTGGTGCTGTAAGTATTTCACCAGCTCATCAGGGATTTCTAGCTGATGGATGAGATGAAGCTTCCCCACTTGTTTCAGCCGCCTTCTTATGGCAATACGACACTGAGACTTCAGGGATCTTGGATGAGCTGGACAGAAGATAAGACCAGAGTACAGGTTGAGATTGTAGTCTGACACTACTGTACAGTACAGCGATCTATACAGGAAGACATTATATCAGAATTAGCGCAAAGAAGGAAAAATGTGTTCAGTCAGAGAGACAATAATCCATATAATGGGAATCTGAGTATAAAGCCAATAATCTGTTTTGTCTTTAAATATCTTTATTGTGTATGTTTTTCTTTTTTAAAGATTTGATGTTCTTTGTAGTGGTTTCCTTCTATCATACTTGGGGCATACAAAAGAAGAGGCAGTTACAGGGTTAAAGGTCCTGATACAGACCTAGACTTCAGGCCTGTATAAAAATGAGATGTCACATAGAGATTGTCTTCATTTTGTATCAAATAAGTAAATCTAATTTTTACTTGACCTTCTCTACACTTTGTACATTACGGCAACATTGCTTGGTCTGCAGTATGGCAGTGTTACGAAGTGTTTGGTGGATCCACTGTGTCACCCTGCCGAGTGGAACAACCTGGCAGGATATTCAGCTGACACCGAGGTGAAGACTGAGGACATGCGAGTGCACTGTACTCGACTAGATATCCCCGTCCTGTTGATACTCCTGGTGGTGGAGAAATCCAGGCCCAAGCTCCCAGACCTCCCTACCTACCTGGTGAGGATGGGAAACCAAAGACAGATGTACCAAGCTGCACAGATTTGCAGGAGAGGATGTAAGATGGAAACTGAGCCAGTACTGTGCAGAGGTCACAGATTCAGGAAAAAGAAAGAGAAACAGAACCAAGCAGAAAGACACGCAGGGAACTGGGAACACACAAAGACACAATATAAACTAGTAAAGGCAACACATAAGACTGTATACAGACGGGATAGCTGCACCAGCATCTTGCATGCAGTCACCCAGGGAATGAACATCAACACCAAGCATTATGGGTAAGGTCTGAATGGTTTAAATAGGAAGCTGATTGAAAATCCCCACAGGTTGGGGGAAGAAGACAGACAAAGTAACCCAGTGAATGCTGGAAGATATAGAAACAGACTTAGAAGACAGGACGACGCCTTGGTCTGCTGGACCTAACAGGTGGATTGTTTAGGTTTACAGTGTTACATAATTGTTAAGGTGTACAATACAGTACAATCTAAAAAGGGGTTGTCCTGTTATCTCTCATTGGCTGCAATGGTCACCTCAGTTCCTGTGACGTCAAGGATCACAACGATCAGCAGGACCACAGCGGGGCTGCAGCACTGGATCCTGGTATCACGGAAAGGTAAGTATGTTTCAGTTTATTATTTTAAACCCTTTTAGCCCTATTTAAGTGGAGTTGTCCAGTAACCAGACAACCCCTTTAACCCCTTAGTGACCAAGCCTGTTTGCGCCTTAATGACCAGGCCAACTTTTGCAAATCTGACATGTGTCACTTTAACATGGAAAAACACCAGAAAGGCTTTGCATATCCAAGCGATTCTGACACTGTTTTTTCGCCACATGTTGTACTTCATTTAGGCAGAAAAAATAGACCGATAGAATTTGTGTTTATTTATTAAAAATGCCAAAATTGGGAAAAGTTTGAAAAAATCGTCATTTTTTCACATTTCCAACTGCAATATCTTAAATATGTGCAAACATAATATAGAAATTTTTGCTAAGATTTAGATTTCCACCCGTTTACTTTATTTTGGGCGCACATTGGAAAAACTTTCGCTTCTTTTTAACCATTTAGGAGACGTACAAATTTAACATTACTTTTTAGCATTTTGAGGAACACTTTGTTTTCCTATACCAAGCCAAGATTGGAAAGGCTCATGAGTGTCAGAATAATAGATACCCCCCCAAATGACCCCATTTTAAAAACTACACACCTTAGTGTATTTACTGAGGGGTGTCATGAGTATTTTGACCCCACGGTTTTTTTTCAGGAATTAATTCAATTTAGAGGAGAAAAAGTAAAATTTCATATTTTTGCAAATCTGTCATTTTAAAGACATATTTTTTTCCTATAGTTTACATGAAAATCAGGATTTACACCCCAAAATGGATACCCCCGTGTTCAGAAATATACCCATTGTGGCCCTATTGTTATATCTGAGTCCACAAAGGGGCCCAAAATGAAAGGAGTAGTCAGTGTCTTTCAAAACAGAAATTTTGCTTGAAGTCCTTTTAGGCCCCATAGCACACATGTAGAGTTCTTGAGCGCCCAAAACCATAGAAAACCCCCACAAATGACCCCATTTTGAAAACTAGACCCCTTAAGGAATTTATCTAGGGGTGTACTGCATATTTTGACCCCACAGTTTTTGAATGAATTCAAACCAAGCAAAAGGAAAAAATTGTGATTTTAGTTTTTTCGGCAATTCTGTCATTTAAAAAACAGCTTTTTTTGTACAGCACACATATGAATAAAGACTTGCACCCAAAAATGGATACCCCTGTTTGTCCCGTGTTCAGAGACATACCCATTGTGGCCCTAATCTTATGTCTGGATACACAACGGAGCCTAAAATGAAAGGAGCGACCGGTGGCTTTCAGAACACAAATTTTGCTTGAAGTCCTTTTAGGCCCCATTGCCCACTTGTAGAGTTCTTGACCGCCCAATACCATAGAGAACCCCCACAAATTACCCCATTTTGAAAACTAGACCCCTTAAGGAATTTATCTAGGGGTGTACTGCGTATTTTGACCCCACAGTTTTTGAATAAATTCAAGCAAAGAAAAAGGAAAAAATTTGGATTTTTGTTTTTTTTGGCAATTCTGTCATTTTAAAAACAGCTTTTTTTGTACAGCACACGTATAAAGGAAGACTTGCACCCCAAAATGGATACCCCTGTTTGTGCTGTTTTTAGAAATATACTCATTGTGGTCCTAATCTTATGTCCGCATGTACAACGGGGCCCAAAATTAAAGGAGTAATCGGTGGCTTTCAGAACATAGATTTTGCTTGAAGTCCTTTTAGGCGCCATTGCCCACTTGTAGAGTTCTTGAGCGGCCAAAACCATAGAGAACCCCCACAAATGACCCCATTTTGAAAACTAGACTTCTTAACGAATTTATCTAGGGGTGTACTGCATATTTTGACGCCACAGTTTTTGAATAAATTCAAGCAAAGAAAAAGAAAAAAATTAGGATTTTTGTTTTTTTGGCAATTCTGTCATTTTAAAAACAGCTTTTTTTGTACAGCGTACACATGAATGAAGACTTACACCCCAAAATGGATACCCCTGTTTGTACTGTTTTCAGAAACATACCCATTGTGGCCCTAATATTATGTCCGCATGCACAATGGGGCCCAAAATGAAAGGAGTAATCGGTGGCTTTCAGAACATAGATTTTGCTTGAAGTCCTTTTAGGCGCCATTGCCCACTTGTAGAGTTCTTGAGCGGCCAAAACCATAGAGAACCCCCACAAATGACCCCATTTTGAAAACTAGACCCCTTATCGATTTTATCTAGGGGTGTACTGTGTATTTTAACCCTACAATTTTTGAATAGCTCTAAGCAAAGCAGTAGGAAAAAATTACGATTTTCATTTTTTTGGCTATTGCGTCAATTTAAAAATAGTTTTTTTGTACAGCACACATATAAATGAAGACTTTCACCCCAAAATGGATACCCATGTTTGTCCCGTGTTCAGAAACATACCCATTGTGGCCCTAATAGACTTACAAGACCCATGGCTAGGCCTACAATGAAAGGAATACCCGTTGGATTTCAGGGTACCACTGAATAAATTTCAGGCCCCATTGCCCACTTATAGATCCATTGAGCGGCCAAAACTATAAAGAAACCCCTCAAATGACCCCATTTTGAAAACTAGACCCCTTAACAAATTCATCTAGGGGTGTACTGCGTATTTTGACCCCACAGTATTTGAATGAATCTAAGCAAAGCAGAAGGAAAAAGTTACGATTTTCAATTTTTTTGGCAATTTTTTCAATTTAAAAACAGTTTTTTTTGTACAGTGTACATAGGAATGAAGACATTCACCCCAAAATGGATACCGCCGTTTGTCCCGAGTTCAGAAACATACACAATGTGGCCATAATCTACTTACAGGACGCATGGCAAGGCCTATAAAGGAGGGAACACCCGTTGGATTTCAGGGCACAACTGAATAAATTCCAGGCCCCATTGCTTATTTGTACGGAATAAAAATTGACTCCCTAAAAATTCCCCCCCACACACACACACACACCCCTACCCCTCTGCGCCCTTTTCGGCGTTCCCCAAATCTTAGATAAAAGTAATAATGTGAACTGTGTGGTATTTGCGAAGACAGGGGTAATTACGGAGGCTGGTTGAAATGGGCGCATGGGGCAATAAAACCGTGTATCCCCCCTCCTCTCATGCTTTTTGGGGGTATTTCGTGACCTCAGTGGCGGGTATGGGGTGTAAAAAGTGGCGCTCTGTGAGTCTCCGTAAGCTTGATGAGGTGCGGCGGTCTCACATAGAAGGCGCTCAACAAGCTGCTCCTGGAACTGCATAAAGGCGAACGTTCCCGGGGCTTCTTGTAAATTACGTATTACAGGTAGCGGTCTGAATAACGCCGGGCTCACGCAGCCGTAGGCGGAATCCGCTTGCGGAGGCCCACAGCGGATCTCATCTGTGAGCCCGGCTGTGACCCTGCGTACGGCCGCGTAATGTACTGCGCATAACTGCCTACTCACACAGGCGGTCATGCGCAGTGCACCTTTTTTGTTGCTTGCATTTCCCGCACCGTCGCTTAGCGATGACGTGGGTACCCGCAGCCCGTATACAACGTAGTTGCATATGGGCAGCGGGTATATCCGCGACCATGGAGCACAATGTGCTCTATGCTGCGGATATCCGCAGTAAAATAGGACCTGCTGCGTTCTCTTTTCTGCGAGTGGATTACACAATTCCAACCCGCTAATGTGAGCGGAATTTTGTAATCAAATGCGATTGATCTGCGTATTACCGCGGATCAAACGCATGCGGAATTCGTAATTCCTATTCGGTCATGTGAGACCGACCTAAGGTATATCGCTACCTTTTTATCACGTGACCGGCGACCGTTCAACAAGGTCACCCGTCACTGCTCCAGGCTCTCTGCGACCGTTGATCGCTGGGAGCAAGGAGATTTTAAATTTACTGCGCTCCCCGCCTCCTGCGCATGTGTCCGGCTTTTTGCCGGCAATCGCATGTGCAGAATTCGGGAACATTCACGGAGGAGGATCGCGTCGGGGTGCAAATACGCAGGCCTCGGGTAAAAAGTTCCATCTCATCTCACCGATCGCATCGTTGAGGGGGGATGAAACTTCAAAAATTTTTTTCACTTTTACGTGATCGCCATTATTGGATAACGGCGAACACTTGACCAGGAACAGCTCACCGCGGCCCCCCGTGAAATCTCCATGCTCTTGGCTACGTTTTGTAGCCAGGAGCAGGGAGAATTTAAATTATCCTGGCAATCCACAGCTTTTGCGCATGCGTCCACCATTTTGGCGACGGGCGTGTGCGCAGAAGCTGTGATAAGGTCCGCGGATAAATCCGGGGGCCTTATGTACGTACTTTCATCCTCCCTTACGGATATGATCCGTGAGAGGAGATGAAACGTACGCTTTTTTCACTATTTTTAAACTTTTTTTTAACTTTTTAAAACTTTTTTTTACTTTTTTTTTTATTACTTTTTTACATTTTTTTTTACTTTACATGATCACTGTCATCCATTGGATGACAGTGCTCATGTCCCTGGTATAATCACTCTGTTCCTGGCTACACATGGCAGCTAGGAGCAGAGGGATTTTAAATTTCCCGGGGCTCGTGCCCCTCTGTGCACGCGCCCGATGTCAATCATCGGGCGCGCATGCGCAGATGGGGATTCGGGTCCTGGGACATCGGGACACCGCTGCGGATCTGAGGAGAGGTGAAACTGACCTTATTTTTAACTTATTTTAACTGACATCTCCTGGCTCCCGGCTACCTACAGGAGTCGGGAGCCAGGAGATTTTAAATCTCCCGCGCCGCCAGGTCTTCTGCGCATGCGGCTGACGTAATGCCGCCTGGCGCGCATGCGCAGAAGACCGGCTTCGGGGCCCGGAGCGGCGGGACAGCGGGGAGACGTGCGGCGGACCTCGGTGAGTATTATCAGCTGCCCTGATGGTTCCGATCCATCAGGGCAGCTGAATCTTTAACTTTTTCACCACTTTTATTTACTTTTTTGCGATCAGCGCTATCCATTGGATAGCGCCGATCGCAATGCCGGGGGGGGGGGGGGGGGGGGGTCCGACCAGCCCGGGATGACAGCTCCATGCTGTCGGCTATCTGCGGACACCGACAGCATGGAGCTGTCACGTCCACAGCCCGAGGGGCTTTATTCTCTGCAGGACGCATGTTTTGACGTCCTCAGAGAATAAAGCCCTCTTCGGGAGGACGTAAAAAGGCAATGGGCTGGTCGTTAAGGGGTTAAGTGTACAGTATTGCATCATTATTGTATTGTACAGTGAGGCTTGATATCTATGAATTTAATAATCAGGGCACTGACTAGGCAGCGACTGTCTGTGGGTCGCCATGTGTATTTGTCTACTCATTCACTTACATACAAATAGACATGAACCCACTCCACTTGAAAAATTTTTGCCCGCTTGTGTTATTTCATTTTTTTGTGCCTTATTTCACTAGGATTGCAAATAACCAAGTCAATTGTCAGGACAACCATTTCAGACCACACACAGAAGTGCAACTTGGGGACTTCTCCATAGTATATAAATGTATGCCCTGGCATTATCTATTATCTGAAGCATATTATATGATTTTACACTGACTTTTTTTTTCATCTGTAAGTTTTATTAAGAGTAAAAAGTAAAAAAAATTATATATTTTTTACATTTATAATTGTATTTTTTTAAATTATTATATTTACACTAAAATAAAGTACAGGAATGGGTTCCTCATTTTGTTTTGAACATTTTGATATATAATATGTATAGTTTTGAATTACAGGGCGCATATGGTAGTGGTTTGCGCCGG
Source organism: Eleutherodactylus coqui (assembly GCF_035609145.1). Classification (NCBI taxonomy): domain Eukaryota; kingdom Metazoa; phylum Chordata; class Amphibia; order Anura; family Eleutherodactylidae; genus Eleutherodactylus; species Eleutherodactylus coqui. Next base: position 103,069,237 of record NC_089846.1, read on the forward strand.
TAGGTTTGCGCCGGTAGTGTGTCTTTTTTTTTATGTATATATTTTTATTTTAACCTGTGATTTTTTTTAAACTTACTTTTGTAACTATTTTTTACCATCTTCATTCCCCATGACTTCAGATAAGATCTCTGGGGAACATTTACATTGTCTTTTTTTTATTTCACACCTTTCCACTGATGCTGGGACATTTAAAGGTGCATAAGAAACATCCCCATGTAGTGACAATAGTCACTGGCACAGCTAATCAGGAAAAAAAAGGGAGTCCCACCTTTCTCTTCACTCTTCTGCTCTCAGTTCCATTTGACAGGCATACTCACAAGCTCTTTACTTGCCATCCGGTCACAGTGGCTTTCTATACATGATATATCAAAGGATGGGAACAAGGTTCAAGTAAGAACTGAAACGTGTTCTCTGCATGTTCCTGTGATTGAGCACATTTTTATATAATAAACAGGAGTTTTTTCACACAAGCACTTTTGTTCCCATCCTTGGATATACAGCTAATCAGGGTCTGCTAGGACCCTGCAGTTCTACTGTGACAGGGGCATCCAGCGGTCATATGATTGTCAGGTCACATAGTGGAAGCGCTATGTACAAGGGAAAGGAGAAGGCAGAAGCAGTTAAAAACTGCTTCTCCCTTGTCCTCAGGTTCCTGGGCTGAGTCTGACAGCTAAAGACCTGATTTGCTCCTGCTTTATTGAAGGAGCAGAGGCTTTAATCCCATACCGTACAATCGGCTGGGATTAAAGCCCAGGACCAAAGGCCATATATTTATTGCATCTGGTCCTTTAGGGGTTAAAAGATATCTTGTATTTTGCAGGAAGGACTTTGCATTATCTGAGAAATTTGCATCCAGATAGAGAACAGGTAAAAATAGATGAGCCAGTGTTTAAGAGCGAAAGGCCCAATTGCCCACGGATGGAAATTCCACGGTGATATTTCCCGCAGAATTTCCGCCGTGGCACGCTGTCAGAGGATTGCATTCGTTTATGCAATCCTATGCAGACAGCCGTGATTTGACCTCGTGAAAACTCGCGTGGTATTTAAATCGCAGTATGTCCTATTTCTGTGTGAGTCTCTGTGAGGCTCACACAGAAACATTTCCGATGACGTGCCGGCACTGCTCTGCACATGCACGACTGTGCACCAGCTGCACATCACAGAGCAGAGGGAGAAGACGCCGAACAGGTCAGTATGAGGTTAATGCGGGGCATCCGAGATTCTAGCAGCGGAAATCCGACTCGGCCGTGGGCATGAGGCCAAAAGGAAATAAAATTTTAATCCTTTCAGAACCTTGACTAGGCTTCAGGCTACCAAGCTAATCTATTGGCGGCAATAATTAAGCATCGGAGGGAGTCCACCCCCTTCATCTGACTGTTTAGACTTACAGTAAGCATGGCATGTAATCAGTCTACTGCTGTGATCAGAGCTAGCTACCCTGTTTCCTCTGATAATAAGACCTACCCTGAAAATAAGCATTACCCTGAATATTCGAGGGGCTTGAAATATAAGCCGTACCCTGAAAATAAGCCCTAGCAGCATTACATAAAAACAAAACCATTACCTAGCAGGCTCAGTCCAGCTCCTTCCTGCTGCTCTCCGGAGCTCCAACACGCTTCTTGCAGTCCTCAGCCGCCCACAAAAGATTACTTTCTGGTTATGGGATTCATAAGTCCCACCTCCAGAAAACCATAGCTCTGATTGGGTGAGCAGTGCTCAAGAACCGATCAATGCAGCTCCTCAAGGAACCTATGCAATGGCTGTGATTGGTTCATGGAGCGCTGCATTGATTGGCAGAGCAGCGGTTGAAGAACCACTCACAGCCATCACATTGTGGAGGCAGGATTTATGAATTGGCCAATCAATGGCATGGCTCAGCAGAACTGCAGAGTGCAGCAGGAGGGACCTGGAATGAGCGTGCTACATGAGTATAATAAGACCTTCCCCAAAAATAAGACCTAGCACCTCTTTTGGGTAAAAAATTTATATAAGACAGGGTCTTATTTTCAGTGGGACATGGTAGTTGGGGAAAGCTAAAGTGAAAGGTGCAAATCTTTACAGGGCGTAAGGAAAGAAATGAAACACAAGACCTCACATACAATATCCTCTATTGAGAAGAAACATATGTCATTACCTTTTTCTCTGTTGAGAAGTCTTGTGCCATCATTATCAACTTCGAGAAGAGCTTTCTGTATATTAGGTAAATACATATTAGCACCAAACTGGATGAGAAGTTCCACAAATGGGGCTTCATAGTTCTTTTCAAGACACGCCCCTAGTATTGATGTAGCATCTGCAGTACCGGATAATAAATCACGGTGGGAACGGTTATGATCAGGATCAGCCCCATAAAGAAGCAACATTTTAAAGCAATCAAACCTTCCCAACTCTGCTGCCAAGCCCAAGGGCCTAAACCAATCCATATACTCTCGATCTGTGTTTGCTCCATAATCCAACAGCAGCTTGAGCATTTTGACGTTCTTTACAAAAAGTGCCTCGCTCCCAGCTTCCACCTGGTTGACCCAATGTGCCGTGAGTTACATAGCAATGGGAAATCCATGTGTCCCCACACAATTCATTCTGTGTATGTGTCAGATGGCTGAACAATGCAATGGGAAAGCCGTCTGCACTCTGCCCCCTACACAAGTCATTCAGTGTATTTGTGCCAGATAGCTAAAACACCGCATTGGGAAATCTTTGTGCACCCACAGTATAGGCGAACCTCTCAAAATGTTTTTGTAGCAAGAGTATAGGCGAACACCTCAAACCTTTCTGTAGCAAGTGTATAGGCGGACCCCTCAAACATCTCATTAAATCAGTTTCCTTTCATCGCTCCAAAGACAGAATGAACCACAAAGAAATTCCACAGGCCAAACATGGCACAGTTGCATTCCCCCCAGGACCTTGGCCTCTGCCCACACCCTCAGCAATCATGGGCATAAAGCAGACTCGGATGCTAGTACAGCTGTGAATGTCTCATTAATTCAGTTACGCTTCTTTTGATTGGTCCAAACCAGTGTCTCAGATAACTGTGGTAACACGAGAGCAAATACATGTCGACCAGCGCACATACCCAGATCCCAAGCAGGAGGAGGAGGTGGCATAATAAGCCAGAGAAAAAATGAATGAGGTAGGACCCACAATACTCTGTGTGGAAAGCACGTGAGCGGGCCCAGGTATAGGCGAACCCCTCAAAGATTTATGTACCAAGAGTATAGGTGAACCCCTCAAACCTTTCAGTAGGAAGTGTATAGGCGATCCCCTCAAACCTTCCTGTAGCAAAAGTATAGGCGAACTGCTCAAACATTTCTGTAGCAAGTGTATAGGCAAACCCCTCAAACGTTCCTGTAGCAAGAGTATAGGCGGACCCCTCAACCATTTCTGTAGCAAGAGTATAGGTGAACCCCTCAAACCTTCCTGTAGCAAGGGTATAGGCGAACCCCTCAAACCTTTCTGTAGCAAGTGTATAGGCAGACCCCTGTAACATTTCTGTAGCAAGTGTATAGGCGGACCCCTGTAACATTTCTGTAGCAAGAGTATAGGCGAACCCCTCAAACATTTCTGTAGCAAGAATATAGGCAAACCCCTCAAACCTTTCTATAGCAAGAGTATAGGCGAGCCCCTCAAACATTTCGTAGCAAGAGTATAGGCAAACCCCTCAAACCTTCCTGTAGCAAGAGTATAGGCGAACCTCTCAAACATTTCTGTATCAAGAGTATAGGCGAACTCCTCAAACCTTCCTGTAGCAAGAATATAGACGAATCCCTAAAACATTTCTGTGGCAAGAGTATAGGTGAACCCCTCAAACCTTCCTGTAGCAAGAGTATAGCGGAACCCCTCAAACCTTTCAGTAGCAAGTGTATAGGCGGACCCCTGAAACATTTCTGTAGCAAGAGTATAGTCGGACCCCTGAAACATTTCTGCAGCAAGAGTATAGGCGAACACCTCAAACCTTTCAGTAGCAAGTGTATAGGCGAACCCCTGAAACATTTCTGTAGCAAGAGTATAGGCGAACCCCTCAAACCTTCCTGTAGCAAGAGTATAGGCAAACCCCCCAAACCTTCCTGTGGCAGGTGTATAGGCAGACCCATGAACCATTTCTGTAGCAAGAGTATAGGTGAACCTCTCAAACATTTTTGTAGCAAGACTAGAGGCGAACCCCTCAAACCTTTCTGTAGCAAGAGTATAAGCAAACCTCTCAAACCTTGCTGTAGAAAGAGTATAAGCGAACCTCTCAAACCTTTCAGTAGCAACTGTATTGGCGAACCCCTGTAACATTTCTGTAGCAAGAGTATAGGCGGACCCCTGAAACTTTTCAGTAGCAAGAGTATAGGTGAACCCCTCAAACCTTCCTGTAGCAAGACTATAGGCTAACCCCTTAAACATTTCTGTAGCAAGATTATAGGCGAACCCCTCAAACCTTCCTGTAGCAAGAGTATAGGCGAACCCCTCAAACCTTTCAGTAGCAAGTGTATAGGCGGACCCCTGAAACATTTCTGTAGCAAGAGTATAGGTGGACCCCTGAAACATTTCTGTAGCAAGACTATAGGCAAACCCCTTAAACCTTTCAGTAGCAAGAGTATAGGCGGACCCTTGAAACAATTCTGTAGCAAGAGGATAGGTGAACCCCTCAAACCTTTCAGCAGCAAGTGTATAGGCGGACCCCTGTAACATTTCTGTAGCAAGAGTATAGGTGGACCCCTGAAACATTTCTGTAGCAAGTGTATAGGCAAACCTCTTAAACCTTTCAGTAGCAAGTGTATTGGCGGACCCCTGAAACATTTCTGTAGCAAGAGTATAAGCGGACCCTTGAAACATTTCAGTAGCAAGAGTGTAGGCGGACCCCTGAAACATTTCTGTAGCAAGAGTATAGGCAAACACCTCAAACATTGGTGTACGAAGAGTATAGGCGAACACCAGAAAAAAATTTGTTTGCCAAGAGTATAGGCGAAAGGCCAGAAAAATTAGTTGCCTAAGAGTATAGGCGAGGGCCTGAAAAATTGGTGTACCAAGAGTACAAGTGTACCTCTGAAAAATTGCTTAACCCCGAGCGCAGGTGAAACCCATAAGCATTTTTTAAAGGTACATCTCGTTGTTGCTAAATTTATAACAGAGCCTGGAGGCAGTACTCCGAAAACCTTGGTTTTAACAGAGCATTTTCGCCCGCAGAAAAATTGGCTGTTCAGCGTGATGACATGCTGCTTAAGGAGGAGAAGTAATATCCGAGAGGGATAGACCAAGCTATTTCTCCCCTTTTTGGGGTGATAGAGGATGCATATTTCTCCTGTTGCAGCTAAAAGAATCTTTAGGATCCGCTGCTTTTCACCGGTGGAGAAGGGAGGTCTGGGGAAATCCAGCCTTTGCTGATCTTTATGAGTGTAAGCATGTCGGCGCTGGCAGTTGACAGGTGGGTACGCTTATCTGTGATGATCCCTCCAGCTGCACTAAACACCCTCTCTGACAATTCGCTAGCGGCAGGGCAGGCCAGCACCTCCAGGGCGTACAGCACAAGTTCCAGCCACGTGTCCAGCTTTGACACCCAATAGTTGTATGGAGCAGAGGGATATCAGAGGATGGTGGTACCATTGGCTATGTACTCCCTCACCATCTTCTTACAGTGTTTCCTCTGACTCAGCCTTGACTGGGGAGTGGTGACACAGTCTTTCTGGGGAGCCATAAAACTGCCAAAGGCCTTGGAGAGTGTTCCCCTGCCTGCGCTGGACATGCTGCCTGATCCCCGCGCCTCCTCTGCTAGATGGCCTACTAAACTGCGTCTTCTGCCGCTAGCGCTATCAGATGGGAACTTTAGCATCACTTTTTCCACCAGGGCCCTGTGGTATTGCATCACTCTTGTACCCCTTTCCTCTTCGGGAATGAGAGTGGAAAGGTTCTCTTTATACCGTGGGTCGAGAAGGGTGTACACCCAGTAATCCGTGTTAGCCAGAATGCGTCTAATGCAAGGGTCATGGGAAAGGCAGCCTAACATGAAGTCAGCCATGTGTGCCAGGGTCCCAGTACGCAACACATCGCTGTCCTCACTAGGAGGATGATTTTCAGGATCCTCCTCCTAAGCCCATACATGCTGAACAGATGAGAGGCAAGCAGTATGGGTACCCTCTGCAGTGGGGCCAACAGTCTTTTCCCCCTCCTCTTCCTACTCCCCTTCCCCTTCCTCCTCCTCCTCCAGAACGCGCTGAGATATAGGCGTGCGGGTGGTCTGGCTATAAAGCGACATGCTGTCATCCCCCTGTCTCCTGTTCTAACTATAAAGCGTCGGCCTTTATGCTTAAGCAGCGAACTTCTCAGCAGGCAAAGCAGCGGGATGGTAATGCTAATGATGGCCGCATCGCCGCTCACCATTTGGGTAGACTCCTCAATGTTTCTGAGGACCTGGTAGATGTCTGCCATCCATGACCACTCCTCTGTAAAGAACTGCGGAAGCTGACTACCACTCCGCTGCCCATGTTGCAGCTGGTATTCCACAATAGCTCTATGCTGCTCGTACAGCCTGGCCAACAAGTGTAGCACAGAATTCTAGTGCGTGGGCGTGTCGCACAGCTCTGGCAGCAGTGTCCTGAGGGTGGCAGCATCCGTGGTGCACCTTGCTGAGCAGGTCAGACAAGTGGGGTTAGTTTTTTAGAAACCACTGAACCACCAGATTGAAGACGTGGGCCAGGCATGGCACGTGTGTGAGGCTGCCAAGCTGCAGAGCCGCCACCAGGTTACGGCCATTGTCACACAGGACCATGCCCGGTTGAAGGCTCAGCGGCGAAAGCCAGAGGTTCGTCTGCTCTGTCAGACCCTGTAACAGCTTGGAGGCCATGTGCCTCTTGTCACCTAAGCTGATTAGTTTCACCACGGCTTGCTAACGCTTGCCTACTGCTGTGCTGCCGCTCCGTGCGCTACTGACTGCTGGCGACATGCTCACACATCTTAATTGATAGGTGGAGGTGGCGGAGGAGGAGGGGGAGGCTTTCGAGGAGATGGCATAATTTGCCGCAGAAACCAGCACCGAAGTAGGACCCGCAATTCTTGGTGTGGGTAGCATGTGAGCGGTCCCAGGCTCTGACTCAGTCCAAGCCTCCAACAAGTTCACCCAATGTGCCATCAGGGAAATAAAGTGTCCCTGCCTGCCCAAACTTGTCCATGTGTCCTTCGTTAAGAGAACCTTCCCAGTAACCGAGTTGGTGAGGGCGTGGTTGATGTTGCGGGAGACGTGCTGGTTTAGGGCGGGGACGGCACACCAGGAAAAATAGTGGCAAGTGGGGACCGAGTAGCGTGGCACCACCACCGCCATCATGTTTTCGAAAGCCTTCGTTTCTGCAAGCCTGTACGGCTGCATCTCCAGGCTGATTAATTTGGCAATGTGCATGTTTAAAGCTTGTGCATGTGGGTGGGTGGCAGCGTATTTCCACTTTCGCTCCAACACTTGTGTTAGCGATGGCTGAACGCTGCACTGAGAGACATTGCTTGATAGAGTGGAGGACGGTGGAGGTGAGGGCGTGGGTGCAGGCGGGAGGCGCTCATGCCTGCGTCCTGGGAGGGGGATTGGATCTGTGTGGCAGGTTGTGGCACAGGGGAAGAGGCAGTGGTGTGACCCAGAGGCGGTGAATGGCCTTTGTCAAACCTTGTGGGATGCTTGGCCATCAAATGCCTGCGCATGCTGGTGATGGTGAGGATGGTAGTGGTGGCTACCCGGCTGATTTTGGTGCGGTACAGGTTGCATACCACTGTTCGTCGGTTGTCCGCGCTCTCACTAGAAAACATCCACACCTTTGAACACCTAGCCCTCTGTACGAAGAGTTGCCACGGGGGGGTGCTGTGCGAAACAGTTGGGGGATTCTTTGCTCTGGCTCTGCCTCTTCCTCTGGCCACCCCACTGCCTGTTCTAACCTGTCCTGCTGCTGCACTTGCCTCCCCCTCTGAAGCCCTGTCCTCAATAGGCTTAGCAAGCCAGGTGTGGTCAGTCACCTCATCCTCCAGCAGCTTTTCCTCCGAATACTCTGTGCACTCCTCCCTCGGACTTACTGCCCTTACTACTACCTCATTGAAAGACAACTGTGTCTCATCATCCTCATCCACAAAAAGCTCTTGAAACAGTTGCCGGAAATCCCCAGCCTCATCACCCGGACTCCGGGAACTTTCCAAAGGATGGGCATCAGTCACGACAAATTCCTCAGGTGAGAGTGGAATCATTTTTTCCCACTCAGGGCAGGAACCCGAGAACAGTTCCTGGGAGTCTGCCTGCTCAGAATCTGTCATTTTCATGGAGTGAGGAGGCTGGGAGGAAGGAGGAGCAGCCAGAGGATTCAGAGGTGCAGTCCCTAGGCCTGGAGTAGTGTACTGCGTAGAAGACTGGGGATTCGACACATTGCTGGACATGTTATCTGCCATCCACGACAGGACCTGCTCGCAGACGCGGACTCACAAATTGTGATATGAAGCTGGGGAGTGCAGAGACTTGGCCCTCTCCTAATCCCCCAGCAGCCGGCTGTGATTCACCCCGCCAAGGACCTCGGCCTGTGCCCACACCCTCAATTGGACGCTCGCGTCCACGTCCTCGAACCTTACCCCTACTCCTCGTCGTGCCGGATTAAGAATAGAGCAGGGCCAAATAAATTACCCCACTGTACTGCACTGAGAACTGGGGCTAATTTACCGCACACAGAGACTTGCAGATACCGGAGGCTCTATGCTGTGACCAGAAAAAAATAAAAAGCTGTCTTGCGCTGATACCTAGGGGTCATTTACCGCTCACAGAAACTTGTAGATAAGAGAGGCTGTATGCAGTGGCAGAGAACTATTAACCCAGTGGATAGTGCTAATAACTACAGCTACCTCAACCGCCCCCCCAAGGAAAGCGTATTATGAGATGCTCTGCACAGGAGCAGAAAACTATAAAGCCAGTGGATAGTGCTGCTGATAACTGTGGCTACTTCACAGCACCCAAGGAAAGGGTATTTTAAGACACTCTGCACAGGGGCAGAAAGCTATAAAGCCAGTGGATAGTGCTGATAACTAGAGCTACCTCAACACTCCCCAAAGGAAAGGGTATTTTGAGACGCTCTGCGCAGGGGCAGAAAACTATAAAGCCAGTGTATAGTGCTGCTGATAACTGCGGCTACTTCACTGCACCCAAAGAAAGGGTATTATGAGATGCTCTGGACAGGGACAGAAAGCTATAAAGCCAGTGGATAGTGTTATCTGTGAAACGCTCTTCAGGGGCCCAGGGAATATTAGTGCACTGTTTAGCGATGAGAACTCTGCTGAATGCTCTGCACACACGGAACGTTAGCTGTAAAATGCTCTGCAGGGGCCCCGGGAATATTAGCGAACTGTTTATCGATGAAAACTTTGCCTAATGCACTGCACACATAGAATGGTATAGCTGAAATGCTCTGCAGTGGCCCAGAAAATATTAGCGTACTGTTTAGCAATGAGAACTCTGCCTAATGCACTGCACACATAGAACGATATAGCTGAAATGCTCTGCAGTGGCCCAGGAAATATTAGCGTACTGTTTAGCGATGAGAACACTGCCTAATGCTTTGCAATCACAGAAAACTATAAAGCCAGTGGATAGTGCAAATAACTGCGGCTACTTCACCGCACCTAAGGAAAGGGTATTTTCAAGACGCTCTGCACAGGGGCGGAAAGCTATAAAACCAGTGTATAGTGCTGCTGATAACTGCGGATACTTCACTGCACCCAAGGAAAGAGTATTGTGAGATGCTCTGGACAACGGCAGAAAGCTATAAGGCCATTGGGTAGTGGTATCTGTGAAAAGCTCTGCAGGGGCCCAGGGAATATTAGCATACTATTTAGCAATGAGAACTCTGCTGAATGCACTGCACAAAGGGAACGTTAGCTGTAAAATGCTGTGCAGGGGCCCAGGGAATATTTTTTTTTTTTTTTTTTTTTAAATCAAATTTTATTAGTTTTGTAGAAATACACATAGAAATACATGCCAGTACAAATCATGGTGAGAGATACAGGTATCTACTGTGAGGGACCTACGTCGCCTCTCCAATAACGGTTAGAACCAAAATACAACGTGTATCTTAATGAGCAGTCCAGGAGGGCGAGGGCTTCCTCATGTAGGTAGGAATTAAATATATCTCTACTTAATTAGGAGGCTATGGTTAGGATGGGGTGACAATGTTTCCACTTAGCCACCTCTTAATTTACGGACAGGGCATGACAGACAATATGGGGGGGGGGGGGAACAGTTAAGTGAGTAAACGAGAAGGAGATGAACAGGGAGGGGGAAGGGGAGTGTGGTAGGGGAAGATGGGGGGGGGGGACACTCTGCACTTCTTCAGACCAACCTCCCTCTGAAGAGTCATGTCGTCGTAGATTCGCTCAGGAGAATACCATTTATTTTATCGCGTAAGATTTTGATCGTCTGGGGGCAGTCTTAGGCAGACTCCTGTCACGAAGATCTGGGGGGGTAATCGCTTACGGAATGCTGGAGCGTGCACCCGTGTCTTAGTGCAGTTGAACTAGATCAGCTTTCCTGTATGCGTGCCAGGGTTCCCAAATCTCCAGGAATCTGTCATGTGTTCCGTTTGACCAGCTGGATAACTCCTCTAAATTTGCTAACATTTCAACTTTGGACTTCCATAAGGCCGCCGTGGGAGGCTCTTTCTGTTTCCACAACAGTGGAATAAGAGATTTTGCAGAATCGATCAGCATAGCGACCAATTTGTGTTTGTATGGGTGGAAATCAGGGGTAGGTCTCCACAGGAACACCACATCAGGGGAGAGCACCAAGTCAGGTAAGAATTTTTTTAGCACGACTGCCAGATCTCTCCAAAAAGGGACTATGATCGGGCGTTCCCACCAAATATGGAGGTAAGAGCCCACGGCCCCCTCACATCTCCAACACACGTCCTCCGCCATCAATCTATGATCAAATAACCACTGCGGGGTTCTGTACCACCGCGCCAGGAGTTTGTAGTGTGACTCCTGGGCGGTGACGCAGGGTGAAAGTCCAAATGCTGTCCTCAAGATCGACCTGGTCTCGCTTTCTGAGAGGGTGATATGAAGATCTATTTCCCAGGAGATGAGGAAGGCAGGTTTTGTATATGAGGGGCGGGATACAAACTTTTTGCGGAGGAGAGATATTCTTCTCAGAGAGGGGTTAAGTGGGGTACTAATTGCTATTTCAAAGGGGGTGAGTGGCCTGGGGTGACCGTGAGTTTTCCGAAAGTCGCTTAAGACCCTCTTTACGTGGGTCGTTACTAGGAAGGGGAGGGGGCGTTCGGGCAGAAGATCTTCTACTTGTGTGAGGTGGGCCTCCTGATTAAGAGCAGGGACATCTCGGAAACGCTTGTTGGAGAGCATCCTCCACATTCGTGTTGAGCAAGGGTCAAGAGAAAGGCCCATAAATTTATATAAAGCTGACAGGGGCGTACAAGGAGAGGGAGGAGGAGCCAAGGTTCCCCCTAGAGTGGCCCAGGAACCCATTGCTCCCTCCAGGAGGGGATTTTTCTTACGATCTCTACCGCTCGTCTTTTCAGGGAACCACAGGTCCTCTATCAGGGTAGGGCCGTAGGAGCCTTTTGCGAGGCGTTGTAAGAGTGGGTCTCTTATGGGATGTGTAAGCTCCATCCAATGATTTAGGAGGTTAGCAAGGTAAAACTCTCGTGGGCAGGGGAGGTCCACCCCTCCTTCTGTGCGTCTTTTGGTCAACAGGCAGTATGCCAATCTAGGCCTTCTTCCTCTCCATAGGTATCTGGAGAACATTGTGCGAAGTGCTTTAAAAAAGCTGGAAGGGAGGGAGATAGGAAGAAGTCTCATTTTGTAAAGGATTATGGGGACAACATAGGACTTTAATATATTCTTGCGTCCCAACCATGAGATAAAAGGGAGGTCATATGAGCGTAGTAGTTTCTTAATTCTGGGTATGATGGGAAGGAAGTTTGTCGCGTAGAGATCTTCTGCTTTCTTGGAGAGCTTTATACCCAAGAAATCAATTGCCGTGTCGGACCACGCAAATGGGGATACCTTTTAAATCTCATTAAATCTGTTGGGGATGATAGAGACGTTTAAGGCTACAGATTTGCTAAGATTAATTTTGAAGTTGGATATTTCTCCAAAATTTTCTAGTATCGATACGAGGCGGGGGAGCCCCTCCTCCGGGTTAGTGATGAAAAAAATAATATCATCAGCGTAAGCCGTCGTTGAGAGCGTAGCGCTCTCAATTTTAAGTCCCTGTATGCCAGGGTCTAATCTAACTTTTTGGAGAAAGGGCTCCAGGGCCAATATAAAGAGTGTGGGAGAGAGGGGACACCCCTGCCTAGTGCCATTTCCTATTTCAAAGGGAGGGGAGAGTGAGCCGTTAACCTTAAGCCTCGCATGGGGTGTAGCATAGAGCGAGAAGATCGCTTCCACAAAGTTGGGGGGAATGTTAAAGTGCAGCAGGACTTGCTTCATGTATAACCAATTAACTCGATCAAACGCCTTTTCGGCGTCAGTGCCTACTAAGGCGAGTGATATATTTTGCTTTTCAGCAAATCTGGCTGCGTGTAAGAGTCTGAGACAGCTGTCTCTCCCCTCCCTCCCCTGTACAAAGCCCGTCTGCTCCGGATTAATCAGGGTGCTGGTAAATTTTTCTAAACGTTTTGTCAAGATTTTGGCCCACAACTTCATGTCGAAGTTGATCAGGGAGATGGGGCGGTAGCTTCCGCAAGCTTCGGGGTCTTTGTTTTCCTTATGCACAAGGGTAATATGCGCTTCTTGCGCTTGTCTAGGCAGGGGGTCCCGCTCAGGAGAGCATTGTATAGCTCAACTAGTCTGGGAATGAGGGAGGTACCCAGGGCCTTATAGTAAATAAGGGGGAAGCCATCTGGTCCCGGGCTTTTGCCCGGGGGAGATGAGTTTATGAGGTCCTGTATCTCTTGTGGGGTAATTGGAGATAGGAGGGAAGTGGTCGCCTCATCTGGGATTTTAGGGAGGTTTAGCTCTTTAAGGAAGAGGTCGATTTGATTTTTTAAGGCCGATCTCTCTGCAGAAGTAGGCGGATCTTTGAGATTGTATAGGCGGTGGTAAAAAGACTGAAATTCTTTGGCAATATCAGGGGTGGATGTGACTCTTGGGCCTGTAGGGGGTTTAATTGCTTTTATGAGGTTCCTTGTTTGGGCTTTTTTAATCAGGGATGAAGTGAATCTGCTACCCTTGTTGCCCTGGGCATACGAGATGTGCCTAAGGTAGAGATGTTTTTTGTTGTACCTAGCCTCTAGCAGAAGTTTGAGATCGGACCGAAGGGAAGTGAGTTTTTCTACGGCTGCTACACTCTGTGAGAGCTTGGTCAAGCGCTCCAATTTTGCGATTTGAGCAAGTTTCTCGTCAATATCTTTCTGTTGCTTTTTTTTTGCTTTCGCGCCCGCAGAGATCAAAAGCCCCCTCATGTAGGCCTTGTGGGCCTCCCACACTATCGGGACTGAAATATCTGCTGAGGAGTTGAGTTGGAAGTATTCCTCCAATGCTTTGTTAAGCTGGGACCTATCCTCGGCTGAATCGAGGAGGGTGGGATTGAGTCTCCACCTCCATTCACGGGGAAGAGACCCTGGGAGATTGAGTGACAGGTGGACTGGGGCATGATCCGACAGGCGTCTATCGAAACTTTTTTTGTGTGTTGTAGGAGGGAAGAGGATATAAAAATATAGTCCAGGCGCTGGAAGGAGGAGTGGACCTGCGAAAAAAAAGGTATAGTCCTTGGTGGACGGGTTAGAATACCTCCATGCGTCAACGATCTCAAGTTGCGCAAAGTACCTACATAGTTTGCTTAATTTTTTTTGTGATATCTGGGACTTTCCTGATGATGAGTCTACGGGGGGGGGGGGGGGGGGAGATGGTGAGATTTAAGTCCCCTCCTAAGATGACTTGGCCCGAGGCAAAGATTTTAAGTGTTTCCAATTGTTTTATGAGCCATTCTATTTGGTCCTTGTTAGGGGCATAGAGATTGGCTAAGGTTACTTTAGTTTCGTTTAGGTATCCTCTCAGAAAGAGAACTCTGCCCTCCTCATCTGCATAGCGAGCTTCACAAGTAAACTTAAGAGACTTGTGGATCAGAGTGGACACTCCCTTTGAGGCGGAGGAGGGGTGGGAGCTATGAAACGCATTGGGAACTGACCCCCCGGTAGAGCTAGGCATCTGTCCCCTTTAAAGTGGGTCTCCTGTAAAAACACTACCCCCGAACCATACCTTTTTAGCAGAAGAGCCACATGGTGCCTTTTGTTGGGAGAGTTCAGTCCATTGACGTTGAAGGTAGTAAATAGTAGAGGTTTTGTCATCGCGGGCCCGTAGGAGCGGTCAGTGGTATCCTAGAGGGATAGTAGAAAAGGGAGACAAATTTATGTGAGTGAGATCTTAGTGATTCAAGCCTTTGTCTCTGGCTCCCGGAGGGGCTTGTAAGCGAGGGGGGCCGGAGGGGGAGTGCAGAGAGACAAAGGAAAAAACACCGGGTAAACACAAAAGGGAAGAACAAAGACAACAAATATGTCGCAAACCACGACACAGAAATTGAAAGTTGAGTCAGCGGGTCCCAATATTGTAGACCCCGCTGAGGAAGGGGATTGGGGGCGAGTTGGGTGTGCCTTACCTAGAAGGATCACCAACTACTCAAATAGTAGCCTGATCAGGTAGGCACCCCCAGGAATCCAGAACTAGTGGCAAATGCCGAAGGCATTTGTGCGCTGTGGGGAGAAAAGAACTCAACAATGCAGTGACTTGAATAGAGCACAAATAGCAGGAACAACATAATCCAGCACTCTAGTCAGAACGTATGAAGGCATTAATAAACGGTACTTCAGGACGTAATAAAACGTGAAGAGCGTCCGTTGATGGACAGAATAGAAATTAGAGTGTCTCTCTCTTTCTCAGCCGTCAGGGTCAGCGGGAAGGTCCTTTGTTTTCTTTCTTTTGCCTCTGGGTGATTTGGAACTGCCCGCTGGCTGCCAAACCTCTGGCAGGGCCAATTTAGGGAGCTTAGGAAACTCCGGTAGGGGCATCCAGCATGGCAAAACCAACGGATCCATCTCGAGGTGTTCCCAGGAGTCGCTAAGGTCGGCAGGGGTACGGATCAGTAATCTGCGGCCCTTGTAGAAGATATTAATACCAAAAGGAAAGAGCCACGCGTAGCGGATGTCCCTTGCTCTGAGGACCTCCAACAACGGGCGCATGGCTCGCCTTTTTGCAAGGGTTGCGGGGGAAAGATCTTGAAAGATCTGTACCGGAGAGTCACCATAAAATAGGTCTTTATGTTGTCTGGCAGCTTTAAGGACAGCGGACGTATCCTGAAAGGTGAGGAGCCTGCAGATGACGTCCCTGGGGGGCTCTGTAGGGGGGGGAGGGGTCTAAGAGCCCGGTGGATGCGTTCCACAGAGATCGTCGCTGCTCTATCTTGACCGAGTAATTGAGCGAATATTTCTGCGGCAACTTTAGGCAGAACTTCTGCCGCCCAGGATTCTGACAGTCCTTTAAAGCGGACATTACATCTCCGGTTTCTATTCTCCAGATCTTCCTGGAGAATGAGGGCTTTGTTTAAATTAGCGTGCTGTTCCTTTAAAACGGCAGCCATAGCCAGAGCATGGGATGTAATTGAGGTAGATGCAGCTTCCAGCTCCTCTACCCTGCCGCCCATCTGTCTTATATCCTCTTTTATTTCAGACAGTTCACTTATCAGAGGGCGCAGGGCAGTGGACAGGAGCTCCCTCATAAACCCCCGAGACACAGTTCCAGAGTCCTCTTCATCAGAGGATGTGTCACCCTCCCCCTCCTTACTGTGTGCAGCAGCAGCCTCTGGAGCCAGTGCCATCTTGCTGGGGGGGTGCGGAGAGCGGGAGCTCCGTTCCTTGAGGAAGCGCTGCATCCCTGTCTGTTTTTTTGCTGTCCTCGGCGTGCTGGTGAGTTCCCCTCCTCTTTCCTTCATTTGTTTGGGCATTTTGCCGCTGTGGTTGCGTCTGAGGGATCCCTGAAGGTGCCGTTCTGTGGGAGCTCTGGTCCTAAGCGGCCATTTTGCTCCTCAGTCAGGCTCCGCCCCTGCCAGGGAATATTAGCGAACTGTTTAGCGATGAAAACTTTGCCTAATGCACTGCACACATAGAACGGTATAGCTGAAATGCTCTGCAGTGGCCCAGGAAATATTAGCGTACTGTTTAGCGATGTGAACTCTGCCGAATGCACTGCACACATAGAATGATATAGCTGAAATGCTCTGCAGTGGCCCAGGAAAAAATTAGCATACTGTTTAGCGATGAGAGGTCTGCCTAATGCACTGAACACATAGAACGGTATAGCTGAAATGCTCTGCAGTGGCCCAGGAAAAATTAGCGTACTGTTTAGCGATAAGAATTCTGCTTAATGCACTGCACACATAGAACGGTATAGCTATAAAATGCTCTGCAGTGGCCCAGGAAATATTAGTGTACTGTTTAGCGATGAGAACTTTGCCAAATGCACTGCACACATAGAACGGTATAGCTGAAATGGTCTTCACAGGCCTAGATGCTTTAAAAGAAAAAAATGGTGCACTACTGCTCCCTGCCAGCCACAACAGTAATGCACACAATGAGGTGTAGCCTTAAAAAGGACCATTGGGGTTCTTGAAGAGAGGATCCCTACTCTAACACTTTCTCTATATCAGCAGCAGCACTTTCCCTAACCTCTGCCAGCATGCGTCTGAGGCGAGCCGTGGGTGGCATCAGTTTAAGCACTCGGCGGTCACCTGATCGGCCCAGCCACTCACTGCTGTAGACGTGCACAAGGCTGGCACATCACAGCAGGAAGTGGTAATGCCTTCCCCACATGTTTATTTGCTAAAAAATGGCGCTAAACATGCAGGGAAGGGAAATTAAATTGACTCGAGTACCGCGTGGTGTTCGTCTCGAGTAACGAGCATCTCGAGTACCCTTATACTCGAACAAGCATCAAGCTCGGACGAGTGTGCTCGCTCATCTCTAAAGGTAATGCCTCTTTTTTTTTTCAAATTTAACCCCAGACTTAACTCTGTCCAATCCACTGTCTGACGTCTAAAGACATTATGATTAAAGGCTGTACAGCTCCGATGTTGGAAGATGTCCGTCTGGGTTCTCTTACTGTATATTGCCAGCCTCTCTGCTGTCAGAGCCTATCCAATGTGTCACCTCATGCAGTACTGGCTTTAGCCAGCAGATAGTGCCATTGTATACCAGCAGAAATAGAGTAAGCCCCCTAGGAAAACCAGAATACAAATTGGATTGGAAAGGGTTAAGGTTGCAGCGCCTTTTTAACCTGCTCCATCCCTGCAGCCCTTGGCCGCTTCCTTATGTACTTTACAGCCATTCACTATATGCGCGGAGAGGTCAGTTATATTCTCGGACAGTATATACACATAGATGTGAGGTAAATTCTCTTCAGTATGTACACACATATGTGAGGTAGATTCTCTTTAGGTATATGCACACAGAGGACTGTTAGATGCTCCTCAGAATATACACTCAGATATAAGGAAGATTCTCTTCAGTATATACGTATAGAGATGAGGTAGATTCTCCTCAGTATATACATATAGAGGTGAGGTAGGTTCTCCTCAGTATATACACATAAAGGTGAGGTAGATTCTTCTCAGAATATACATGTAGAGGTGAGGTAGATTCTCTTCAGTATATACACATAGACATTAGGTAGATTCTCTTCAGTATATACACATAGAGGTGACGTAGATTCTCCTCAGTATATAGACATACAGGGGAGGTAGATTCTCTTCAGTACATACACATAGACTTTAGGTAGATTCTCCTCAATATATACACGTTGAGGGGAGGTAGATTATCCTCAGTATATGCACGTAGAGAGGAGGTAGATTTTCTTCAGTATATACACATAGAGGTGATGTAGATTCTCCCCAGTATATAGACATAGAGGTGAGGTAGATTCTCCTCAGTATATGCGCACAGAGCGGCTTTAGATTCTTCTCAGTATATACACATATCCTGTTTCCTGCAAATAAGACCTTCCCTGAAAATAAACCCTACTCTGATTTTTCAGGGTGGCTTGAAATATAAGCCATACCCCAAAAATAAGCCCTAGCAGCATTACATTAAAAAGTCCATTACCTAGCAGGCTCAGTCCAGGTCCTTACCGCTGCTCTCTGGAGCTCCAACGCGCTTCTTACAGCTCTCAGCCGCCCACAAAAGATTACTTTCTGGTTGCAGGATTCAAAAGTCCCACCTCCAGGAAGCGATGGCTCTGATTGGCTGAGCAGCGCTTGAGAACAAATCAGTGCAGCTCCTCAAGGAACCAATGCGATGGCTGTGATTGGTTCATCAAGCGCTGCATTGATTGGCTCAGCAGCGGTCAAAGAACCAATCATAGCCATCATGTTGTGGAGGCAGGATTTATGAATTTGCCAATCAATGCCATGGCTCAGCATGTCGGAGCTCCAGAGAGCAGCAGGAGAGACCTGGACCGAATATGCTAGGTAAGTATAAGGTAAGTAAGATATTGCCAAAAATAAGACCTAGCACCTCTTTTGGGTAAAAAAATTAATATAAGACAGGGTCTTATTTTCAGGGAAACGCGGTAGTGGTGAGCTAGATTCTCCTCAGTATATACACATAGAGGTGAGGTATATTCTCTCTCAGTATATACACAAACAGGTGAGGTAGATTCTCTTCAGTATATACTCATAGATGTTAGTTAGGTTCTCCTCAGTATATACACATAGAGGTGAGGTCGATTCTTCTCAGTATGTACACGGAGAGGTCAGTTATATTCTCCTCAGTATATACACATAGAGGTGAGGTATATTCTCCTCAGTATATACACATAGAGGTGAGGTATATTCTCCTCAGTATATACACGACCAGGTAAGGTAGATTCTCTTTTCAGTATATACACATAGATGTTAGTTAGGTTCTCCTCAGTATATACACATAGAGGTGAGGTATATTCTCCTCAGTATATACATATAAAGGTGAGGTAGATTCTCCTCAGTATATACACATAGAGGTGAGGTAGATTCTCCTCAGTATATACACATAGAGGTGAGGTTGATTCTCCTCAGTATATACACGTAGAGGTCAGTTATATTCTCCTCAGTATATACACATAGGGGTGAGGTAGATTTTCCTCAGTATATACACATAGAGGTGAGGTATATTCTCCTCAGTATATACACAAACAGGTGAGGTAGATTTTCCTCAGTATATACACATAGATGTTAGCTAGGTTCTCCTCAGTATATAAACATAGAGGTGAGGTCAATTCTCCTCAGTATATAAACATAGAGGGGAGGTGGATTCTCCTCAGTATATACACATATAGGTGAGGTAGATTCTCCTCAGTATATACACATAGACATTAGGTAGATTCTCCTCAGTAAATACTCAAAAAGGGTAGGTAGATTCTCCTCAGTATGTTGTGGATTTCCTTTGTGAGTCCACGGCCTACTCAAATAGAAATGTTTGCACCCTTCCAGATTAATTATGAATTGGTTATGCGCATAAGAAGATTTCACACTGACACAGGTTCAGCATGTATAAACTTCCCAATTCTGCTTTATTTGTGGGGGCGCAGCCTCTTTTAAAGAGTTTAACATATCTGCCCATCTGGGCAGGTCAAAGATTACATAGATACAACGTATTAATTATTGGATAAGCATCTTGAAATTCTTCCATCATCCGGTCATCTGTTATTGCCCGTCACGTGGTATCAGTCCGCAGAGGGCAGGACGAGATGAGTGGGTTGTCTTGGACCCACGTGTGTTTGCTCCGATATGATTGGAGGTTACAGCTTGAACTATTAATTGCATAAATTTCCCATGTTATTTGCATAAGTTTCCAGTAAAACTGCTTGGGTTATTATTGCGGTAGCTAAAAACGGTACTGCTTCAGACTGCGGTTATTTATGTCTGATTTTACCCCTGCTAAAGTTACTAAGAATCAGGAAATAGAGCGTTCTTGCTAAATGTTAAATGCTAGCTTCTGCTTGCATCTATAGGAGTTTAGAGAATGGAAAGTTTCATTATATTTATATATAAGGAAGTGAATATATTGGATACACAAAAAATATATCTATATTTGTAGAAGAGCAAACAAAATGGAGTAATACTGGCATACAGAATGCCTACATTTATAAAAACAGGTCCCCTGTCCACATGAAATGTATGTCCATTGTCTCAAAAAATATAGATATGGCGGATATCCACTACAAACCCCCCTTCAAACTATCCGTTTCCCTAAACTAACTACACTAACTGTCCCTACTCTACCACATATCATCCTCAACCATTGACCCTCCTCAACGTCCCAGATCGTGGTAGGCACACAATAGAGCAGGTAGTTATGGGGTGGAACAGGTAGTCATCGGGGTTGGAATACACTGTACACAACAACAAATAGAAATTAGGATAACTATAGAGGTGACAAATATAATTAATAACTTCTTTATCAGAGTAAACTCTAGTGTACAATGTTCTGAATACTCAGTAGAGTGGGCGGTTCTTCACAACTGTCGCTTAGGCTGTAAATGCCCCTCCAATACCTAAGTGTGGGTTCATAGCAATCGGGTCTTTGGTACATAAGGATACTTAGCTGGGACAGTGCGCACGGCCCTCCTGAAATATCGGTGGGGATATTTGTGTAGGTAAAATTACCACAGGACTAGACCCTTCCTGCTTTAAATTGATATCTGGCTTTATATTCATCTGGTACCCTCATAGGTACCCCTACGCCCTCTCTGTACATGTGGAGGTCTAAGCTACCACCTGGGGTCTCGAGGCATTAGGTTAGGAGAGGTTCGGCTTTTACTATTTCAGGTAAACACTGCATAACTTGTGTAGAACCTGCCTTCTTGACGATACCTCGATTCATCCACAGAGAGTGCAAAATTAGGGCTATCTAATGACTGATCATCATGACTGAACCTCTGTCTCATTAGTAAGTGCATAATCATATCTATCTGTCCGGAAGGAAAAACTACAAGGTGATTATGCCCACTTCCCTTTTTCAGAGGTGGCAAGGTAGCGGGACCAGGGGCGTTGTAACGCTGGCATGTTGCGTGGCATGAGCAGAGTGCATTGCAGATAAAATAAAGCAAAATCTTAGCGAAAACCTATCACAGTGTTCTAAATACACAATGTTTTAAACTTATTTTTTTTCTCTTCTCCTGTTAGGTATGTACCTAACTGAGGAAACAGGCTAATAAAAGACACTTAGTCCGTTTTTCCCATTGCCTTTGTATCTTAGATTTTAGGGTACCGTTCATCTTTTTTACTTTCCCACTACTCCGTGTATGGTTGGGTGTCTAAAAGGCCTGAGATGTACCCAGAGCAGACATGATGTGCATTATTTCACCTGTGAAGTGTGTACCTTCGTTTAACTCATTCACTTCCGGTACCCTGTATCTGCAGATTACCTCATTCATGAGCTTCTGTGTTGTTACCTGCTCATTTACCTTAGTATCAGGGTAGGCCTCCGACCTGAAAATACACCAACAACAAGCACATATTCATACTTCCCAACAGGTGGGAGCTGAATGTAGTCAATGTGCAATCTCTGAAATGGGTAGAGTGGTCTAGGCAAGTGTTATATGGCCACGTTTCTTCTGTCCTGACTCGCATATGGCAATGATCATGCAAACTGGACAAATGATGCAGCAGCTACAGAGAACCCAGAGAACCCAGGTGTCACCCATTCTCGTTCAGTGTATGCATCAAACAATTTACATTTTACAATTTACGGGTCAATCTGCCCCGTCCCTCCTGTGGATACCAGGCCTTATCGTTACCTGCTTGTTTCCCATTCTTTGTCTTCTCTGCTTAACTTAGATCTATACCTAACTCCCTGTAATTTATTTATTTTTATACTGTCTGCTAATTTATCTACCCTAGGACTGCAGTACCAATCCGTCTCCCAGTGACTTCCTCTTTTTAAAATCTCTCCCCCGTACAGCCCCTCCTTGCCCTCCGCAGACCACAATGTACATTAACACTATAACACAGAATGGAAGAGACAAAGAGTCAGGAGTGGCTAATTTACTTTTACAACAGTTTTGTCCCAGACTTGTTCCCAGTCGTCCCTCCGGCGTCAAGGCTTCCCCATCGCCCACAAGGCCCTACTCTTAGGGTGAGTGTAATCCCTACCTCACCTCAGAAGGAGGACATGGACCCCCCCGGGCTATGTTTTTCAGGTATCCACGTCCTCTATCTGTACAAGTTAACACCCCGCAGAGTGCGCCCTCGCTGGAACCTACGGCCTTCTACACTATCCCTAGGCGAATGGGAAACCAACTGACATTTTAAACCGGAGACCGGAGCAGATGCAGTCTTAGGTGCCAGGCATCTCCATCTGATTGGTAACGTACTGTAATTCACATATTGTGTGCCAAAGGTTGCTGAGTGACTGAGATATTATTATATCTCCTTATTTACTGAACTGTGATACAACTAAACTGTTATATTGAACGCTGGTGTCTTTGGCATGCGTGGGTACCAACGCCATTTCAGCCCGCCTTCTCTCCCTCTGACTGACATTCAGGGAAATTCTAACATCTAATGTATAACTACTATGTTGTAACTTTATGGTCACAGCTGTGACCACCTAACATTGTATGTGGTTACAATTGAATTTGGGGACTTGGCAAACATAGATGTATTTTCTGGTGGGCACGGCGGACTCTGCAGTTTGTTACAGTTTGTAACGCAACATTTTCTGCATTCTTTAACCTTTGTATTCTGAAAAGCCCCCACAGAATGTGAGTGGCATATAACTTTTTACATTTGTATGAAGAACGTACAACAAAGATTAGATTACAATAACAAGACATATGAACAGTAGTTGTTATTTGTCACAGCACATAAATTTGCTTTCTCTTCTATCTCTTGGGTCTAATCCACCTGCTCTAACAATTTAGTACATCACTGAACGTCCATCTGTGACTTTAGACACCAGTAAGAATGCACCTTACAATACTTCTCTCTTACCTGCCTTCTAAGACAGTATAATTGATTACATTCATTATAACTTTTTATTCCTATTAAAGCAACAAAGTTATTTCTTACATTTAGTGTTACAGCACTTCCTCCTAGAAAATGAGGAAGTAAGGGGGTTGAACAAGCAGCCTTTCTCTCTCACTGAAACAAACTCGGTTAACCCTTTGTATACATTCACATACATATATATCTACATCTATCTATATCTCTTGTCAACATTCACCTTGTCACGTATTGATTCTCTCTCTCTGCTGCCTACGGGCACAATGTATCACATCCTATACTTTCAAACAATTCAACAGCAACACAGTTTAGCAGTCTGCCTTTACTAGAAGGGATCCAATAATGCACATCTAACCTATGAATTTCAAACTCACAACGCCGCTGTGTACGGCCGCTGTATAACCCAGGCAATGCTTCTCATTGCCAACAATCCCTTCTTACAGTTTGTGTAGGACTGCTACTAATTCTATATAATAGTCAAACAGACTATTTCTATATAAACAACTCAGCAGGATTAGCTCTACACAACAGACAAGCACACTAACTTTATATAAAGGACAGGACAGCACACAGAAAGATTGCTTGATTAATCAATGATAACTTGACCCTCCCCACCTTCCACACTTTTCTGGAGGGTGTAAGAATTGACCTTGGTACAATGTTTGCTGCCTCTCAATCTCAATCATGGCAGCCAGATTTATGATTATAGGATTCTCCTCAGACGCCGGACACAGTATGTCCCGCCCTAGAGTCTCTAGCATTTCTGCCGCTACACAGTTTAATAATCTACCCTCACAGAGAGGGATCCACTCATGAACGTTAAAACGATAAACAAATAAGTGTGGATAGTAACCCTCAACCAGTGGACCATAGCCACACTGGTGAGCGGGGTAGGGGTTATCCTGCTTACAGATCTCCCATTCCCATGTGCTTATGGTTAACAATAATCCTTTCTTACAATCAGAACATGACATGGAGGTGG
The DNA here is from genome assembly GCF_035609145.1 of Eleutherodactylus coqui. Lineage (NCBI taxonomy): Eukaryota > Metazoa > Chordata > Amphibia > Anura > Eleutherodactylidae > Eleutherodactylus > Eleutherodactylus coqui. The sequence goes on from NC_089846.1 coordinate 103,093,197, forward strand.
GACGTACACACACAAATAGACAGAGCACCAGTACAGCTGGCTTAGTCTCACTGCCCCTTGGGATACTCGTCTGACAGCTCCCTTCTCCCGGCCCCTACAAACAGGCCTTGCAGGAGCGGACATCCCTTATCAGACTCTCTCTGGCAGTCTCTCTCCCTTCCAGGCCCTACAAACAGGCCTTGCAGGAGTTGAGTCTCTGCAACAGGCTACCTTGCAGTCCTCCCAAGGCTGACAAACAGGCCTTCCTAGGATATGAAGTCCCTGCACAGGACCTTCCTGGGACAGTCTGTTGACGTCACCAGTTAACCAGTACTCTCAAAACAGCAGGCATGTTCTTATAACAGGTTATGTTACGTGGTCGAGACTTAAAATACCTGACACGCGGATCCAAATCGATCGGCCTTGACATGGCACATAGGCGAGCTTGGAGTCAGCCACACAGGTATAGATAATTTATCTTACCGTGTTCTGATGATTTGTTGGGCGCGCCAAGTCCAAGATTGCCTATGTCCACGCCTTGTTTCCGATCGTCTTCAGATTCTATCGACCACTCCCCGTACGGGCCACCAACTGTCGTAGATTTCCTTTGTGAGTCCACGGCCTACTCAAATAGGAATGTTTGCACCCTTTCAGATTAATTATGAATTGGTTATGCGCATAAGAAGATTTCACACTGACACAGGTTCAGCATGTATAAACTTCCCAATTCTGCTTTATTTGTGGGGGCGCAGCCTCTTTTAAAGAGTTTAACATATCTGCCCATCTGGGCAGGTCAAAGATTACATAGATACAATGTATTGTTTAATTATTGGATAAGCATCTTGAAATTCTTCCATCATCCGGTCATCTGTTATTGCCCGTCACGTGGTATCTGTCCGGAGAGGGCAGGACGAGATGAGTGGGTTGTCTTGGATCCACATGTGGTTGCTCCGATATGATTGGAGGTTACAGCTTGAACTATTAATTGCATACATTTCCCATGTTATTTGCATAAGTTTCCAGTAAAACTGCTTTGGTTATTATTGCGGTAGCTAAAAACGGTACTGCTTCAGACTGGTTGTTTATGTCTGATTTTACCCCTGCTAAAGTTACTAAGAATCTGGAAATAGAGCGTTCTTGCCAAATGTTAAATGCTAGCTTCTGCTTGCATCTATAGGAGTTTAGAGAATGGAAAGTTTCATCATATTTACATATAAGAAAGTGAATATATTGGATACACAAAAAAACAAGAAAGAATGGTTGCGCCAAATTTCAGGTTTGTGCGATACAGATCTGTGTTATTAGTTACATTACATAGGGGGTGACTTTCGCGCTTAGAATTGAATAATCAAGTTGTGACCCCTTTAATTTTCCTATTTACGACCTAAAGAACGGTTGTACTAAATTTCATATTTGTGCGGTACAGATGTGTAGTGGCCCCGAACATCATCCTGGTCCCCTCCATAATGTCATAAATGTTTTGTCTCATGTGGATGCACTGTGCAAAGCTGTCATGTCATTTTCTATATGTGGGTTGCACAGCTGCAGCGTCTGAAGGGTTAACTGTAATAAAATCTTTTCCGGTCAGCTCTGTCTGCTGAATGTATCTATTCTCTTGTGTCATGTGGTAGTGATAGTCAGCTACCGGCATGGTGAGAGGATGCATCTATATGCACTCCTTACTCAGTAAGTAATGGCTGTTTTCTGTGATTAATGACTTGCATTTATTATCTATCATTCACATGCAGCGTGGCTTTAACCCCTTCCCGCTCAAGGACGTATATTTACATCCTTGAGCGTCGGGGTATGTATGCCGTAGAAACAAGACGCACTGAAAGATGGCGGAATGTCGTTTTGTTTTTCATTTAACTACACTTATATGGTACTTTAAATAGCACCATTAAAAAACTACAACTTGTCCCACAAAAGCAAGCCTTCGTACAGTGACATCGATGGATAAATAACGGAGTTATCATTTTTTAAAGGGGGGAGGAAAAAACGAAAATGGAAAAAAAAGGGCCGTGTCATTAAGGGGTTAAGACTTCAGGGGGAGCCCAGGGTGGCAGTACCAATGCGGTTCACTGATGGAAGTGCAGGGTAACCCGCTAAATTATTATGGCGTCATTAATAGGTTGCTGGTCTGCATGGTGAACAACCTATATCAGAATGGTCTGGCACTTTGTATCCACTATGTGTGGAAGTATACACTAAGCAGCCACCCCCCTCTATATCAAGAGGCAGTGTGAGTGGCTGTCTTAGCGGTGTCCTGCACAGGTGTTATTCGCTCCTCCATTTGGTAGTCAGCTACCTGCATGGTGAGAGGATACATCTATATGCACTCCTTACTCAGTAAGTAATGACTGTCTGCTGAATGTATCTATTCTCTTGTGTCATGTAGTATAAGTGAAGGTATTAATGTGAGTGTCTGAGAGCAGGAAAGGAGTCCATTTTCAGGAGGAGAGAGTGCTAACACAGGGCTGCATGAAAGCACCTTTAGCTTCGATGTAGGTGAAGATGGAGGAGGAAGAGCAACATCTCATAGCATCTGGAGATGGATGTGAGAGAAGTGAGTTCCAGAAACAGAGAGAGCGCACTACCCCAGGTTGCTAAAACAGGTACCTACTCACAATACAGGCGTTTTTCCTGTGCGGCCGTCCGTCAGTTAGGATCACCACACAGAGGTACTTTATTGGCTAAGCCTTCTTGAATAAGTGTTCTTGTCAGCGTGTATGCGGAGTGACCCCTACCCCCTTACCTCATCTGGAGTGCCCCCAATCCAGACATATATATATAACATGGACTATAGAGCTGTATTGATCCTGTGCATGCTCCCTACCTCTGAGTTTTGGCCTGTCTTTTTGCTAAAAGTGAATTGTGCATGCATTGCCTGCTATTCAAGTTTATTTCAAGTAAAAGTCATACCGAGTCTTATCCGTTCCTAAGGACCCGAGGTACTAAACACAAGTCTCTGTGTTTATTACTCTGTCGCATAGAATAACGGTGTGTGGGAATGGTGGCATCACGAGTGATATCTACTACAAACCCCCTCATCCCCTTTATTGGCACTCTTTGCCAAAGGAGTGTCGAAGCTTGGCTGGTAATCTACACTGACCTTGGCAGCGTGTCATCCCTATGGGACCCGAGCATGGTAAGTGCCACCATCACACGTCAGCACTTAACCCTCCCAAAACTTTAGCCAGGTGCCGAGGGGCACCCCTCTGGGGTGTTGCAGATGTGTGTTATTACTTACATTACATAGGGGGTCACTTACTTGGTGCTTAGAATTGAATAATCAAGTTGTAACCGACTTTTCCTATTTAGGACCTAAAGAATGGTTATATTAAATTTAACTTTTTTAGGACACCGGGAAGTTAGAGAATTAGATTGGGTACATTACACAGGGGTGCCAATACTTTTGCACTTAGCATTGAATAATCAAGTTGTGACCCCTTTAATTTCCTATTTAGGACCAAAAGAATGATCGCGCCAAATTTCACATTTGTACGACACCGGGACGTTAGAGAATTGCTGGCGAGTCAAACAGTCAGTCAGTGAGAGCTTTCGCGTTTATATATAAAGATATAACCCCATAATTTAAAAATAAACACATACATCCGTATTGGTAATTTCATACAGTATAAGTAAAGTGATCTGAAACCAAAAAAGAAGAAACAAATAAGAAGTTACCCGGAACATTGTTACATTTTAATTCCTTAAGGGTAGACCATTTTGGATATCCCCTTTCACATGCCTATTTAGGGTTTATGATATCGGGGATCGCGGAGAGCATAAAGGGGTTGGCCAACAAAAATAAAAGAGATACTGAGCAAGTACAATTGCAGTAACGCTGTCCCACTCTCTTCTCACTTCCTTAGCACCTTTTCTGACAAGTAGAGAAGATGCTGCCACTTCAGAAGGGACCCTTCCACCAGAGATATCAATCTGGTAGAGACTATCACATCTAATGGCAGTGGCCTTTTTTGGGGGTAGCCAATCTAGAGGGGGTGGCTAATCTATAGCAAGATAGAACGTAAAGGGACACTAACTTTTAAGAGAATTTGTTCTCACCTGATAGCTTGTGTGTATCATCAATCTTGTAATATACTTTCATTAAAAGTTTTTCTATCTTACAACAGTCAATCATGTCTAAAGTGCCAGCCCCTGCAATCAACCATCAATCTGTTGTTAGGCATTCAGCTTCTTTAGCAAGTAGGACTTTTGGATGTCTTCTTAGCTATGTGCGACAGGCTGTCTTTAAAGGCTGTTCCCCTGCTCTCACACTGTCTCAGATCTGCAGTCAGTGTGTACACGGGGAGATGAGCATAAGTTGTCGGAAAAGTTAGTGTCTTCTTAAAACAAGGATAGATAAAGCAGAAGAGGAAGAGAGAGAACACAAAAGAGACTGAAAATGAGACAGAGTAAAAGATGGTGGGATCAAGTCCTGTTGTATACTTGGTTTGCCAAAAATGCTTGGGTATACCACACTAATGTTGCCAATCTATTGTGTGCTATGAAGGCTTTTACCATATGAAACTACAGCTTCCAGTATGACCTGAACAATGATAAGAATATACTGAGAGTTGTAATTTTACAAACTAGAATGGCTGTGTGGCCCTCACACATGAACACAATGATACTGATAGGACGCAGCCAAAGACAGAATGCACAATGTCACTGACTCATGGATGATGTACTTTGAATTTGTTAATTTTCTTTTCCATTTCGTCCAGATCTTCATGACTTCTTTTATTCATATGCTTTTCTCTGTAGAATTAACAACACAGACATGTTAGGCTCCTCTGGAAACAATAGCACCACATACTGTGTCACCTGAAAACAGCTCTATTCATTGTGCCCCAGAAATATATTATAGCATCCACTGTGCCCCCAAAAATAAAATATAATAACTGTGCCCCTAGAAATAAATTATTTTACAGTGTTACCAAAGGACATAACTAGAAAAGCCTGGGCCCCTAAACAATTTTTTGAATGAACCCCTCTCTTCGACATACAAATGTGACTGCTGCAGGCAATTACTTCTTCTGTGCTTACCAAACATCAGGCTGGTATGCAAATAAACAAGACTAATGGCACTGAACTAGCGGGGTATCAGAATGGTGAGCTCACCTTAGTTTTTTATTTTAAACATTTCCTGCCCACTTTCCACTTTTTTTGTTTTTACTTGGAAAACCTCATTAGGGATCCCAAAATTTAAAATCTACAACCTTTTTATTTCTCTTTAAATGTGGTTATAATGTGTGGGGAGAATGTCTTCCTTCCCACCACTACAGCTGCAGCAGCTGCTCAGAATGGCAGCTTTGAAGCCTTAGTGTTATGCTCCACCCCATGGAGGGACTCTTGATTGAGGAGGAGTCCAGCCTTCCATGCGCCTGTTTTGCTCCTGCTAAGGAGGCTGTGCATGAGAATGAGTTGTATAACGAGCAGGGACAGCGCATGGAAGCTCTGATGAGTACAGTGCTAAGCCCCACTCCTTGGAGGATGAGTCCAAAGCCTCCAGAAGTGTTCTATAAAAAGATTTAAAGCTGTGTCACAAGAATAGAGTGAGGAAACAGTAAGAGTGAGCAGCAGCAAGATTCGTTAAGGGGCAGCAGTGGCAGTAATAGAAGGAACCAGCAAAGCCAAGGAATTGGCAGAGGCCATTCATAGGGACTATCAAGGCTCAGAGGTAGCAACTACCAGATGCCTTGATGACTCGGGAGCCAAAGATGAACTATTTGGACCATTAAAGCAATGGTCCTTACATTGTGTGAAAGGAGAGGGAGGCTCCCTTCCCACAAGCACCTGTCGGAGGCTTCGATAGGTGTGTACATCAAATTTAGTGCAGATGAAGATAGAAGCAAAAGCGAATGGCCAAAGGTGCATTGAGCAAGCATGAATTTATTGCTACCCTTGAGACTACATAAAATCCCTGACCATGGTGGGGAATGAGGACTCACTGGGACTGTGATATCATTATTGTAGTTATGACGCCATAGTATGGGTAACGGGTGAATACAAGGTCTGGCAGGAAAGTTCTTATAATGTTGTTATGTAGTTATGATGTTAAGTGGATGATGGTACGTAAAATGAGTATGTTGATATGTAATGGCGCAGTATGGCAGACGATATAGAGAGGTGCTGTTTCAACAAGATGTGTTGTGACTAGAGATGAGTGAGCATACTCGGTAAGGTCAGCCCCCCGAACCAATCAGCTGCAGATTCGTACTTCATGACGTATTAACCATGCCCACTGTCTATAAAACCCAATGCAACTTGATTAGAATAAAGAAATTTCATTTAGCTGAACAGCAGGTTTCAGTGTGATTCTTCCGTGCATGTCCAGGCCGCAGGCCTTATACCTACTAATCAGGAAGGGGGAGGAGATTCATCATTAGTTATATTAGTACTAGAGATGAGCGAGCACCAAAATGCTCGGGTGCTCGTTACTCGATACTAACTTTTCGCTATGCTCAAGGGTTCGTTTCGAGTAACGAACCCCATTGAAGTCAATGGGCGACCCAAGCATTTCTGTATATCGCCGATGCTCGCTAAGGTTTTTATTTGTGAAAATCTGGGAAATTCAAGAAAGTGATGGGAACGACACAGAAACGGATAGGGCAGGCGAGGGGCTACATGTTGGGCTGCATCTCAAGTTCCCAGGTCCCACTATTAAGCCACAATAGCGGCAAGAGTGCCCCCACCCCTCCCAACAATATTTACTTCTGAAAAACCCTCATTAGCAAGGCACACATTAGCTAAGCACCACACTACCTCCAACCAAGCACAATCACTGCCTGCGGGACACACCGCTGCCACTTCTCCTGGGTTACATGCTGCCCAACCCCCCCGCACGACCCAGTGTCCACAGCGCACACCAAAGTGTCCCTGCGCAGCCTTCAGCTGCCCTCATGCCACACGCTGGCCTTATAGCCACACAACCCTCATGTCTATTTATAAGTGCGTCTGCCATGAGGAGGAACCGGAGGCACACACTGCAGAGGGTTGGCAGGGCCAGGCAGCGACCCTCTTTAAAAGGGGCGGGACGATAGCCCATAATGCTGTACAGAAGCAATGAGAAATCCAATCCTGTGCCACCTCTATCAGGAGCTGCACACGTGGGCATAGCAATGGGGAACCCATGTGCCACACACTATTCATTCTGTCAAGGTATCTGCATGCCCCAGTCAGACCGGGGTTTTTTATAAATAGTCACAGGCAGGTACAACTCCGCAATGGGAATTCCGTGTGCACCCACAGCATGGGTGGCTCCCTGGAACCCACTGGCTATACATAAATGTATCCCATTGCAGTGCCCTGGACAGCAGAGCTAACGTCAGATTAAATGCTGGTGGGCTTCGGCACACACTGCATGCCCCAGTCACACTGGGGTTTTTTATAAGTAGACACAGGCAGGTACAACTCCCTATTGTGAAGTCCCTGTGGACCCACAGCATGGGTAGCTCCCTGGAACCCACCGGCGGTACATAAATAATTCCCATTGCAGTGCCCAGCACAGCTGAGGTAACGTCAGGTTTAATGCAGGTGGGCTTCGGCCCACACTGCATGCCCCAGTCAAACTGGGGTTCTTTAGAAGTGGACACATGCAGTTACAACTCCGTGTGGACCGACAGCATGGGTGGGTCCCAGGAAGCCACTGGCGGTACATAAATATATCCCATTGCAGTGCCCAGCACAGCTGAGGTAACGTCAGGTTTAATGCAGGTAGGCTTCAGCCCACACTGCATGCCCCAACCTGACCGGGGTTTTTAGTTCATAGACACAGGCAGGTACAACTCCCTATTGTGAAGTCCGTGTGGACCCACAGCATGGGTGACTCCCTGGAACCCACCGGCGGTACATAAATAAATCCCATTGCAGTGCCCAGCACAGCTGAGGTAACGTCAGGTTTAATGCAGGTGGGCTTCGGCCCACACTGCATGTCCCAGTCAGACTGGGGTTCTTTATAAGTAGACACATGCAGTTACAACTCCGTGTGGACCGACAGCATGGGTGGGTCCCAGGAAGCCACCGGCGGTACATAAATATATCCCATTGCAGTGTCCTGGATAGCAAAGCTAACGTAAGATTACATGCAGGTGGGCTTCCGCCCACACTGCATGCCCCAGTCAGACTGGGGTTCTTTATAAGTAGACACATGCAGTTACAACTCCGTGTGGACCGACAGAATAGGTGGGTTCCAGGAAGCCATCAGCGGTACATAAATATATCCCACTGCATTGCCCAGCACAGCTGAGGTAACGTCAGATTAAATGCAGGTGGTCTTCGGCCCACACTGCATGCCCCAGTCTGACCTGTGTTTTTAATACATAGACACTCGCAGGTACAAATCCCTAATGTGAAGTCCCTGTGGACCCACAGCATGGGTGGCTCCCTGGAACCCACCGGCTGTACATAAATGTATCCCATTGCAGTGCCCTGGACAGCAGAGCTAACGTCAGATTACATGCAGGTGGGCTTCGGCCCACACTGCATGCCCCAGTCACACTGGGGTTTTTTTATATGTAGACACAGGCAGGTACAACTCCCTATTGTGAAGTCCCCATGGACCCACAGCATGGGTGGCTCCCTGGAACCCACCGGCGGTACATAAATAAATCCCATTGCAGTGCCCAGCACAGCTGAGGTAACGTCAGGTTTAATGCAGGTGGGCTTCGGCCCACACTGCATGCCCCAGTAAGACTGGGGTTCTTTAGAAGTAGACACATGCAGTTACAACTCCGTTTGAACCGACAGCATGGGTGGGTCCCAGGAAGCCACCGGCGGTACATAAATATATCCCATTGCAGTGCCCTGGACAGCAAAGCTAACGTCAGATTACATGCAGGTAGGCTTCGGCCCACACTGCATGCCCCAGTCTGATTTTTAATACATAGACACTGGCAGGTACAAATCCCTAATGTGAAGTCCCTGTGGACCCACAGCATGGGTGGCTCCCTGGAACCCATCGGCGGTACATAAATGTATCCCATTGCAGTGCCCTGCTCAGCAGAGCTAACGTCACATACAATACAGGTGTGCTTCGGCCCACAGTGCATGCCACAGTCAGAGTGGTAATATGTACCTTAACAGTAACCGCGTTGGTGGGAATGTGGTGGCGACTACGGACCTAGTAGCGCGGTTTTATTTAGTTGGTTTTCGGAATGTGGCCAGGATTAAGTGGGCCGTGGCGGGGGGATGGTGGGGGGGCTCTCTTGTTGTGTCGGTTAAATTCTTGGACTGCCACCAGACGGACCAATGCAAAGGTATTTGCCAAGAATGTTTTCATTGTTGGAGGAGGAGGGGGATGTTTTTGAGGCACTACGTGTCCTCTCCACGTGTCCGTGGTTATATGCACCTTAACAGTAACCGCGTTGGTGGGAAATGGCCTCGCCACCATCATGTCTTTGGGAAGCCTCCGTTTCCACACCCCAGTGACATAGCATTAGCAGCGGTATAGGTAGAGCCCAGAATTAGTTACATTTCAGTGGTAGCATTAGGGACAGGCCCCAGTAACATATCACTAGCAGCATTATAGGGGGAGCGCAGTATTAGTTCCATTTCAGTAGTAGTAGCAGTCCAGACAGGCCCCAGTAACATATCACTAGCAGCAGTATAGGGGGAGCACAGTCTTAGTTCCATTTCAGTAATAGTAGCAGTCAAGACAGGCCACAGTAACATTCCCGTTGCAGCAGTTTAGGGAGATAACAGTCTCTTTCACATTTCAGTAGTTGCAGTATAGACAAGGCCCCAGTTACATTTATGTAGCAAAAGTGTAGGCCAACCCCACACACCTTGCTGTAGCATGAGTGCAGGCGAAGCCCATAAAAATTACTAGGATTACACTGTAGGCGAGGGCCCAAAAAAATTGGTGTACCAACAGTACTAATGTACCTCAGAAAAATTGCCCATGCCCAACCAAGAGGGCAGGTGAAACCCATTAATCGCTTTGGTTAATGTGGCTTAATTTGTAACTAGGCCTGGAGGCAGCCCAGTTAAAATAAAAATTGGTTCAGGTGCAAGTTTCAACGCTTTAATGAGAATTGAAACGTATAAACATTGTTTACAAAAGTAATATGACTGAGCCTTGTGGGCCTAAGAAAAATTGCCCGTTCAGCGTGATTACGTAAGGTTTCAGGAGGAGGAGCAGGAGGAGGAGGATGAATATAATACACAGATTGATGAAGCTAAAAGGTCCCCGTTTTTGATGGTGATAGAGAACGATGCTTCCATCCGCGGGTGCAGCCTACGTATTGTTTAGGTAGCGCTGCTGTCCGCTGGTGGAGAAGAGAAGTCTGGGGAAATCCAGGCTTTGTTCATCTTTATGAGTGTAAGCCTGTCAGCACTGTCGGTTGACAGGCGGGTACGCTTATCCGTGATGATTCCCCCAGCTGCACTAAACACCCTCTCTGACAAGACGCTAGCCGCAGGACAAGCAAACACCTCCTGGGCATACAGCGCGAGTTCAGGCCACGTGTCCAGCTTCGACACCCAGTAGTTGTAGGGGGCAGAGGCGTCACGGAGGACGGTAGTGCGATCGGCTACGTACTCCCTCACCATCCTTTTACAGTGCTCCCGCCGACTCAGCCTTGACTGGGGAGCGGTGACACAGTCTTGCTGGGAAGCCATAAAGCTGGCAAAGCCCTTGGAGAGTGTTCCCCTGCCTGATCTCCGCGCCTCCCCTGCTACCTGGCCCTCTGAACTGCGCCTTCGGCCACTAGCGCTGTCGGATAGGAATTTTACCATCAGTTTGTCCGCCAGGGTCCTGTGGTATAGCATCACTCTCAAACCCCTTTACTCTTCGGGTATGAGAGTGGAAAGGTTCTCCTTATACCGTTGGTCGAGCAGTGTGTACACCCAGTAATCCGTAGTGGCCAGAATGCGTGTAACGCGAGGGTCACGAGAAAGGCATCCTAACATGAAGTCAGCCATGTGTGCCAGGGTACCTGTACGCAACACATGGCTGTCCTCACTAGGAAGATCACTTTCAGGATCCTCCTCCTCCTCAGGCCATACACGCTGAAAGGATGACAGGCAAGCAGCATGGGTACCCTCAGCAGTGGGCCAAGCTGTCTCTTCCCCCTCCTCCTCATGCTCCTCCCCCTCCTCCTCCTCCTCAACGTGCTGAAATATAGACATGAGGGTGCTCTGACTATCCAGCGACATACTGTCTTCCCCCGCCTCCGTTTCCGAGCGCAAAGCGTCTGCCTTTATGCTTTGCAGGGAACTTCTCAAGAGGCATACCAGAGGAATGGTGACGCTAATGATTGCAGCATCGCCGCTCACCATCTGGGTAGACTCCTCAAAGTTTCCAAGGACCTGGCAGATGTCTGCCAACCAGGCCCACTCTTCTGTAAGAATTGAGGAGGCTGACTACCACTACGCCGCCCATGTTGGAGTTGGTATTCCACTATAGCTCTACGCTGCTCATAGAGCCTGGCCAACATGTGGAGCGTAGAGTTCCACCGTGTGGGCACGTCGCACAGCAGTCGGTGCACTGGCAGATTAAACCGATGTTGCAGGGTGCGCAGAGTGGCAGCGTCCGTCTTGGACTTTCGGAAATGTGCGCTGAGCCGGCGCACCTTTCCGAGCAGGTCTGATAAGCATGGGTAGCTTTTCAGAAAGCGCTGAACCACCAAATTAAAGACGTGGGCCAGGCATGGCACGTGCGTGAGGCTGCCGAACTGCAGAGCCGCCACCAGGTTACGGATGTTGTCACACACGACCATGCCCGGTTGGAGGCTCAGCGGCAAAAGCCAGCGGTCGGTCTGCTCTGTCAGACCCTGCAGCAGTTCGTGGGCCGTGTGCCTCTTCTCTCCTAAGCTGAGTAGTTTCAGCACGGCCTGTAGACGCTTGCCCACCGCTGTGCTGCCACGCAGCGTGACACCGACTGCTGGCGACGTGCTGCTGCTGACACATCTTGATTGCGAGACAGAGGTTGCGTAGGAGGAGGAGGGTGGTTTAGTGGAGGAAGTATACACCGCCGCAGATACCAGCACCGAGCTGGGGCCCGCAATTCTGGGGGTGGGTAGGACGTGAGCGGTCCCAGGCTCTGACTCGGCCCCAGCCTCCACTAAATTCACCCAATGTGCCATGAGGGAGATATAGTGGCCCTACCCGCCTGTGCTTGTCCACGTGTTCGTTGTTAGGTTTACCTTGGCAGTAACCGCGTTGGTGAGGGCGCGTACAATGTTGCGGGAGACGTGGTCGTGCAGGGCTGGGACGGCACATCGGGAAAAGTAGTGGCGACTGGGAACCGAATAGCGCGGGGCCGCCGCCATCATGTTTTTGAAAGCCTCCGTTTCCACAAGTTTATACGGCAGCATCTCCAGGCTGATCAATTTGGCTATGTGCATGTTTAACGCTTGAGCGTGTGGGTGCGTGGCGGCGTACTTCCGCTTGCGCTCTAACAGTTGCGCTAGGGACGGCTGGACGCTGCGCTGAGAGACATTGCTGGATGGGGCCGAGGACAGCAGAGGTGAGGGTGTGGGTGCAGGCCGGGAGATGGTAGTGCCTGTGTCCTGAGAGGGGGGTTGAATCTCAGTGGCAGGTTGGGGCACAGGGGGTGAGGCAGTGGTGCAAACCGGAGGCGGTGAACGGCCTTTGTCCCACCCTGTGGGGTGCTTGGCCATCATATGTCTGCGCATGCTGGTGGTGGTGAGGCTGGTGGTGGTGGCTCCACGGCTGATCTTGGTGTGACAAACCTTGCACACCAGAGTTCGTGGGTCGTCTGCACTCTCAGTGAAAAACTGCCACACCTTTGAGCACCTCGGCCTCTGCAGGGTGGTATGGCGCGAGGGGGCTCTTTGGGAAACAGTTGGTGGATTATTCGGTCTGGCCCTGCCTCTACCCCTGGCCCCCGCACTGCCTCTTCCAACCTGCCCTACTGCTGCACTTGCCTCCCCCTCTGAAGACCTGTCCTCAGTAGGCTTAGCAAACCAGGTGGGGTCTGTCACCTCATCGTCCAGCTGCTCTTCCTCCGAATCCTCTGTGCGCTCCTCCCTCGGACTTACTGCAATTACCACTACCTGAGTGACAGACAACTGTGTCTCATCGTCATCGTCCTCCTCACCCACTGAAAGCTCTTGAGACAGTTGCCGGAAGTCCCCAGCCTCATCCCCCGGACCCCGGGAACTTTCCAAAGGTTGGGCATCGGTCACGACAAACTCCTCCGGTGGGAGAGGAACCATTGCTGCCCATTCTGGGCAGGGGCCCAAGAACAGTTCCTGGGAGTCTGCCTGCTCCTCAGAATGTGTCATTGTAATGGAGTGAAGAGGCTGGGAGGAAGGAGGAGCAGCAGCCAGAGGATTCAGAGTTGCAGCAGTGGACGGCGTAGAAGTCTGGGTGGTCGATAAATTGCTGGATGCACTTTCTGCCATCCACGACAGGACCTGCTCACACTGCTCATTTTCTAATAAAGGTCTACAGCGTGGACCCATTAATTGTGAGATGAATCTGGGGACACCAGAAACGTGCCTCTCTCCTAATCCCGCAGCAGTCGGCTGCGATACACCTGGATCAGGAGCTCGACCTGTGCCCACACCTTGACTTGGGCCTCCGCGTCCTCGGCCGCGTCCACGTCCTCTAGGCCTACCCCTACCTCTCTGGTGTATTACAAGTACAGCAGAAACAGAACGCTGTAATTAAATGTGCCGCTTATTGGTCTGTGGTTGGAGGCTGACTTCGCTTACGGAATGCACAGCAGAGCCAGGAAACAATTTTGCGCATGCCTGTAGTGAGACGTAGGTGCGTATCACTGAGCTAGTGGAATTCATAGCGCAGAAGCAGTCAAGTGGCCAAAGGGCAGTGGTAGGCCTTAAGTATTTTGCTTCTATTTTTTTAAATGGTGAGCTGAAACACCAGACAGATTCTGTATGCAGCGTATATTATGTATACTGTTTCCCTCTGGCGCTATGACGGCGGTGATGTAATGGGCACAGCAGAGCCAGGAAGCAATTTTGCGCAAGCCTGCTGTAATGCTTAGCTGCGTATTAATTAGGACTACTACCCCCAGCAGACACGCAGTACACTGAAGACGGTCACAGGCAGCCCAAATATAGTATTTTTTCCCAATTTTTTTGAAAAAGCCCACTGCCTATATAGACAGTATATCTCTTTCACCTTTCCCACTGTCCCTGCCTCACCAGTACTGCCCCTATACTCTATAAAATGACTGCAGACTGAGGACGCAATGGTCTGCACGCCCGATATACAAAAAAAAAAATTGTGCAACGCTGCTAAAAGCAGCCTCAACAGAACTGCACACGGTCAGATGTGGCCCTAAGAAGGACCGTTGGGGTTCTTCAAGCCTAAAATAATTCCTAACACTCTCCCTATAGCAGCAGCAGCATCAGCAGCACTTTCCCTGATCTATGTCAGAATGCATCTGTGGCGAGCCGCGGGCGGGGCAGATTTTAATATTCGGGTGACACCTGATCTCCCCAGCCACTCACTGCAGGGGGGTGGTATAGGGCTGGAACGTCACAGGAGGAAGTTGTAATGCCTTCCATGTCTTTCTATTGGCCAGAAAAGCGCGCAAATGTCTCAGAGATTAAAGTGAAAGTAACTCGAACATCGCGTGGTGCTCGTCTCAAGTAACGAGCATCTCGAACACCCTAATACTCGAACGAGCATCAAGCTCGGACGAGTACGCTCGCTCATCTCTAATTAGTACCAATCTATAACAATAGTAAGGTATCCTTCCTTATCCTTTCTATACCATTTTGAGACCTGTATCAGAGTTTCTACTGAGCATAAGTCTTTCTGTTTGCCATTTAACTTTGTCCTTCCTGCATTGTTTTATACACTTTCTGGTGTCTTGAGCCGTTTTCTCTCTACTTCGGTGGATACAAAAAATCTTGAACAGCTCACTCTCTATCCTAATAAGGTCATCTATATTAGCCTATGGTCAATTTTTTTAACTTGGCCATAGGTGAGATTTCTACTACCACCATTACCATCATCTATTTGTATACTAATGTGTTCATTGGAGCGCCGTCCTTAAATTTATCTTATAAGATTAAAGTTTTCCATTATTACATCACGGATACAATGTACGGGCTCTTGTGGGCCGAACAGCAGATTGTGGTGCTGTAAGTATTTCACCAGCTCATCAGGGATTTCTAGCTGATGGATGAGATGAAGCTTCCCCACTTGTTTCAGCCGCCTTCTTATGGCAATACGACACTGAGACTTCAGGGATCTTGGATGAGCTGGACAGAAGATAAGACCAGAGTACAGGATGACATTGCAGTCTGACACTACTGTACAGTACAGCGATCTATACAGGAAGACATTATATCAGAATTAGCGCAAAGAAGGAAAAATGTGTTCAGTCAGAGAGACAATAATCCATATAATGGGAATCTGAGTATAAACCCAATAATCTGTTTTGTCTTTAAATATCTTTATTGTGTATGTTTTTCTTTTTTAAAGATTTGATGTTCTTTGTAGTGGTTTCCTTCTATCATACTTGGGGCATACAAAAGAAGAGGCAGTTACAGGGTTAAAGGTCCTGATACAGACCTAGACTTCAGGCCTGTATAAAAATGAGATGTCACATAGAGATTGTCTTCATTTTGTATCAAATAAGTAAATCTAATTTTTACTTGACCTTCTCTACACTTTGTACATTACGGCAACATTGCTTGGTCTGCAGTATGGCAGTGTTACGAAGTGTTTGGTGGATCCACTGTGTCACCCTGCCGAGTGGAACAACCTGGCAGGATATTCAGCTGACACCGAGGTGAAGACTGAGGACATGCGAGTGCACTGTACTCGACTAGATATCCCCGTCCTGTTGATACTCCTGGTGGTGGAGAAATCCAGGCCCAAGCTCCCAGACCTCCCTACCTACCTGGTGAGGATGGGAAACCAAAGACAGATGTACCAAGCTGCACAGATTTGCAGGAGAGGATGTAAGATGGAAACTGAGCCAGTACTGTGCAGAGGTCACAGATTCAGGAAAAAGAAAGAGAAACAGAACCAAGCAGAAAGACATGCAGGGAACTGGGAACACACAAAGACACAATATAAACTAGTAAAGGCAACACATAAGACTGTATACAGACGGGATAGCTGCACCAGCATCTTGCATGCAGTCACCCAGGGAATGAACATCAACACCAAGCATTATGGGTAAGGTCTGAATGGTTTAAATAGGAAGCTGATTGCAAATCCCCACAGGTTGGGGGAAGAAGACAGACAAAGTAACCCAGTGAATGCTGGAAGATATAGAAACAGACTTAGAAGACAGGACGACGCCTTGGTCTGCTGGACCTAACAGGTGGATTGTTTAGGTTTACAGTGTTACATAATTGTTAAGGTGTACAATACAGTACAATCTAAAAAGGGGTTGTCCTGTTATCTCTCATTGGCTACAATGGTCACCTCAGTTCCTGTGACGTCAAGGATCACAACGATCAGCAGGACCACAGCGGGGCTGCAGCACTGGATCCTGGTATCACGGAAAGGTAAGTATGTTTCAGTTTATTATTTTAAACCCTTTTAGCCCTATTTAAGTGGAGTTGTCCAGTAACCAGACAACCCCTTTAACCCCTTAGTGACCAAGCCTGTTTGCGCCTTAATGACCAGGCCAACTTTTGCAAATCTGACATGTGTCACTTTAACATGGAAAAACACCAGAAAGGCTTTGCATATCCAAGCGATTCTGACACTGTTTTTTCGCCACATGTTGTACTTCATTTAGGCAGAAAAAATAGACCGATAGAATTTGTGTTTATTTATTAAAAATGCCAAAATTGGGAAAAGTTTGAAAAAATCGTCATTTTTTCACATTTCCAACTGCAATATCTTAAATATGTGCAAACATAATATAGAAATTTTTGCTAAGATTTAGATTTCCACCCGTTTACTTTATTTTGGGCGCACATTGGAAAAACTTTCGCTTCTTTTTAACCATTTAGGAGACGTACAAATTTAACATTACTTTTTAGCATTTTGAGGAACACTTTGTTTTCCTATACCAAGCCAAGATTGGAAAGGCTCATGAGTGTCAGAATAATAGATACCCCCCCAAATGACCCCATTTTAAAAACTACACACCTTAGTGTATTTACTGAGGGGTGTTATGAGTATTTTGACCCTACGGTTTTTTTTCAGGAATTAATACAATTTAGAGGAGAAAAAGTAAAATTTCATATTTTTGCAAATCTGTCATTTTAAAGACATATTTTTTTCCTATAGTTTACATGAAAATCAGGATTTACACCCCAAAATGGATACCCCCGTGTTCAGAAATATACCCATTGTGGCCCTATTGTTATATCTGAGTCCACAAAGGGGCCCAAAATGAAAGGAGTAGTCAGTGTCTTTCAAAACAGAAATTTTGCTTGAAGTCCATAGCACACATGTAGAGTTCTTGAGCGCCCAAAACCATAGAAAACCCCCACAAATGACCCCATTTTGAAAACTAGACCCCTTAAGGAATTTATCTAGGGGTGTACTGCATATTTTGACCCCACAGTTTTTGAATGAATTCAAACCAAGCAAAAGGAAAAAATTGTGATTTTTGTTTTTTCGGCAATTCTGTCATTTAAAAAACAGCTTTTTTTGTACAGCACACATATGAATGAAGACTTGCACCCAAAAATGGATACCCCTGTTTGTCCCGTGTTCAGAGACATACCCATTGTGGCCCTAATCTTATGTCTGGATACACAACGGAGCCTAAAATGAAGGGAGCGACCGGTGGCTTTCAGAACACAAATTTTGCTTGAAGTCCTTTTAGGCCCCATTGCCCACTTGTAGAGTTCTTGACCGCCCAATACCATAGAGAACCCCCACAAATTACCCCATTTTGAAAACTAGACCCCTTAAGGAATTTATCTAGGGGTGTACTGCGTATTTTGACCCCACAGTTTTTGAATAAATTCAAGCAAAGAAAAAGGAAAAAATTTGGATTTTTGTTTTTTTTGGCAATTCTGTCATTTTAAAAACAGCTTTTTTTGTACAGCACACGTATAAAGGAAGACTTGCACCCCAAAATGGATACCCCTGTTTGTGCTGTTTTTAGAAATATACTCATTGTGGTCCTAATCTTATGTCCGCATGCACAACGGGGCCCAAAATTAAAGGAGTAATCGGTGGCTTTCAGAACATAGATTTTGCTTGAAGTCCTTTTAGGCGCCATTGCCCACTTGTAGAGTTCTTGAGCGGCCAAAACCATAGAGAACCCCCACAAATGACCCCATTTTGAAAACTAGACCCCTTATCGATTTTATCTAGGGGTGTACTGTGTATTTTAACCCTACAATTTTTGAATAGCTCTAAGCAAAGCAGTAGGAAAAAATTACGATTTTTGAACTGCATAAAGGCGAACGTTCCCGGGGCTTCTTGTAAATTACGTATTACAGGTAGCGGTCTGAATAACGCCGGGCTCACGCAGCCGTAGGCGGAATCCGCTTGCGGAGGCCCACAGCGGATCTCATCTGTGAGCCCGGCTGTGACCCTGCGTACGGCCGCGTAATGTACTGCGCATAACTGCCTACTCACACAGGCGGTCATGCGCAGTGCACCTTTTTTGTTGTTTGCATTTCCCGCACCGTCGCTTAGCGATGACGTGGGTACCCGCAGCCCGTATACAACGTAGTTGCATATGGGCAGCGGGTATATCCGCGACCATGGAGCACAATGTGCTCTATGCTGCGGATATCCGCAGTAAAATAGGACCTGCTGCGTTCTCTTTTCTGCGAGTGGATTACACAATTCCAACCCGCTAATGTGAGCGGAATTTTGTAATCCAATGCGATTGATCTGCGTATTACCGCGGATCAAACGCATGCGGAATTCGTAATTCCTATTCGGTCATGTGAGACCGACCTAAGGTATATCGCTACCTTTTTATCACGTGACCGGCGACCGTTCAACAAGGTCACCCGTCACTGCTCCAGGCTCTCTGCGACCGTTGATCACTGGGAGCAAGGAGATTTTAAATTTACTGCGCTCCCCGCCTCCTGCGCATGTGTCCGGCTTTTTGCCGGCAATCGCATGTGCAGAATTCGGGAACATTCACGGAGGAGGATCGCGTCGGGGTGCAAATACGCAGGCCTCGGGTAAAAAGTTCCATCTCATCTCACCGATCGCATCGTTGAGGGGGGATGAAACTTCAAAATTTTTTTTCACTTTTACGTGATCGCCATTATTGGATAACGGCGAACACTTGACCAGGAACAGCTCACCGCGGCCCCCCGTGAAATCTCCATGCTCTTGGCTACGTTTTGTAGCCAGGAGCAGGGAGAATTTAAATTATCCTGGCAATCCACAGCTTTTGCGCATGCGTCCACCATTTTGGCGACGGGCGTGTGCGCAGAAGCTGTGATAAGGTCCGCGGATAAATCCGGGGGCCTTATGTACGTACTTTCATCCTCCCTTACGGATATGATCCGTGAGAGGAGATGAAACGTACGCTTTTTTCACTTTTTTTTAACTTTTTAAAACTTTTTTTTACATTTTTTTTTATTACTTTTTTACATTTTTTTTACTTTACATGATCACTGTCATCCATTGGATGACAGTGCTCATGTCCCTGGTATAATCACTCTGTTCCTGGCTACACATGGCAGCTAGGAGCAGAGGGATTTTAAATTTCCCGGGGCTCGTGCCCCTCTGTGCACGCGCCCGATGTCAATCATCGGGCGAGCATGCGCAGACGGGGATTCGGGTCCCGGGACATCGGGACACCGCTGCGGATCTGAGGAGAGGTGAAACTGACCTTATTTTTAACTTATTTTAACTGACATCTCCTGGCTCCCGGCTACCTACAGGAGTCGGGAGCCAGGAGATTTTAAATCTCCCGCGCCGCCAGGTCTTCTGCGCATGCGGCTGACGTAATGCCGCCTGGCGCGCATGCGCAGAAGACCGGCTTCGGGGCCCGGAGCGGCGGGACAGCGGGGAGACGTGCGGCGGACCTCGGTGAGTATTATCAGCTGCCCTGATGGTTCCGATCCATCAGGGCAGCTGAATCTTTAACTTTTTCACCACTTTTATTTACTTTTTTGCGATCAGCGCTATCCATTGGATAGCGCCGATCGCAATGCCGGGGGGGGGGGGGGTGTCCGACCAGCCCGGGATGACAGCTCCATGCTGTCGGCTATCTGCGGACACCGACAGCATGGAGCTGTCACGTCCACAGCCCGAGGGGCTTTATTCTCTGCAGGACGCATGTTTTGACGTCCTCAGAGAATAAAGCCCTCTTCGGGAGGACGTAAAAAGGCAATGGGCTGGTCGTTAAGGGGTTAAGTGTACAGTATTGCATCATTATTGTATTGTACAGTGAGGCTTGATATCTATGAATTTAATAATCAGGGCACTGACTAGGCAGCGACTGTCTGTGGGTCGCCATGTGTATTTGTCTACTCATTCACTTACATACAAATAGACATGAACCCACTCCACTTGAAAAATTTTTGCCCGCTTGTGTTATTTCATTTTTTTGTGCCTTATTGCACTAGGATTGCAAATAACCAAGTCAATTGTCAGGACAACCATTTCAGACCACACACAGAAGTGCAACTTGGGGACTTCTCCATAGTATATAAATGTATGCCCTGGCATTATCTATTATCTGAAGCATATTATATGATTTTACACTGACTTTTTTTTTCATCTGTAAGTTTTATTAAGAGTAAAAAGTAAACAAATTATATATTTTTTACATTTATAATTGTATTTTTTTAAATTATTATATTTACACTAAAATAAAGTACAGGAATGGGTTCCTCATTTTGTTTTGAACATTTTGATATATAATATGTATAGTTTTGAATTACAGGGCGCATATGGTAGTGGTTTGCGCCGGTAGGTTTGCGCCGGTAGTGTGTCTTTTTTTTAATGTATATATTTTTATTTTAACCTGTGAATTTTTTTAAACTTACTTTTGTAACTATTTTTTACCATCTTCATTCCCCATGACTTCAGATAAGATCTCTGGGGAACATTTACATTGTCTTTTTTTTTATTTCACACCTTTCCACTGATGCTGGGACATTTAAAGGTGCATAAGAAACATCCCCATGTAGTGACAATAGTCACTGGCACAGCTAATCAGGAAAAAAAAGGGAGTCCCACCTTTCTCTTCACTCTTCTGCTCTCAGTTCCATTTGACAGGCATACTCACAAGCTCTTTACTTGCCATCCGGTCACAGTGGCTTTCTATACATGATATATCAAAGGATGGGAACAAGGTTCAAGTAAGAACTGAAACGTGTTCTCTGCATGTTCCTGTGATTGAGCACATTTTTATATAATAAACAGGAGTTTTTTCACACAAGCACTTTTGTTCCCATCCTTGGATATACAGCTAATCAGGGTCTGCTAGGACCCTGCAGTTCTACTGTGACAGGGGCATCCAGCGGTCATATGATTGTCAGGCCACATAGTGGAAGCACTATGTACCCGGGAAAGGAGAAGGCAGAAGCAGTTAAAAACTGCTTCTCCCTTGTCCTCAGGCTCCTGGGCTGAGTCTGACAGCTAAAGACCTGATTTGCTACTACTTTATTGAAGGAGCAGAGGCTTTAATCCCATACTGTACAATCGGCTGGGATTAAAGCCCAGGACCAAAGGCCATATATTTATTGCATCTGGTCCTTTAGGGGTTAAAAGATATCTTGTATTTTGCAGGAAGGACTTTGCATTATCTGAGAAATTTGCATACAGATAGAGAACAGGTAAGAATAGATGAGCCAGTGTTTAAGAGAGAAAGGCCCAATGCCCACGGATGGAAATTCCTTGGCGATATTTCCCGCAGAATTTCCGCCGTGGCACGCTGTCAGAGGATTGCATTCGTTTATGCAATCCTATGCAGACAGCCGTGATTTGACCTCGTGAAAACTCGCGTGGTATTTAAATCGCAGTATGTCCTATTTCTGTGTGAGTCTCTGTGAGGCTCACACAGAAACATTAGCGATGACGTGCCGGCTCTGCTCTGCACATGCACGACTGTGCACCAGCTGCACATCACAGAGCAGAGGGAGAAGACGCCGATAGGTAAGTATGAGGTTAATACCGGGGCCTCCGAGATTCTAGCAGCGGGAATCTGACTCGGCCGTGGGCATGAGGCCAAAAGGAAATAAAATTTTAATCCTTTCAGAACCTTGACTAGGCTCCAGGCTACCAAGCTAATCTATTGGCACCCCATAATCGCATTACGGGGCGGTAATAATTAAGCATCGGAGGGAGTCCACCCCCTTCATCTGACTGTTTAGACTTGCAGTAAGCATGGCATGTAATCAGTCTACTGCTGTGATCAGAGCTAGCTACCCTGTTTCCTCTGATAATAAGACCTAGCCTGAAAATAAGCATTACCCTGATTATTCGAGGGGCTTGAAATATAAGCTGTACCCTGAAAATAAGCCCTAGCAGCATTACATAAAAACAAAACCATTACCTAGCAGGCTCAGTCCAGCTCCTTCCTGCTGCTCTCCGGAGCTCCAACACGCTTCTTGCAGTCCTCAGCCGCCCACAGAAGATTACTT